>NC_077228.1:510931952-511285072 GCF_027887165.1 Monodelphis domestica | reverse complement strand
GGAGTCGTTTGTCATTTTCTTCTCTAGCTCTTTTGACTGATGAGGAAACTGAGGCAAACAGGGTGAAGTGACTTACCCATAGTCACACAGCTGGTAAGGCACAGGGTCTATGAAAAATAGAAGCGAAAGTCTCTGACTGGAAGAAATTTGCCTTCTAATTGAGGATGAGGAGGAAGGGTGAGTGAGCTGCCCCCATCTCCTTTTTCAATGTTCTCTTCCCACTACCTCATGCCTCTTTCTGTCTACAGCACTTAGCACAGATCTGCCTCTGCCTAGAGAAGTAGTGAGCTCCCCATCGCCCAAAGTATCCCAGCATAGACCAGAAGCCCCTTGTCGGGCATGTGGAGGAGACTTCTGGGCGCTGGAGCAGGCCCCTTCCAACTCTGAAACTCTCCTGATGCTGTGATTGGCCTGCTCTCCCAGCCCATCCCCTTCCCCAAAGCCCCTCCTAGGCTGAGGGGGGGGGGAGGCTAGTTTCCATGGTTACTGCCTTCAAGCACAGCATCCTCCATGCTAACCTCCATCTCAGCTTAGCCCATCAAGCTCTGAACTCCACTTAGCCAGAGTCCATGACAGCAGGCTGCCCACTCAGGCTGGGTCCCCAGGGATGGGAGGTCAATTATCCCCCTCGGCCAAGAGAAAAATGGAGTCCATCCCTGCCTGTGTTCAAGGAGAACTAACCCAACACTTGTTTTACGGGGGTGGAAACTGAGACCACCTGCAGGGCACAATGGATAGAGCCCCAGCCCTGGAGTCAGAAGATTCAACTTTGTGAGTTCAAATCTAGCCTCAGACACGTCCTAGCAGTGTGACCCTGGGCAAGTCACTTCACTCTGTTTGCCTCAGTTTCCTCACCTGTCAAAAAGAACTGGAGAAGGAAATGGCAAAACCACCCCAGTATCTTTGTCCCCCAAACCCCCGGTTGGGGTCACCAGGAGTTGGATAGGACAGAACAACAACCACCTAATCCCATTGCCTCGCTTTCCTCCTTAATTCATCAGTCACTCCCCTTCCCTGGAGCCCCTTCTCCCACCCCCAGGCTCCGGGGAAGAGGAGGAGGGCGGCAGAAGAGATCTCCGAAGAGGAAGCTCACCAGGCCCCCGGCCAAGGCTCAGCCTCCCTCCCTCTCCATCCCGTCCCAGGCTCATGCTGTGTGTGTGAGGGGGATACCTGAGGAAGCTTCGGGCAGGGGGTCTAAACAAAGGAACCCGGAGGACCGGCCCGGACTTGTGGCGCGGTCCCTGTCGAGGCAGGATGCAGACTGACGCCTGGATTCCCAGGCCAAGAACTCTCTCTTCCCTCATTGTCAGGAGGAGGAAAACCGAGTCCTGCAGAGATTAATGGCCACCCCTGGGCCGCACTGATCTCAAGCATGACAGCAGGATTCACACGCAGGTCCTTCTGTCCGTCTCCTCTTGGCCGATTTTGCTGGCTCTGTGGGGACGGGGCTGGTTGCGGCACCTTCGTAGGGGATCGATTTCCCCCCAGGAGCCCGGAGTATCTTGAGAGGGCAGGAGGGCTGCTCTCGGCCAGGGACGGTGCTTTCTGGGGTAGCTCCGGGCCGCGGCAGCCACATGCAGGGCAGGATATCCTCTCTCTCTCTCCCTGTCTCTCCCTGTCTCTCTCTCTCTCTCTCCCTGTCTCTCCCTGTCTCTCTCTCTCTCTCTCTCTCTCTCTCTCTCTCTCTCTCTCCTCTCTCTCTCCCTCCCTCTCCCTCTCTCTCTCCCTCTGTCTCTCTCTCTCTCTCTCTCTCTCTCTCCCTCTGTCTCTCTCTCTGTCTCTCTCTCTCTCTCTTTCTCTCTCTCCCTCTGTCTCTCTCCCTCTCTCTCTCTCTCTCTCTCTCTCTCTCTCTCTCTCTCTCTCTCTCTCTCTCATCTCTCTCTCTCTCTCCCTCCCTCTCCCTCTCCCTCTTCCTCTCTCTCTCTCTCTCTCTCTCTCTCTCTTTCTCTCTCTCTCTCCCTCCCTCTCTCTCTCTCTCTCTCCCCTCTTCTCTCTGTCTCTCTCTCTCTTTCCCTCTCTCTCTCTCTCCCTCTGTCTCTCTCTCCCTCTGTCTCTCTCTCTCTCTCTCTCTCCCTGTCTCTCTCTTTCTCTCTCTCTCTCCCTCCCTCTCTCTCTCTCTCCCTCTCTCTCTCTCCCCTCTTCTCTCTGTCTGTCTCTCTCTTTCCCTCTCTCTCCATCTCTCTCTCTGGCTCTCCCCCCTCTCTCTCCATGTCTCTCTCTGTCCCTCTCTCCCTCTCTCCACCTCTCTCTCCATCTTTCTCCCCCCCCAACTCTTACTATCTATTTTAGAGTTGATTCTGAGTTCTAAGGCAGTAGAGTAGTAAAAGCTAGGTAACTGAGGTTAAGTGACTTGTCCAGGGTCACACAGCTAAGCCAAATTTGAGCCCAAGATCTCCCATCTCCAGGCTGGCTGCTCTATCCACTGGACTACCTAGAGACTACCCCAGAGACTATCTTCCTCAAACATCCTCTATCTGACCTAAAATCTTCTCTGCGACATCCCCAAATCCAAGGGTGAATCCAGCCTCTGCATGGACCCCAGGAGTTCCCGTTGGTGGGGAAGCTCTCGGTCTCTCCATCCCAGATCTGTGTGCCCCATAAGACAGGGTCCCCACTGTGGCCAGGTCTGCCCTCTGGGCCAGCCAGAATGAGGCTCATCCCTCTTCCATCTCAGGGACCTTCCTATACTGGGAAACCATTAGCCAGGCTAAATGCCCCGAGACCCTTCCATGAAATCGTGCCTCCGGGCCGTGTTTTGCCTTCCTCTGGCCTTGCTCCAGCTCTGAAACTCTTTCCTAAAACAGCGTCTCAAGCCAAAACACAGTCCTTCGGCAGGGGCCGGAGCTGGGCAGAGAAGCCCCTCGCCCCGGGCACCACACCTTCCTGGTAGCCCCGAATGGCATTAGCGCGACATCACGCGGCAACATTCGACCCGCCGTCCATGCCCCGGGCTCCCGCTGGCACCGGACGTTCACGTGGCCCGTCGTCTGGCCGCGACGCCCCGTCCGAGGCTCATCTCTCGAGCCGCAGTGCCTCTCCTGGAGCCGTTATCTTGCCATCTTGTCCACGTGGATGACAGGATCACAGAGGGAGGTGGCAGGGGCCTCGGGGGCTCTGGAGTCCCGCCCGAGGGACCCCATCTCTCTGTATCTCTGTCTATCTCTCTCTCTGTGTGTCTCTCTCTGCCTCCATCTCTGTCTGTGTGTGTCTCTCTCTGTATCTCTCTGTCTCTGTGTCTCTCTCTGCCTCCATCTCTCTGTCTGTGTCTCTCTCTGCCTCCATCTCTCTGTAATCTCTCTGTCTGCCTCCATCTTTCTGTCTGTGTCTCTCTCTGTCTGTGTGTCTCTCTCTGCATCTCTCTGTCTGCCTCCATCTCTGTCTGTCTCTCTCTGTATCTCTGTCTCTGTGTGTCTCTCTCTGCCTCCATCTCTCTGTGTCTCTGTCTCTCTCTGTATCTCTCTGTCTGTCTCTCTGCCTCCATCTCTCTGTATCTCTCTGTCTTCTGTGTGTGTGCTCTCTCTCTGTGTCTCTCTCTGCCTCCATCTCTCTGTATCTCTCTGTCTATCTCCATCTCTGTCTGTGTCTCTGTATCTCTCTATGTGTCTCTGTCTCTGTATCTCTCTGTCCCCCCCTTCCCCACGCCTCTCTGGGTGCAGGGGTGGCTCCCATCAGCCCATCCCCGCGGCAGGCAGGGAGATCCTGGGCAGGGACGCAGATGCGCTCAGGCCAGGCTCCGGACAAGCCATGGCAGGGAGTGTTGGGTGATGGCGGCTCCGGGGAGAGGAGGCCCCAGTGGGGCGCTTGGGGGGCTCTTGGCTTTGGGCAGTGAAGGGGGAAGGACGAAGCTCTCCTCCCTCCAAGGTTAGTGATTTCTGCCAGGAGCATGTTTGCCCGTTAATCAGACGGGTCAACAGCGGCCCCCGGCCGGCGTGTTTATTGTAGATCATGGGATTTAGAGGCGGCCGAGACTTCGGGGGCCGCCCAGTCCAAGCCTTTCATTTTACGGATGAGGAAACCCAAGCCTCCCGGAGAAGACTCCCAAGGTCACTGGTCAGGAAGAGGCAGGGCGGGAATTCGCACCCACCTCCTCTGCCTCCCAATCCGGGGTGCTGACCCGGCCGGGCCCGGGCACCATGACCTCCGGAAACAAACCCAGTTGGGTAGGGGCACGTTTCCCCCCGGTGTGCCTTGGGGGCTGCTCTCTGGGCCTCCGTGGTCCCAGAAGATCTCTAAGCGCTCTCCGTTCTGTTTCTCACGGTCCCTCGGGCCGCAGAGCTTAGTGAAGGAGTTTGGCAGGGGTGGGAACTCCCCCTTGGCTTCCACCAGGGAGGACCAGCTCTTGTTATATACATGGGAAATAGCTCAGCATGGTGACTTTTTGAGCCAGAGGCTCTGGGTTCGAATCTGGACCCTGCCACTTCGCTCCCTGACTCTGGGCAAGGGTCACCCCCTCCCCAGACCTCAGTTTCCTCCTCTGTAAAACGAGGGCATCTCTTCTGGTCTTGGCCACCCTCTGCTTCGTATTCCATGTGGGAGGACTTGAAGAGGGTTGGAGGTGAGCCTGAGCTCTGGACGAGGAGGGGTCCCCATAGAACGGGTGTTTGGAGAGAGCTAGAAAAGCTCGCCAAACCCTTCTCCGGGGCCTCCCATCATTGGGAACCCCTGTGCCACGTGGGAGAGTGAGGGCTGGATCCAGAGAGTCCAAAGATCTGGGTTCAAATCTCAGCTTACTCCCTGATCATCTCACTTCCCTCAACCTGGAATTCCTTCACCGTAAAGTGAGAGTTTGACGAAGTCCCTCTTCTCATCTATGATTCCATGAGGCCCATTTTGAGGAATATGAAGAGGAAACATCCAGAGTGGCAGGATTCTTCCTGCTTCAAAGTCCCTGTCAATTCAGTAACATTTATTTTTGTTTTTAATCCCTCACCTTCCGTCTTGGAGGTCAATTACTGTGTATTTGTTCCAAGGCAGAAGACGTGGTCAGGGCTAGGCAATGGGGGTCAAGTGACTTGTCCAGGGGTCATATAGCTGGAAGTGTCTGAGGCCAGATTTGAACCCAGGACCTCTTGTCTCTAGGCCTGGCTCTCCATCCACTGAGCCACCCGGCTGCTGAGCCAGGTACTCAAGCCCTTGCTCCCAGCTCCGGCAAGTCTTGGGTTAGGCTTCCCTGCCCAGCCTACCTGGTAACCATCCCAGAAGACATGGTTCCCACGCAGTGAGGATCCGCCATGTTTCGTAGGTAAATCCATTCTTGATCCGTACAAGATAAATAAAGTGGGGGGGTCCAGGAATGGCCTCTTGAAAGGGGGGGTCCTCAAGCTGAGCCTCATCGTGGGCCAGAGGGTGGGAGAGGCCCACAGAGGTGAAGAGGGAGCAAATTCCCGGCGTGGGGCCCAGCCTGTGCCAACACCCTGAGAGCAGCGAAGGAGCAGGAGCCTTCCGTACAGGGAACAGTAAGTAGGCCCATTTGGCTGGGAGATGAGTGTAGGAGGAAGAGTAATATGTAAATTCTCCTGGGAAGATAGCTTGGAGCCAAACTGTGAGAGGCTTTAAATGCCAGACACAGGCGTTTGTGTTGTATTCTTTAAAGGCAGCCGGGAGTCATTGAAGCTGCTTGAGCAGGTGAGTGACGAGGACCAACGGCCCCTTTAGGAGCCCTGGTTTGGAGGAAGGAAGGAAAGGAAAGCCTTACACCTTAGGAAATGGCCCCATGGGAAGCTACAAACATTGGGGTTCCTGGACCCCCTTCTGGGTCTCATTGAGTGCTCCTGGTCTATCCAGACGTTGGTCTGTGGGCCAATTGAGATAATAGGGTTTTCTTTGTTTGCTTTGCATTTATTTTTATTATTATTATTATTATTATAAAAGGAGCTCTAACGATATACGGGGATTATTCCTAGGGCAGCTGGTTGGCTCAGAGGAAAGAGAAACCAGGTCTGAAGACAGGACTTCCTGGGTTCAAATCTGGCTTCAGACACTTCGTAGATGAGTGACCCTGGGCAAGTCACTTAACCCCCATTGCCTAGCCCTTACCGCTATTCTGCCTTAAAACTGAAACTTAGTATGGATTCAGATGGTATGGGGCTAAGAAATAATAATAATAATAATAATAAGGAATTTCCCCTGAGTCTTTCCATTCCTCGGTTCAGGGAGAGAGAATGAAGAAGAAAAGGGTACAAACTCCATTGCCCACAGATCATAATAGCTAAGAGTTCTAGAGTGTTTCCTGTGTGCCAGGTACTGTACAATTATTCTCTCATGTCCTCACAATATCCCTGGCAAGGTTGCTACTCATAATCCTCCCTTTTGCAGATGGGGAAACTGAGGCAAACAAAGGTTAAGTGACTTGCCCAGGGTTACACAGCTAGGAGGTGTCTGAGGCTGGATATGAACTCAGGGCTTCCTGACTAGGTCCAAGAAACTCTCTTGGACCACTTCTAGGTCTAGTGCTCTTCTACCGTGGGACAAAGGAGGGTACACTGTGCCCCCCCCCCAGCTGGCTCACAATATACCCTCCTTTGTCCCTGCTCATGGAATTAGAGTAATCTGTATTTGTGTCTCCGGTAGAGCCTTATAAGAACAGTGGACGTGAAGTCAGAGGACCTGGATTCAAATGCTGACTTGGCTACTTTCTCCCTGGGACTCCTTGTAGGCATCAGTTTCCCCTTTCCCCTGTGGTCTGTTCCTGGTCAGAATGGGAGCTCTTCCAGGCAGGAACTGTTGGGCTTTTCTTTTTTGTTCTCAGTGCCTGCCATGAGGTAAACGCCCCAGAAATGCTTGCTGATCGATCAATCGATTGTTCTGTAAAAGGAGTTCCGATTGGATTGATGGATGGACGAATGTATGAGTGAAAGAAAAGGCGTTTATGGTGTTCACACTAACCCTGGCCTAAGCACTGGGGAGAAAACCGTAAAAAGTAGAGCGGCTCCTGCTCTCAGGGAGCTTCCGCTCCAAGGAGAGGAATAGGAGGACCAGGAAAGAGGAGCCCTTTGGTCCAGGAAGTTACAGGAAAGATGACCTGAGCTGGAGAAGCAGATTGACAAGACCCGTCCAAGAACAAAGGCAGAATCAGGGTGGTGGGAAAGGAGGCTTTTGTGGGAGAGTTTGGAGAGAAGGGGTTGGCCATCACCAGCTCTCCTGGCTCTGAGTTTATTGGACTGGTAACTCCAAGACAGAGACTACAGTTTTAATTGATCTCTTCTCCCCCCAGGGCCTAGCACAGTGTTCTTTTTCTTTTTAAACCCGTACTCTGTCTTAGAATCAATACTACATATTGGTTCTAAGATAGAAGAGTGGTAAGGGCTAGGCATTAGTGGTTAAGTGACTTGCTCAGGGTCACCCATCTAGGAAGAGTCTAAAGTAAGATTTGAACCCAGGACCTCTGGCTTCTAATCCAGAACCTAGCATTGTGTTCTCAATACAAGAGGTGCTTAATTGCTGCTTCTTGAATTGACTTGAGAGTATTTGCTATGAAGGAGGCGTGAGCTCTATTAATATTTCCCCTTTCTTTGAGCTGTCCCAGAGCGGATAGACTGCCTCAAGGTGTAATTAGCTGCCTATTGGGGGGGGAGGTCTACAAGCAAAGGAAATTGGGGACAAATCCCTGGGAAATTTTATAAAGGGGGATTTGTGTGTAGGTGGTGCTTGGAATAGATGCTCCACTCACTAGCAACTCAGTGTCCCAGGAGTCAGCAATATTGGATTTGGAGTCAGGGGATCTGGATTCAAATCCTGGCTTAGCTTGGTGATTTGCCCAGTGCGCGCTCTCTCTGTCTCTCTGTCTCTGTCTCTGTATCTCTCTCTCTCTCCCCCCCTCCTCTCTCTCTCTCTGTCTCTTCCCTCCCTCTCATATCTCCCTCTCTTCTCTCTCTTCTCTCTCTCTCTCTCTCTCTCTCTCTCTGTCTCTCTCTCTCTCTCTCTTCTCTCTCTCTCTCTCTCTCTGTGTCTCTTCCCTTCCTCTCATCTCTCCCTCTCTTCTCTCTCTCTCTCTCTCTCTCTCTCTCTGTCTCTCTCTGTGTCTCTGTTTCTATCTCTGTCTCTCTCTCCTCTCTCTCTCTCTCTCTGTCTCTCTCTCCCTCTCTGTCTCTCTCCCTCTCTCTCTCTCTCTCTCTCCCTCTGTCTCTCTCCCTGTCTCTCTCTCTCTCTCTGTCTCTCTCTCTGTCTCTGTCTCTCTCTCTCTGTCTCTCTCACACTCTCTCTGTCTCTGTCTCTCTCTGTCTCTCAATCTCTGTCTCTGTCTCTCTGTCTCTCTCTGTCTTTGTCTCTGTCTGTCTGTCTGTCTGTCTGTCTCTCTCTCTCTCTCTCTCTCTGTGTTTCTCACTAGACTGATAACTCCAAGAAGACAGAGATTGCAGTTTTGGTTGATCTCTTCCCCCCGCAGTGCCTAGCACAGTGTTCTTTTTCTTTTTCGCCCCTTACCTTGTCTTAGAATCAATATTGGTTCTAAGGTAGAAGAGTGGTAAGAGCTAGGCATTCTGAGAAAGAAGGGAGAGGTAAAAGGAGAGGGAAGATTAGGAGAGAAAGGGAAAGAGGGGAGACAGAGAGAGGAGCTCATGAGCTTGGATAGACTCCTGGCCCTCTCTGGGCCTCAGTTTCCTCAGCTGTAAAATAAGAAGTTCGCAGGAAATGATCCCCAGGTCCCTCCTAGCTAGGGAGTCGGAGGGCAGCCGCAGCCCCGCTCGCTCCCCGCCTCCCTCCATAGACCTTCACCCTGTCCCCTGCCTAATTGCCGGCAGAAAGGCCGGGGCAGCGCGGGGTCGGGGGCCCGGGCGCGGGGCGGGTGCGCAGCCCCCCCAGCTGGGCGATGCTGCGAGTTGGCCGCCTCACCCCGATTATGCGCCCCGCCAATGATCTGCGATGATTTTTATGGGCTGAGCGGGGGATGGCGGGAGGGGGAGGGGACGGGAAGCAGCTGTCACTCTCCGGGAGCCCATAACTCCCAACAGCTGGGAGCTGTCACTTATTTACGAGCCCGTTTGCAGCAAACGAGGGGGGCGGCAGCGGGAGCAGAGAGGCCCGCAGAGGAGGGCAGGGCCTGGAGCCGGCGGGCCGAGCAGAGCTGGCAAGGAGGGAGGGGAGGCGGGGGAGGGAGAGGGGCTGGAGGAAGGGCTAGAAAGAGGGCAGGATGGAAGGATGAGTGGCAGGAGGGGAGGAGGGACAGAAGAACGGCTGGAGGGAAGGAGGAAGAGAAGGGGGGAGGGGGGAGAGCCACAAGGCTAGATCCCTTTCCCTTCCCCCGCATGTTCAGTGGGCAGGAGCCAGGACCTCCCTGGGCAGACTGTTGTGCTCCTCCCCTACCGCCCAAGGACAAAGGGTGGGCAGCTTTCAGAAGCAGGACAGACAGACCAGAACCGTGGGCAAGTCACTTCCCCCTCTTTGCCTCAGTTTCCTCCTCTGTCAAATGAACTAGAGAAGGAAATGGCCAACCACTCCAGTATTTCTGCCAAGAAAACTCCAAACGGTCATCATAAAATGGCTAAAGGATACAAAATAAGGAGAACACGGGCCTGGGGACGATCTGAATGACCTGGCAGTGTTCCGGGCAACTCTCTGAATTATGAGGTGTGTCTCCATACTGGAACTTGGTCTCTACTGATGAACTCTTAGCTCCGGCCCACAGTTCCAATCCTGGTCCTTTGTACCTTCTAGTGACGAGCTCATTGGACGCTAGAGTCAGTCAGGGAAGAGCTGAGGGAGCCTTCCTCGCCCACCGAGCACCCTCCTCCAACTGAAGTCACCCTGGGGATTGCTCCTCTCTAAAGCAGAGATGGAGAGTCCCTGCTCTTCCTGCTTCCCCAGGCTGCTGACAGAAGAGGGAGCCGCTGTTATCTGGGCTGCTTGGGGGAGAGGAGAGGGAGGCCCGGGCCCTGAAGTCCAGCCCTTCCCTCTAATGCTGCCTACCAAGGAAATTCTGTGCAGAGAAAGAGCCCTCCTTCATTAATAATGCAATGGGAGGAGATCTCCACTTACAATAACAGCTAATCTGCCCTGCAAAGTAGCAGGTAATGATGAGCATTTGTAACGAGGCTGGCCTAATCATGAACACGGGGCTATTATCAGACCACAGGCTGGACACATCCGAAAATAAATTATTTTAAGGATCCATTAACGAAGGCCTAATTAATGCCCAATTAGAGAAAGAGCTACAGAGGAAGTGTTCTGGACAGGGGCAAGTGGTCCCCACAGCCAGGGCCAGCAAGGAGCTGAGCATCGGGGAAATGGAGTGCTGGGGCTGGGATGGGAAGGGGTCAGGGAGCAAAGGGTGGAAAGCAAAGTCTAGGCTGGGGCTGGGAAAGTGGACCAGGAGGAAGTGGGAGAAAGTAGGGCAGAGAGGGGAGACAGTTTCGGGGGTCAGCCACCATCCACCCTTGCTAGCGGTAAATGCCCTTGCACTCCATGGTTAGTCTGGAGCCGCTGTTCCCGGAAAGGTCCTCTGTGATATTTTCTCATCCTTTGGCATGCTTCCCCAGAGATAATTGTGGCAAAGGGTGAGCCCACAGGCCTGGCAATGGGGCAGAGGGTCAGCTGTGGAGGAAGAGGGCTCTCTGCCAGGCATGAGAGTCTGGATCAGCAGCTTCCTCTCTGAAGGCCTTGGACCAGTTCTCCCACACCAGGGCACTTCATCCTACCGTGTGTGACGGAGACTATGCCCTGCTCCTCCCAGATCACGGAGGGGCATAATTAAAGGGAAATGTTGGCTTCCATGATGACTAAACTCTCCCACCTCTTAGATTCCGTAGTCTTCTGACTCCCATGAAAAGGCTAAAGACTAGAGAATTGAAATCAACCTGCACCCCTTGACACATGGAGCCTCGGGCCTGGTAGACAATATTCTCCCTCTGCCTTACCCATTTCACCTTGGGCTGGGCATATGAGGCCTTTGGAAGCCTGGATCTTCTTTCTCTGTCGCTCCTCTCTAAGTCTCTGATCCCTCATTCAGAGGCTCTGGGCATGAAGACAAGGGGAGGATGGGCCCATTGACCTGAACGTGGGTAGGCTTGTTCTAAGAAGCTATTCCTTGGGGCAGCTAGGTGGCTCAGTGGACAGAGGGTCAGGCCTAGAGATGGGAGTTCCTGGGTTCAAATCTGACCTCAAAAACTTCTTAGCTATGTGACCCTGGGAGAGTCACTTAGCCCCGATTGCCTAACCCTAACCACTCTTCTGCCTTGGAACTGATATTTGATGCTCGGGCTTCCCCTCCCCTCCTCAGGCTCACTCCCACCCTCACCAGAGCCCCCTGACTTAGCTCTCCTCTCTCTGTGCAGGTCACTATGTGAAGTTGTTCCTGGTGCTTTGTGGCCTGGAGCTCCAGGTGGGCGTCTGCTGCCCCGTGGACTGTGTGTGCTACCCGGCGCCCATGACCGTCAGCTGCCAGGCACACAACTTTGCCGCCATCCCCGAGGGCATCCCCGAGGACAGTGAGCGCATCTTTCTGCAGAACAACCAGATCAGCTTCCTTCTCCCAGGCCACTTCAGCCCCTCCATGGTCACGCTCTGGATCTACTCCAACAACATCACCTTCATCGACCCTGACACCTTCAAGGGCTTTGTGCACCTGGAGGAACTGGACCTGGGGGACAACCGCCACCTGCGGACTTTGGCCCCCGAGACCTTCCAGGGCCTGGCCAGACTGCACGCCCTCTACCTGTACAAGTGCGGCCTCAGCTCCCTGCCCGCCGGCATCTTCGGCGGCCTCCACAACCTCCAGTATCTCTACCTACAGGACAATCACATCGAGTTTCTGCAGGACGACATCTTTGTGGACCTCGTCAACCTCAGCCACTTATTCCTCCACGGCAATAAGCTCTGGAAGCTCACCCAGAACACCTTCCGCGGCCTGGTCAACCTGGACCGCCTGCTCCTACATGAGAACCACCTGCAGCTGGTGCAGCCTCGGGCCTTCCACGACCTCCAGAGACTCACCACCCTCTTCCTGTTCAACAACAGCCTCTCAGAAGTGCAGGGCGACTGCCTCACCTACCTGGGGGCCCTCGAGTTTCTGCGGCTCAACGGCAACCCCTGGGACTGCGGCTGCCGGGCCCGGTCCTTGTGGGAGTGGCTGCGGAGGTTCCGGGGGTCCAGCTCCAGCGTGCTCTGCGCTTCCCCCGAGTGGATGCAGGGCCGGGACCTGAAGCTGCTTCAGGCCCAGGATTTCAGGAACTGCACAGGGGCCGAGTCTCTGCACCAGCTCAAGTCCCACACGCTTGCCACCACCGACCGGGCCGCTCACAAGGAGCATCCCCCTCCTGCCCACGGCGGTCCCAAGGAGAAGGGGTCCCAGCACAGCTTCCATGGCCACCAGCCCGGCTCCCGTCCGGGTTCCAGGAAGCCTGGCAAGAACTGTACTAACTACAGGAACCGGAACCACATCTCCAAGCCGGGGGCTGGTGGGGCCCGGAAAAACGGTCACGAGGTCCAGGACTACATACCCGACTACCACCACAAGTTCAGCTTTGACATGATGCCCACAGTACGCCCCAAAAAGAAGGGCAAGTGTGCCCGGAGGACCCCCATTCTTGCGCCCAGCGGGGTGCAGCAGGCCTCCCGGGGCAGCGCGCTCAGGGCCTCCCTCCTGGCGTGGATCCTGGTGCTGGCGGTTACCCTCCGCTGAGAGCGCGGGAGGGCGGTTGGCGCAGGGCACTGCCACCTATCTACAAAGGAACAGAATTTCTTTTTTCTTTTTTTCCACGTGGAGGATGTTCTGGTTCCAGGGAAAGAATGGCGGAGGCTTTGGCCAGTCTCTGTCCACGGTCCGGCGGATTGTTAAGCCCAAACTGTACAGCACCCTCGGAGGAAGGGGATTTAGAGGCATCGTCCACCCAGCTGTCACGAACGGCCCTGTCAGAGCACCCCGAAACTGCCCACCCCGGTGAGGAGACAAAACAAACCCTTTAAAAGGACACGAACTGATCCTTCACGGACCACAACTGTACAGACGCACAGACCAGAGCTGTGTTCTCTACAGAATCCTGCTCGCTCTAACGGGGCTCAAGACGAGAGGAGGAGGAGGGTCGCCGGAGAAGTCCCCGAAGGGCATGGACACGCCGCGGATGGCCCTCACGCGGACGATGCTCGGACCACCTCCGGCCCCTCGGCCTTCAGGCCTCTCATTCCCGGGTCTCGGGCAACGCTGGCCTCCCGAGGAGCCGACGAACGACCAAAGGAAAGGTTGTCGGAGGCCGGAACTGGAACTTCCCTGGGAGAAATGAGGCTCTCGGCGAAGGCGGGGTTCCGAGACTGTTCACTTATATATATACTCTCTCTCTTTCTATATATATAAATGCACAGGCCCTCCCCTTCAGTTATCAAACTGTACCTCTTATATCATGTTTATAAACTATATGGAAACGGTATCTGCTGAAGCGAAGGACTGTAGTGGTGAATTTTTAGTCGGGGAAAACGTTCCATCATTTTTTTTGGTCTAGAACAACATGGCAGCCATATTTACCAAACCCCACCCTGGCACGGTCCGAGGTTAGGGGGCGATGGTGGAGGGACTGGGAGGTGGCAAGCGTCACTTCAGGGGACCAATTAGCGCATAGGGCACTTTTTTATATGCAATCCATTCCCATCTACCTCCCCTCCCCCTCTGCCACCCCCTCGCACCTCCTAGAGCAGCGTCTGTGCCCCCAGAGCCGCTGGGGGGCTCCCGAGGGAGTGGGGGGGGGGACGGAAGAGCTGAACGGTGACGCCCTTTCAAACAGTGTTAGTCCAACAGGTGTGGACGGTGTAGCTAGCCCAGGGAGTGGGCCAAGAGGATGGGGTGCAGAGACTCGCGCCCCACCGTTCGGCATAACCCAGCCGATGACTTTCCTGAAGCCTGGGGGAGAGGAAGCCCTTGGCAGAGAAGGGTAGGAAGAGCAGCGGGGAGCCAAAGGGGGCACCACTGGGTACACCAAGAAAGGTAAAGGCGGCCCCTGCCCTCACGGAGCTTCTGTTCGGATGGGGGGCCACTCGCGGGGGGGGGGGCGCTGGGAAGAGCAGCCCCCAAGTGGTCCCTGCAGGAGAGAGCCCAGGAAGAGGGACTTTCACTCTCGCACTGCTCGATTCACAAGCTAGGGAGATTTTAGTGGGTGGAGGAAAGCATGCCATGGGGAGGAGCTGAGCCCCGGCGGCTAGGACCCTTTCTGTCTTTGATCCCAAAGCCCCCTCCTCACCTTAGCACAGCCCCCCCCCTTCCCCACACACGAGGGTTGCTGATAATTCTTCTGCATTTTGCACAAACAGCAAACACAAATTTCCCATCGGAGAGGGTGTGAGAGGAAAGAGACACTGAATCCAATTAGGGAGAGAAAAACAATAAAAAAAATGATCTTGGACAAGAAAACTCTGTTTTTCATTTCCTAACCAACATTCCTGAAGGAGTGACAGATCTCTGGGCTTGTGTGGGGCCCGCAGAGCCTGGGCACAGCTCTGAGAAAATGGCACGTTTGCTGGTGTATTGGAGACGTGTGGAGCAGGGGCACGTTGACTCACAGGGACAGCGAGAGAAGGAAGGAGAAAAAAGACAAAAAACCCACTTGTTCTCCAGATCTTCCCTCGCACAGAACATGATTCACTCCCCACTCGCTGCCTGAGTGGGGTCGGCACTGCCTCTGCTGTCCCTCCACTGAACAGGCTGGTCCTGGTTCCTCTTTGGCCTGTGCCCAGCAGCCCTGGCACCAGCTGGCACTGCTGCTGGGGCTTCTCTGCCCGGGGGGTGCCCGTGACTGGAAGGGGACAGAGGGGGCCCTTTGAGGAGGCTGAGCGGGAGGCTCTCTGTTTCTGCCCTAGGAAAAGCCCAGGAGCTTGGGGAAGGGTCCTCTCATGGGTCAGGGTGAAGCAGGGGAGCCCAGTCTTACGGAGGGCACAGGCAGGCTTCGGAGAAAGGAAGCGATGCCCAAAGAGGGGGGCAGAGAGGGAGAGGCTGTCTCAGCTGCCGACGGCCAAATCCTGGCTAGAGGACTTCAGTCTTCCAGTAAAGGGAGATCCAGAAGCCAGAACAAATAATCTCCCATCTTTAATCGCCCCCCTGGGGGTCCCCCGGCTCTAACCGGTGGCCACGCAACCGTCCCGGCCATCCCTCACAACCAGAGAATATTGTTCCGTTCCTTATTTCATTTCCAACTTTGGACATCAAAGCCCTCGGTGGGAAAATGAAGGCTATAAGCACTTTATTAATTTTTTTAAAAGGCTCGGTAAGTCCTGTAATATGAAAAGTGAAATGTCAGTACAAGGGATGCTAATGTTTTATAAATGGCCCGGCTCCCCCGGGCGCAGCCGACTCTCGTGGCCGCTGTTATTGGAGGCGAGGCCGGGGGCCCAAGCCCAAGTGATATTTTTAGTAGTTTCCCCTCTCCGAGGTAGAGGAAATAAAGGCGACTCTTCTAAAGTCTATTACGTCACTTGTCAGTCCACCGCTTACATCCCGAGCGCTGAGAAGACGGCGCTGCCAGCGGAGCAAAGCCACACGGCAAGTGGGTGGATCAGTGAAGGCCCCTTTGCCCACCGGGCTCAGGGATTCTTCCTCCAGGCTGCCCACCCCTTCTGCTCCTCACCCCGGCTCTCTCTTGGGGCAGGACTCCTGCTCTTGCCATTTGGGGTTCTTGAGTCTGGCTTCTCTGGCATCCCTCGAGACTGCCCCTATTCTTTTTTTTTTACCCTTCATTTCCGTCTTAATATCACTTCTAAGACAGGAGCAGCAAAGGCTAAGCATTTGGGATTAAGTGACTCCAAGAAGACAGAGACGGCACTCTTCTCCCCACAGTGCCTAGCACAGTGCTCTTTTTTTTTCTTTCTTATTAAACCCTCACCTTGTCTTAGAATCAGTACTGTATATTGGTTCCAAGGCAGAAGAGCATAAGGGCTAACTAAAGATTGGGGGTTCAGTGACTTGCCCAGATTTACCCAATGAGGAAGTCTCTGAGGCCAGATTGGAACCCAGGACCTTCTGACTCCAGGCCTGTCTCTCTATCCACTGTGCCCAGCTGCCCCTTGCCCTTATTCTCTTTTTCCAAAATTCTGGTTAATTTAATTTTTTACCAATTACATGTAATAACAAATTTCCACATAAGCTTATTCTCTGGGGTGGTCCATCATGAAAGACCCTGCCTGAGGTATCCCAGCCTCTACTTCCCTCCCCTTGAAGTCCCCCCCCCCCCCCCCCAAGCCAACTCTCTTCTTCTCTCCGTGGACAGTGCAGAAAGGAGCTGGGGAGGCCCGGGAGAAGCTTCTGGCTGCCCTCTGCCACCTCGGAGACATGGGTCTTCACAGGAGTCACACGAGCCTCCCCCACCTTTATTCCATGTTTAAACATTTTATTTGGTCCATTTCAAACATTATTCTGGGGGCAGCTGGGTGGCTCAGTGGATTGAGAGCCAGGCCTAGAGACGGGAGGTCCTAGGTTCAAATCTGGCCTCAGACACTTCCCAGCTGTGTGACCCTGGACAAGTCACTTAACCCCCATTGCCTAGCCCTGACCACTCTTCTGCCTTGGAGCCAATACACAGTATATATAATAAAAAACAAACAAACAAAAAAACATTATTCCTTGGTTACAAAAATCATATTCTATTCCTCCCCTCCCCCACCCTTCCCGTAGCCCACGCACAATTCCACTGGGTATTACATCCCCTCCCTCTCTTTAGGCAGCTGCCCACTTCCTACCACGGCCCGTTCCCCCTTGGGTGCTTCGCCCAGGGATGCGGGGCTCCCCGTACCACACGTCCATCCGCAGGCTGGGGAACACACCCGACACCCCCTCCCCAATCCTACCCCCGGCACTTGCCAGCATTTCACTATCAAAACTTGCATCTCGGGCTTTGCCAGAGCCTTCCATCTGTGCCAACACGCTGGGACGGCTCCCCAGAAATCCATCCGGGCTGCAGGCCCGTTCCCAGACACCTGCTGCTTCTCGAAGCAGAGCATGTTTGCTAACGACGGCCCCACTTCGGTTCTCCCCAGGGTGGCCCCCCATCCAAGGCGCCTACCTGGCCACCGACCCTCTTCCCCCCGCTGGTGGGGGTCTTCTCCATTATCAGGAGCGCTTGGGATGGACCAGGGAACCCGCAGGCCTTCCCACGCAGGCCCCACTCCCCCGTGACGCTCCTGCTTCCTGCCCGGGAGCCAGTCGCCCTAACACGGCGGTTGGCGAATGTGGTTACTTGATATAACACCTTCCATTGAGCTGAACACAAGGCAGCAGCGCCTTGTGGGAGACACTGGAGGATGAGATCCCGCAGTCTAGGGGGAGAGAGAAGCTCTGAACAAATGGGCAGGACCCCAAGGGTGCCTAGACAAGAGCCAAACGAGGCTCTCAGGAGGAGGAGGCTGAGGATGGCCAAGGAAGGCCAAGGAGGAGGTGGGGCTTGGCTTGGACCCTGGAGGCTAAGGGAGCATTCCAGGCAGGGGCACAGAGGAGACAGAGAAGCCCGGCTGCAAGGAAAGGGCCATTGGACTGGGGCTGGGGGAGATCTGGTCCGAAAAGTAGCTTTTGGCCAAACCGTGGAGGGCATTGAATGCCACCAACGTGGAAAAGCTCTTCCTTCTCAGCCTACTAATCAGCCATACCGGGAGGCTACTGTTCCTGCCTTCAAGGCGAGGATTCCTATCTGGGCTCCATCGACTTGTTTTTTTGTTTTTTTTTTAATTCAATTTTATTTTCAGTTCAAATTCTCTTCCTCCCACCTCCACCCATCGAGAAGGCAAGAAAGTGAAAACCGTTACAAGTATGTATTGCCAGGCTAAACACATTTCATCAGCCATTTCTAGAGACAGTTTCTAGGGGACTCTTGTGCAAGTAGTGGCTTGAGGGCCAGACCTGGAAACAGGAAGATCTGAGTTCAAATCCTATCTGACACTAATCATCATAGCTAGCATTTCTATAATGCTGTAAGATTGCAAAACACTTTCCATATGCTCTCCTCTGGTCTTCGCAATGCTTACTTGTCCAGTAGGTGTGTGAACTCCTTTTAAAAACTCTCCTTTGAATCTGGCCTCAGACACGTCCTAGCTGTGTGACCCTGGGAAAGTCACTTGACCCCCATTGCCTAGACCTGACCACTCTTCTGTCTTAGAGCTGATAACTAAGATGGAAGGTAAGAGTTTAAAAAAAAAGAGCTGGAGAAGGATATGGCAAAGAAGTATTGATTCCAAGACAGGCAGTAAGGGTTTAAATTTTTTTTTCCTTTGATAACTGTATTTCAGTGCAGTGGGTTTCCTTTATAATCCCATGCATTTTATTTTATACATTTAAAAACATATTTCCTCTTAGGGTTCCAAAGGCTTCCATGACACAACACAAGGTTAGGTATCCCTGATTTAAAGCCTTTTTTTTTTTTTAAATTCTTACCTTCCATCTTAGAATCAATATTGTGTATTGGTTCCAAAGCAGGAGAGTGGTCAGGGCTAGGCAATGGGGTCAAGTGACTTGCCCAGGGTCACCCAGCTGGGAAGTGTCCGAGGTCAGACTTGAACCCTGGACCAGAATTCTGACCAGCCACTCCAGATTTAAAGTCTTTTCTCAGGGAGCGAACCCCAGTCTGGAAAGGCGCCACGTTGACACCGACCAGGTCAAAGGTGTTTGCCACGAGCGATAAAAGAACAGGGTGCCCCGTCCTTTCTCCCCATTCTTCAGGGATACAACAGAGTTTAGAGCCAAGAAATTGCCTGTCTCTTCCCTAAATAGGGCTTACGAGCCTAAGTGGGCTCAGTCATTCCCTGCATTTATCTCTTTTCTGTCTCTCTCTTCCCCAGACCCAGCTCCAGCCCCATCTTCCTTCTCTTTGAAAAGTCGGCCTCCAAATAGCTGTTTAACCAATCAGCCATTACTCTATCCCATGTCACCCATTCCCTGCCATCAGCTCATAATGGGCCAATTTTCCCTTTTACCTTCTGTCTGCTCAGAGAATATCTGGAGAACCTTTGATTGTGCGTTAAAATATCCTCTGCAATTCCTCGTTCAATATCTCTTTCTGCTCCTCTAATTGTCCCTTTTAAGCCCTCCCCCTCCTGTGTAAGTCTTCCCATCCTCCTCCTCTTCAGGCTGTTAATAAATACGAGGCCTGAAAAATATACATAAACATCTAGTGTTGGTTAAATAACTCTGCCAATGGGAGCCGCCATCCCTTCAGAGTTACGGCTCGGGTTGCACAGGCCGCCGGACGCCCACCTGCCCTCCCCGAGCGAAGGGGCTGCTGGAAACAAGGGGGGACAAGGGGGCCCCGGGGACGCCCCTTGGAGCGGAGCGGCCGGCGGGCTCTGAGAGGGGCTCCCGCTGGGGCCTCAAAGGAGCGGCATTCGGGTCTGGGGGTCCAAAGGCCTCCCTTCAAGGGGAGCCAGTGGCCGCCTGCCCTCTCCCTCCCACCCCTCGGAGGCCCAGGCTTCGGCCACGCGGCCCTGTTTCTGGCTCTTTCTTTAACTCGGTGCTGGTTTCTCATTAGAGCGAAGCACCAAAAGGCAGGTCGGGGGCTGTTTGTTCTCCATCCTCACGTCAGTCCAAAAGGCGACTGCGAGGCCCCGGGGAGCCGTGCCGGGGTCGTGGCCCCTCCGACATCGGGGCTCTCCCCGCCCCCCTTTGGAGGCCCCCCCAGGCCTCGGAAGCTGCGGCTGCCTCTCAGAATCTCGGGGAAGAGAGGAGCGAGAGGGAGATATATTAAACTCTTCAATCTCTGTAAGTGTCTTTTCCCAGGAGGCAGGCGCTAAGAAAGCAGGAAATGGCCATGTCCGAGTGCGGCGCAGGTACGGGCTCATCTGGAGGCGGGTGACCTCTCCAGGATTAGAGGGGGGGGGCCGGGGGGGCACGCAGACCCCCGCCCGAGCCCGGGCCGTAGCCTGTGCTGAGTCCTGGCCCCTTGGCCCCCGGCACTGTGGGGCTTGGGGAGGCACAGAAGCCCCCGAGGCGTCTCCTGAGATGATGAAGGTGATGCTTGTGCTCCTTCCAGGTCCTGGAGCCCCTGCAGTCTCTGTGGGCCTCTCAGAGGGCCCGAACGCCCTGCGAATCCCTGCCCCAGGGGCAGGCGGCGAGACTAAGGAGGCACAGACGCACTCACAGTCAGCCAACAAGCATTTGTTATCAGGCCCTTCAAAGGGAGGCTGTGGGGAAACAGAGGCAAGCGAGAAGTCTGTCCTCAAGAAGCTTAGATGCTAATGGAGGAGACAAGATGGAAAGGGAGGAACATATGGGGTACACAGTAAAGAAACAGATGTTTCAGGCAGCAAAGATGAGACAGTCACAGCCAGCCAGAGGGGGAGAGAGACACACAGACAGAGACAGAGAGACAGACGGGGGGGGGGGGGGGGCATGCTAGAGAGGGAGGGGCAGAGAGAAGGAGAGGGGGGAGGGGCAGAGACAGAGAGGAGGGGAGAGAGAGAGGAGAGGAGGGGAGAGAGAAAGAGGGTGAGAGAGAGAGAAGAGAAAGAGAAAGGGGGAAAGAGAGGAGGGGAGAAGGGAAGAGGGGAAGAAGAGGGAGAGAGAGAGAGAAGAGAGAGAGGAGAGAAAGGGGGAAAGAGAGGTGGGGAGAAGGGAAGAGAGAGAGAGAGAGAGGAGAGGAGAGGAGAGGAGAGGAGAGGAGAGGAGAGGAGAGGAGAGGAGAGGAGAGAAAGGGGGAAAGAGAGGTGGGGAGAAGGGAAGAGAGAGAGAGAGAGAGAGGAGAGAAAGGGGGAAAGAGGGAGAGAGGAGGGGAGGGAGAGAGGGAGAGAGAGAGGAGAGAGAGAGAGAAAGAAAGAAGAAGGGAGGGAGAGAGAGAGGGAGAGAGAGGGGGGAGGAAGGGGTGAGAGAGGAGAGAAAGGGGGAAAGAGAGGGAGAGAGAGAGGAGGGGAGGGAGAGAGAGAACAGGAGAGACAGAGAAAGATGGGGACAGAGGAAAGCAGAGAGACATAAAGGGACAGAGAGCCATGATAAAGAAGGAGGGACAGAGAAACAGATTCAGAGAGAAGGAATGAAAGGGAGACAGAGAGAGGAGAGACATAATAAAGAGAGAGGGACAGAGACGAGAGGGATGGGGGACAGAAAAAGAAAGATGGGGAACAGAGGACGATGAGAGGGTTAGACAGAGGGAGGGGGTCAGAGAAAGAGGGAAGGAGGGAGGGAGGGAGAGAGAGGAGAGGAGAGCAATTGGGTTCTCATCCTGGCCCTTCACACGACACAGATTCAAAAGTCACCGAGGCAACATGTCTGCCAGTCATCCTGCGAGCGCCTCAGAGCGGCTTGTGACAGGCCTGTGTCGGCTGTGCGGGCCAGAATGACGCCCTTTGATCTCCAGGCAGAGGAGAGGCTTCAGCCCCGATGGGGTTCCAGGGGGGTCCCGCCTCCCACTCCTGATAACCTTCCTGAGGCTTACAAGGGCAGCTCAGTAATGGCGGGGGGGGGGGGATCCCATTTTCTAAGTCTTTCCCTTTCGCACCTGATCCCCAGGCCTCAGCATGGGCCGCTACCTCCTGGGCGCCGGCCCCGAAGGGAATTCATCCCGATCCTGGAATAAAGGAGGCCTCTGACAGGGGCGCTGCCCAGTGGCCGGTGTCTTGGCCCCCTCCTGGCCAGCCTGCCAGCCCTCTCCAGGCTCTGCTCCACGGATGCTTGTCCCAGGGCTCCAGGTCACCGAGGGGTCCGAGGCGGTTTTATTCCTCATCCAAGTGCGGGAGCCCCCAGGCTCCTCTCTGCTGCCACCTGGAGTCTCTGGTGGCCTCCCCTGCGCTGTCTAAAGCTGGCCTGGCGAGGGTCTGGCACAGGCAGTGTCGGGCGCCGGGTGGACGGCCCTTGGAGGGGCTGCCTTGGGTCTGCCAGCCTCGAATTTAAGCAGAGGCCATGAGGGAAAGGGGCCACCCCGTCCTGGCCGGCTCACACGCCGTTCCACGGGGCTCGTGGCCCCGAGCCTCCCACATTTCCCCTCCCTCGGACCCCCAAGCCTAAAGCGACGACTTCTCTCAGGAAAGACGCGGCTCCCTGCCTCCCTGCCTGCGCCTCCTCCTGGCCCCTTCACCAGCCACCTCTCCTGCAAATGGACTTTGGGGAGTCCCTCAGGGACAATGTAAACAGTGTGAAGCTTCAGCTGTAATCGCGGCTGTTACTTCAATGTCTCACTCTCTGGCCAGAAGGTTTCTCAGGCCAGACAGCGTGCCAGGCTGGGCCTCCCCAGGGCCTCCCGGACACCTCCGGATTCTTCCTCCTCTGGAGGAACTCCACGCTTGGCCTCCTTTCCCTGTTCGGGCGCCAGGCGGCGTGCGGCAGGACTTCCCCCTAAACACGAGCCGCTCCGCTGCGGGCCGCCTTGCCATCTTCCAGGCTCTCCAAGCTCCCGGGCCCAGGATGAGGGATGGGACAAGGTGAGTATCAGATATTCGGTTCAGACGTGGCCACGGTCACGTTGGGCCATCATCGGTGCCCGGCCCCAACTCGTACCTATTCCCTGTGACCGAGGTAGAAAGTGTGGCCATTAGGAGCCTCCTAGACTTCTTTCCTTCCCCCGACGCCTAAAAATTCCAAATGACTGCCCTATTCTTTAGGGGCAGAATGGTCTACGCCTGCTATCCATAAACTTGTGTTTTTAAAAATATTTTAATCATTCTGTTTAATATAATGGTTCTCCTTTATAATTCTATGCAATTAAAAACATTCCAAGAAAGGACCCTGGAAAGGAAGGTCTTGTGAGATTGCCAAAGGAGACCATCAAAAAAAAGGTTTTAATTAAAAAAAAAAAAGAAGAAAAAAAGCACTGGTCCTGGAACTAGGAGTCCCGGATCCCAGGCCCATCTCCACTGACCCTGTTGTTCCATTTCTCTAAGCCTCAATTCCTTCATTTGTAAAATGGCAATTAGAGTACCTAACCTGACCTTCCATACGACGTTTATAATGTCTCAAAGGAGAAACTTGGGAATAATGAGCCAACAATGGATCCAGAGGTAGCTAGGAGGCATAGTGGCTAGAGTGCAAGGCCTAGAGTCAAAAGGGCCCGAGTTCAAAACCAGCCTCAGACACTTATCAGCTGTGTGATCCTGGATAAGTCACTTAACCCCTATTTGCTTCAGGTCCTTATCTGTAAAATGGAGACATAGTAGAGAAGGAAATGGTGAGCCACTCCAGTATCATCACTCCAAAAACCCCCAAGGACAAGACCATGAGGGGGCATGAAGGGTTGGACACAACAGAACAACAATGAAGAAAATGGCGGAATGGTGTCTGCTGAGATCTTCCCTGGAAGGTTTTGAGTCTGACTCCATTTCCCTTCAGGGATGCTGCAGGAGAGACTTGCTGCTCCAAATGAGGGTTGGAATAGATGATCTCTAATGCCCCTTCTAACTCTTGAGAAAGAATATGATTCCATAATTTATGGGAAAGCACTTTGCAAGGTCTAAGTGATGCCTAGATGTGAATAATTATAATGTTGGGCCATTTTACTTACTGTTCTCCCCCAAATGCTTGATCATCTCCATTCTGGAGGCCCCAATCCCACCACCATGTACCCTAGCAAGTCTTCGGGCTCCCTCTAAACCAGGGCAAAGGATTTCAAAAAAGGAATCCCATCAGTCCCTCCCAAACTCTGAATCATTTTCTTTTCTTTTTTAAATTTTAAACATTATTTTATTTGGTCATTTCCAAACATTATTCACTGGAAACAAAGATCATTTTCTTTTCCTCCCCACCCCCCCCACCTTTCCCTCTCCCATAGCCGACACACGATTCCACTGGTCATCACATGTGTTCCTGTTTCTAACCCATTTCCCTGTTGTTGGTATTTGCATTAGAGTGTTCATTTAGAGTCTCTCCTCAATCATATCCCCTCCATCCCTGTAGTCAAGCAGTTGCTTTTCATCGGTGTTTTTACTCCCACAGTTTATCCTCTGCTTGTGGATAGTGTTTTTTAGATCCCTGCAGATTGTTCAGGGACATTGCATTAACCCTAATGGAGAAGTCCCTTACATTCGATTGTACCATAGTGCATCAGTCTCTGTGTACATTGTTCTCTTGGTTCTGCTCCTCTCACTCTGCATCACTTCCTGGAGGTTGTTCCAGTCTCCATGGAATTCCTCCACTTTATTCCTTTTAGCACAATAGTATTCCATCACCAACTTATACCACAGTTAGTTCAGCCATTCCCCAATTGAAGGGCATCCCCTCATTTTCCAGTTTTTGGCCACCACAAAGAGTGCAGCTATGAATATTCTTGTACCAGTCTTTTTCCTTATTATCTCTTTGGGGTACAAACCCAGCAGTGCTATAGCTGGATCAAAGGGCAGACAGTCTTTTAGGGTCTTTGGACATAGTTCCAAATTGCCCTCCAGAATGGTTGGGTCAATTCACAACTCCACCAGCAATGAATTAGTGTCCCCACTTTGCCACATCCCCTCCAGCATTCATTACTTTCCATAGCTGTCATGTTCTGAATCATTTTCTTAAATGAGCAGAGGCCCCAAAAGAGTAAATGACTTAACCAAGGTCACGTAGATAAGAAGAGAGGGCTGAGGGCCAAAGCCTACCTTTGTGGAATCTAAACTTGGTGTACGTCCAACAACACCACGCTGTAACCAAGGAGACTTGGAATTCTGTGCTTTGAGATACTCAAAAAGCCTTCCAGTCGTAGCTATCTCTCCAGGATCAGAGAGAGTCCAGGCCTGGACCTCAGGGCCAATAAAATACACAGTCAAAAAGGGTGTCATTACCTTTTCTTACATGATAGCCCTCAAGTTCTTCTTCTTTGGAACAGTAAAGTACAGACCTAACAAGCTGAAGGAGGCAGCTTCCTGGGTAACTCAGCAGGACCCTCATTTCCAAGAATTCCAAGGCAAGTAAAATGAGTTCAGAGAATTGTGCCTTGGACAAAAACCTTGGGCACACTTAGACTTCCCCACCGAAAGGGGCTGAACCCTGAAACTCTTTCATCAATCCCTCTCTCATCTGATCTGGCTAAGGATGGCCTGGAAGAAGCTCTAAACGCAGCTTAATCATGGGCAGTGTGCACACAGACACACAAAATGGCCTTGGGGGCACATGTATCCTTTGAGCTAGAGGATAATGGAATGAACCGAGGGCTCTGCTATTTCCTCATCCCCATCCAACACAAAACTAGGGAGCGAGATGGATATAATTTTCAGCCAAGTCTCCTTCCACGTCATATTTACTCTAAACAAAAGGTTCTGTCAAACAGTAGTGAGGAAGCCCCCTAATCTAAGTCACAAGCCAGCGCCTCAGTCTCAGACAGTCCTGGGCTTCTCCAAGCTCCAAAATTTTACATGTTGCTAGAGGGAATAGATTGATTTCAGGGAACAGTTCCAGCCCTTTCAATCAATCGACAAATATTTATTAAGCCAGGGATTCTTACCTTAGGGTCTACAGACCCCCGGCTATCCATGAACTTGGAAGGGGGAGAAAAAGGACATCTTTATTTTCACTAATTTTCTAACTGAAATATAGCACCTCCTTCAATTATTTACAAATAACTATTTATTCTGAGAAGGGGTCCGAGACACAAAAAGATGGAGAACTCTTGTATTAAGCACTTACTGTATGCCAGGCACTATGCTAAGCTTTGGGGGGCACAAAAGGGATGAAACCTGGATCTGTGATTTCATCAATACAGTGAACTCCAGAGGAGAAAACTCTCTCTACCAAGGCAGGAAACTTAGAGCGCCTTAGAGTCTCTGAGAGCTAGTTGCCTGAGGGCTTGCTTAGGTTCCTAAAGCCAGCATGTGTCAGCAGGAGCAGTTTCCAAAGGCTGCTCTAACTACTACACCATCCTGCCAGGCCCTGAGCTAAGCCTGCTACAAAGAAAGGCAGAACCACAGCTTTTTACACTTCTCCCTATTACTTGCCTTCCCATTATTTGCAGACAATTATCTGCAATAATTAGACAATTACCCTTAAAGACGATTATCCTTTTCCAACAGCAAACACGGATGTTCTTTTCTTGTGTCTTTTAATGAAACCAATCTAAAGAAGTCTTTATTTACATAAAGTCACATAATTCCCTTTCAGGAGGGTCTCACTGAAATGGCAAAGATTCTACAAGACTCACCAGGATTTAGGGTGGGTTTTTTGGGGGGAAGAATAGGAGGAGGGGAAGTGAAATGGCAAAGATTCTATAAGACTCACCAGGATTTAGGGTGGGTTTTTTGGGGGGAAAAATGGGAGGAGGGGAAGCGAAATGGCAAAGATTCTACAAGACTCACCAGGATTTAGGGTGGGTTTTTTTGGGGGAAGAATAGGAGGAGGGGAAGCGAAATGGCAAAGATTCTACAAGTCTCACCAGGATTTAGGGTGGGTTTTTTGGGGGGAAGAATAGGAGGAGGGGAAGTGAAATGGCAAAGATTCTATAAGACTCACCAGGATTTAGGGTGGGTTTTTTTGGGGGAAGAGTGGGAGGAGGGGAAGTGAAATGGCAAAGATTCTACAAGTCTCACCAGGATTTAGGGTGGGTTTTTTGGGGGGAAGAATAGGAGGAGGGGAAGCGAAATGGCAAAGATTCTACAAGTCTCACCAGGATTTAGGGTGGGTTTTTTGGGGGGAAGAATAGGAGGAGGGGAAGTGAAATGGCAAAGATTCTACAAGTCTCACCAGGATTTAGAGTGGATTTTTTGGGGGGAAGAATAGGAGGAGGGGAAGCAAAATGGCAAAGATTCTACAAGACTCACCAGGATTTAGGGTGGGTTTTTTGGGGGGAAGAATGGGAGGAGGGGAAGTGAAATGGCAAAGATTCTACAAGTCTCACCAGGATTTAGGGTGGGTTTTTTGGGGGGAAGAATAGGAGGAGGGGAAGCGAAATGGCAAAGATTCTACAAGACTCACCAGGATTTAGGGTGGGGGTTTTTTTTGGGGAGGGAGAATGGGAGAGGAAGTGAAATGGCAAAGATTCTACAAGTCTCACCCGGGATTTGGGGGGGGATTTTGGTGGGGGGAGGAGGGGAAGAATAGATTTCCACCATTTCCCTAAAACAGTAGAAACTGCTTTAAAATGGGTGCCACAGGGAAGAAGGGGGTGTTAAAACTCCTTAAACCAGGGGATCTTCATCTTTTTGGGGGTGTCGCGCCCCCCTTCTCACAAGAGTATCTTTAAACATATTAAACATGAGTTGGATCACAAAGGAAATTCATTAGGCTGAAACAGAGTTATCAAGATAGATAGACAGACAGATATTTTTAGAAGCCACCTTCACAGGCCCAGGTTAAGAAGCCCTGCTAAGCCCACCGGATCAGGAAGCATCAGCCCCATGATCTTAGCTTTGTAAGAAATCATCCTCAAATGCTACAGTGTCGAGGTGGGCCTCTTGCTGGCCAGTCCGAGTCTCCCTCTCCGAGTGACCCGGGGGATGGATTCCAGAGGCGGAGGCTGCCCGAGCGGAGCCCCTCACCTCCTCCTCCCCCCCAAGGCTGTCCAATGGCCGGCCCGGGCCGGAGGGTGGCATCTCGGAGGTTGCAGGCGCCGAATTGGGCAGGATGGCATCTCTGCAGAGGTAAAGCCATGACGATGATCGAGAGGGGGCAGGAGGGGCTGGAGCATCCCTCTCGGCACGGCTCTGATGGCTACCCAGGATTGTCTGTACTTGACTCCTTGCGGGCAAAAATCGGCAGCGAGAGCCGGTTTCTTCAAAGTTAAAAAAAAAATCAACCAAAGCCCATCCCTGCTGTGTTTCTAAAGAGCTGTTTTCTTCCCAAGCTGTACAGCATGGCGGCCCTCATCTGAAATTTCTTTTTAATCATAGCAGGAGTCCCAATTAGCGTGTTGGGTAATCTTTCAAGTAGAACTGGGAGTAGCCCGGGCAGAGCGCACACAGGGAGTGTGTACATGCGCCCACGGATGCCTAAGTGCCCGGGACTTTGGTGCCCTGGCATCCTCTGGGGAGAAGGGGCAAGCGGGCACGCGTGCGTGCCAAGAGGAGCTGCCAAGGCGGCCTGTGTGTGAGCACACGTGAGGGGGTGCTCGTAGGGCCCCGAGAGCCACGCTGTCTGCCTGGGTACCGGATTCCTGGACAAACCCACCAGCGCACACACGCACTCTCTCCCTGAACACGGAGCCTCTTTTGTGCCCGCCGGGCTCCCTGGTGCCCGACGCCGAGGATGCCCGCTCCCCTCCTCGGGCTGTTCTGCTCGGCGCCAGGGACGGGGCTGCGCTGGAGGGGGACCCGCCAGTGACCTACTTTCCTTTGTTGTTTTAGGAAGGGCTGATGTCAGTGCAGAATTCAGCAGAGGCATCGAGGGGGAAAAATGGAATGGAGGGAACAGGAGGGGAGAGAGGAGGAGGGCCAGGATACCTGCGAAAATGCTAGCTACAAACTCTTATTGGGCCCAAAGGACCTGCCTGATGCCAGGATCCGCACAGACCCTGGTGGTGTCAAGGAAAATAAAGGCGGGAGGAGGTCCCCTGCTGTAAATAAATACGGACGCACGTGAGCCGGGCCGTGGCTGGTCCCGTGGATCATCGGGGTGCTCAGGGCCCCCCCCGGGACCCCCACACCCCGCTTCTCCAGCGGCGGCAAAGTGGCTGGGCTTGCATTCCTGCTCCTCCTCCCGGCCCTTGGTTAGAATGCCGAGCGGCAGCTGCCCTGACATTTGGGAGTTGGAGGCTCTCCACACGCGCCGGGGCTGGAAGAAATTGGTCTTCAGGGAGGCAGAAGTCAGTTTCTCTGCACGCAGGTTCCTTGGTAACCCATTCAAGAGCTCTGCTACATCTCTCTCCCCTCCCGCCCTCCCTGGTAACCCCCGCAAAGACCACTCGGAGCCTTCCTCGGTGATTCCCAGCCTCCTTTGGGGTCTGCCGGGCCCCTTTCGCGGCCTCCCTTTTCCCTTCGCCGTCAGAGAAGAGCCTGAAAGCATCAGGGCTGCCATCCTGCCTCTGACACTTGCTGCCTCCGTGACCTTGGGCAAAGTCACGGGCTGCATCCTCCTCCAGGAAGGACCAATCGGGACGGGGCGACCCGGGATTCTGCAGAGCTCGGGGGCTGCGGCACCCCGAGGAGTTAACAGGAACCCCAGAGGATGCACCTGGGCCTTCCTGGGTGGAGCTGATCCCCACTGACATGCAGTCAACAGGCTCTAATGATGAAACAATTTCACATCCACACTTTCATTAAAACCCAAAGCCACGGAAGTCAGGGGGAGGTCCACGGAATGAGTTTCCCCTTTCAGGATTTTAAAGGGGGCTCCTGGGGGCCTCGGTGGAGTTGGGGAGGGGGGCAGGGCCAGGCTAAGGCACGGCAGCGTTCCCGTGGACCGTGACTCCTGCGGGAGGACCTCCTGCCCCCCCACAAGCCTGCCATAGGACCGAAGTCACTCCCTCCTCCTCACCAGACTCATCTATTTCTCAGAGAAAAGGCGAGACACCTACAGGGAAGCCAAATTCCTCCTATTCAGAAATGAAACCACAATCAAAAATAGGTTAGCCGAGAGCGGCTGGCTTTCTAAGCCGAGTAATGGTCCAGGGGCTGGCATAGTGGACAGGCCGCAGGGGCGAAAGGTGGGGCCGGCGAGAGGCCCCCGGAGCTGGCCCGGCACAGGGGCTGCTGTCTGAGTACACAGCCGCGCGAGCTGCTTCTTGGATCTACATGGAGCTGATTTATTTACCTTCTGTGAAAGAGACAACAATCATCCTATTTACACTCGATGCTACAGCTGCCTGCCTTTCCCCCGCAGCCGCCCCCCCCTGGCTAAGTACTCTATTAAAAATGCTGCTGTTTTAATTTTTTTCTTTCCCCTCTTGGAAAAGAGCCCTTCCCTTTCCCAGGCCTCTCCCCTCGCTTTTGCTGATTTCAACCTTGTTTCCAAAATCGAAATTGGTGGCCGTGAAACGTGCCGTGCCGTGCCGCTGTCCGTGCAGGGGTGACGGCTTCACGGCGGGCAGAGGAGAAAACACTCTGTAGGGCAAAAAATTAAATTCTTCTAAAATGCGCCTTTCTTGAAAGCCTTTAATAATTAGGGATCGTGTGACGAGGAGGCGCATGAAAGGTAAAATGGATGTTGTTTAAATGTGGCGTCATTTAAAGAGTTCCCTGGTGTTTGAGTTCCTCATTACCATACAGGTACACAAGCTTTGAAGGCAATTAAGCTGGCAAAGACATAGCTCAGCCCGCTGGGGGACCGGGGAAGGGGTCGTGAGGTTCCATTCAGCGGCTGCCACCAGGGGCAACATTCACGGCTCTTTTGAACGTTGGATGGCCCCCTTTCCTTCCATTCTGCTCGAACAGAAAGGGACGGGGGTGGGGGCTGAGGAGAAGGCTGGAAAGGTTCTGATGAGCCCTAATGGCTCACCCAGGACTCGGGGAGAACGGGCGGCCACCCCTCCTCAGACGTTTGGGGCAGGGATGCCTTCCACAGCCACAGGCCCTGACCAATAGCACCCATTTACCCTCCGAGCTTCGGACGGCTCCCCACTAAGGCCTCATCCACAAAGGTCCCCGAGGAGGATTCCTGGTGCCACTCTGGAGGCTTTTTTCTGCCCCCAATTTAAATTTAAGCACATCTCCAATGATTTAGAGAGCCCAGAGTTCTTTCTCGTCTTTTGCTCTTGCGGCAGGGAAGGGTCTAATGGGAAGAGGCCTGGATTTGGTACCAGAGGGCCTAGGCTCCAGCGTCTGGCCCTGCTACTTTGTGGCATCATCATCTGTAGAATCAGGGGTTCCTCACCTTTCCAAGTGGGGTTCCTATGGACCCCTTCTCAGAATCAGGTTTTTAAATGTATAAAATGAAATATATGGGAGTAAAATGACCATGAAATGCAGTCATCAAAATATATATATTTTTGAAAATTCTCAGATACCATGTTAAGAACCTGAAAAAAATAAATTTTTTGAAGTGCAGTTTCTCAAATTTAATTAATTAATCTAGAATATTTTTCCATGGTTACATGATTCATGTTCTTTCTCTCCCTCCTCTCATAGCCAACAAGCAATTCCATTGGATAAAAAAATCATTTCTAAAGTCCTCTCTTGTTCTATATAAATCATACAACCTCAGGAGTCATCTAGAATAATCTTCCAAACAGTATAAAAATCCATTCTACTGTATCCTTCATAAACAGTCAACCATCTTGTGCTTGAATACTTTTAATGACAAGCAACTCACTATTTTGCAAAGTAGTTCAAAATCCTTTCAGATGACTCAAACTGTTAGTTAACTCTTTTCTTAAAAAAAAAAAAAAAACCCTTACCTTTCATCTAAGAATCAATACTATGTATTGTTTTCAAGGCAGAAGAGCGGCAAGGGCTAGGCAATGGGGGTTAAGTAATTTGCTTGGGTCACAGATAGCGTCTGAGGCCAAATCTGAACCCAGGACCTCCTGTTTCCAGAGTTGGTGACTTGGTTAAGTCACCTAGTTGAACCCAAGAATTTTTCGTTAAATTGGACAGGTCTCTTTGTGTAACCTCTATTAATAAAAGGAACTCCAGAGAGCACCTGGAAGGGACTTCAGAGATATCTACTCCTGCCCCTTCATTTTACAGAGGGGTAAACTGAGGTCTAGAAATGTGAAATGATTTAGCTAATACCACACTGGTAGTAAACAACAGATTTCATTTGTTATTTTTAGCCATTTCAGTGGTATCTGACTCTTCATGACCCCATTTGGGGTTTTCCTTGCCAAAGGTATTAGAATGGTTTGCCATTTCCTTCTCCAACTCATTTGATAGATGAGGAAACGGAGGCGAACAGGGTGAAGTGACATGTCCAGGTTCACACAGCCAGTGAGTGTCTGAGGCTGAAATTTGGATTCAGGAAAAATCGTCTTCCTGATTCCCATCGCAGTGCTCTATGCGCTGTGGCACCACCTGCGTCCCTAGAAAACAACCCAACTGGGAATCAAATTCAGCTTTCTGACTCCAAACATGGTGGCCTTTCCATGGCGCTGTATTCCCTCCTTATAACTGCCTAAAAGAGCAAGATGCTATCTCTCCAGGGTCCCCAAAGCCCCCCTGTTCTAGTCGGTGGGATGCCACCTACGGCCACATCAGAAGGAATCATTTCAGTTCCCCTTGAACAAAGATGTTGCTCACTCTGTCTTGTATCCTCAAGGGGAGGCAGAGTAGAGAATGGGTGACTGCTCAGAAAAGGAGGAAAAGAAGGGAAGAAACTCGTATTCTGGACCCAAAGGGATCAGCCATCTTTCTTTTAAATTTATTCTACACTCGGTCTGGAAACCAGAAAAAGAAATCAGAAAGAGCACTGCAGGTTCTCCAGAAATGCCAAGTATCACATTTTATCAGCCATTTGCAGAATGATCCAGCTGGGCACCTTCTCCCGGAGATTACCCCTGGAGGTGCTGAAAAGAGCAGATCCTGTTCCTGGGCCAGTGATTTTCCAGAATCATCTCCTCTAATTCCTAATTCTGGTTCACCCAGAAAAGGGAAAAAAAAACCCAATGATAACCATCCTTTACATGAGCACGGCGCTTCCTGGCCTTCAAAAGGTGTCTACATCTGATCCTCCCCATGATAAGACTGAGCTCCCTGGGGCCAGTCCATTTGTAGAGTGAGGACAGAGAAGAACAGGGTTTATTATGATCCCCATTTGACAGATAAGGAAAATGAGAGGTCAAACAACTTCCTGAGGTGGTGTAGCAAGCTAAGGTGGGAACCAGGATCAGAACTCAGGGATTTTTAAAAAAGTTTATTGGGGGGGGGCAGCTGGGTGGCTCAGTGGATGGAGAGCCAGGCCTAGAGATGGGAGGTCCTGGGTTCAAATTTGGGCTCAGACACTTCCCAGGTGTGTGACCCTGGGCAAGTCACTTGATCCCCATTGCCTAGCCCTTACCGCTCTTCCACCTCAGAATCAATGCACAGATTCTAAAATAGAAGGTAACAGTTTACAAAAATAAAATAAAGTGTTGCCATCATATAAATTGCTCTCCTGGTTCTGCTTGCTTCACTCTACATTGGGTGATACAAGTCTTCTTAGATTTCTCTGAAACTATGTTGGAACGACTTTAGGTCCAGGCACCCCCTTTAATGCTCAGCTTTTGCCATGACCAAAAGAGCTGCTGGGAATATTTTTGCGTAACCTCTATTAATTAAAGGAACTCCAGAGAGCATCTGGAAGGGACCTCAGAGATATCTACTCCTGCCTCTTCATTTTACAGAGGGGTAAACTGAGGTCTAGAAATGTGAAATGATTTTGCTAATACCACACTGGTATTTATTATTTTGTGGCCCCTTTTCCTCTCCCTTTGATCTTTTTGGGGATACTGAGTAATGGCACTGATCGGCCAAAGGCTTTGCGCTCTTTAAGGGCACAGTGGAACCCGGGTCTTCTGATCCCTGGAGAGAGATAGGGAGAGACAAGGAATTTGTGAAGCCCTCGCTGTTTGTGGTACTTGCTCACCACTGGGGAAGTGGATATAAGAAATGAGGCCGTCCCTGCCCAATATGGATGGATGGATGGATGGATGGATGGATGGACGGACGGATGTGCATGCGTGTATGCACACATGTGAGTGCTTCTAAGGAGGGGAGACAATACAGAAAAAGAATCTGCAAAGGGCAGAGGCAAAGCTCCTGGGGAGGAAGCAGACAGGTCCAGGAGTGAAGTGGGCACAGTCAGGCTTCTTCCTGAAACGGAAATCCGGGCTGGGGCATTGCCCAGACCTCTCCACAACGCTCCTCTGGCTTGGGCAGACCCTCTTCTCTTAGCCCAGCGTCTTGGCTTTCTCTGAACTGCAGGGGCCACGGATGATGGTGCAGCCACTAAACAGCATCCTGAGGATGGCGGGAGGCTGGGAGAGGAGAGCCAAAGGAGAAAGAAGAGGACGAGAAGGGCCTCGGGGGACAAGGGGGAGCAGGGAGAAGAGGCAGCCCCTCCAAGGAGAAGGAGAGGGCATCGGCGCTCGGTGTCCTTCCCTTCAGCAGGGTCTTTTCCTCGGGTCTGTGAGCTTGCCCTCAGCCATGATCAAGGCAGCCCCAGAGTTCTCTTCCCCTCTGGTGTGCCTGTGGCCAAAACTGAACACAGACACAGGCGCTCCTCTGAGGTCATTATCTGCTAATGAATTAAGGTAGCAGCTAAAGCATGAAAGAAAGGGCACCAGGCTCGACTCTGCAACTCGCCTTGTAAGTAAATACTTCAGGGACTGCCTCACTCATTAGTCAAATACCAACAGTACCACTGAAACACAAACTGGCAGCAGTCACGGCTCTTCAGAATAAACGAACAGGTCTGTCCTTCCTCGTGAAAGACAGGCTGGCATTTGTCTCACATGAAAAAAAAACAAAAACAAAAACAATCCAAACCATCAACAGGAACAACAAAAAACCTTAACCTTGTCCCCCTCGCTTCGCCCCCCCAGAAGAGGCAGGATGCAGAAACACTGTGAAATAAGTTAACAAAAGCCCATTTGGACCCATAATTAGCCAGCCAGCCAGTAGTGCCTGGCCAGCTGTTGGTGGAAGGAACCAAACAAGCCTCTTCTTCCCTTCCTGCCTGGCTGCAGAATGATCCCCTGAACTCAAAATGCTCAAGGCTTTTTGGGTATTTTTTTGGGGGGGGAGGGGGGGAGAAAACCACTGAACTCTCCGATATGTTCAAAGGAGGAGTGAGTGTCTTACTCAGCCAAAGCTGCGTTTTTATTGTGTTTTTTTTGGTGCTGGTGTCGTCATTACGGTAATGAGAGCCTTGAAGCCACCACAAAAAGCAAGATATGCCTTTTTAAAAGAGCTGAACCAAGTTATTATAGCAACTGAGTCCTAAAAGGAATTTTCAAGTAAAAATATAGTATCATGTTAAGTTGTTATGGCAACTGACATTTTAAAGTAACTGGATTTGAGCAAGTTTCCTCTTCCACCCTCTCTGCAAATCTTTGCAGAAACTTCAGGCTAAAATTATGCTTTAATTTTAATTAGCCAAATAGGTCATAAATATAGCTTATCCCCAAATCCTTATGAATCCAACCCCGTGCTGTCTGCACGCAGCTGATCCACTAATGAGAAAATATATCTACGAAGGCCCACTTACTATTAAAAAATCCCATCCAATATTTTCCTAATATAATTTATCAATTTAAACACATTGCATAATGTGATATTCTGTAGCATTCCATTAAGATGATAAATAGCAGGATGGGAAAACAAGAGATTAAATATATTGCGAGCCAATGGAAGTGTATTTAAATAACCCGCAACACTGTAAAGGGAGACGCGCTGGATCCGAGTGCGGGAACCGTGTCGATTCGGCGCCACATCCCCGGATGGAAGGGTATTAATAGGACAGAAGAAAGGGGGCAATAAGAAATGACAGTCAACTTCAGAGGAAATAAAATTTCTATTAGGCTTTGTTATGAGATTACATCAAAGCAGTTCATATGTTTTAATCTGGGGAGAGAGAAAGCAGCTACTTGGGGTTTGTGCCTGGGGGCTGCCTCTGTGTACTGAGCCAGAGAGTTTGCATAATGAACAATTTTCATTCAATCAGGATCCTGGGCACAGATAGCTCCCATCCCACTCAATGGTCCTGGGCACATGCCTGGGCTCTGTAAAGTTCCTATTCTTTTAGCTCCCCCTGCTGGACAAGGCCGCCGCAGGAAAGTTCCAGACCTGACTTGAAAGTCCAATCCGAGGCCCTCGGAGGTAGCCAGGAAGGCCCGGACTCATTAATACTACTTAGAGTCTTTCTCAAGAGGTTGGGGAGTGCGCACTGGCCCCCACAAGCCTTTCTGCCGCTGTTTACTTAATTAAGAATATTTTTCACCTGCTATTTACGCTCCTGGATGAACCCGAGGGAGGCTGCTGCCAGGCCCTCGCCGTCCGGCTGTGTGACGAGGTGGGCAGAGGGGCAGAGGGGCGGCGGGCAGGGGGAGAAAGCCTGGTATTTTTTTTTAAATACCCACTGCAGTTCCTACCAGCCTAAATCGTCTGTCAAATTTCCCAGCTGTCAAACTCTAATAAAAGAAAATCCAAAAAGCCCCCTAAACGGAATGCATTTTCATGCACAATGTGAAATGTAAAAGCAGAACAAATCATTGTGGCTCTGAGGAAGGTGCGCAGGCTGCAGCCTAATCTTCCTGGGTGCAGCCAGGGCTGCTGGAGGACGCTTCATGGAGGCAGGCGAGGAGATAGGCAGGCCGTACCCAACTCCAAGCAGACCTGGGACATGCTAAGTGCTTCCTGGAGAGGAGAGGGAGGAGGGGAGCGGGGGGGAAAAAAAAAGAAAAGGAAAAAAGGAAAGGCATCCAACCCGGGGATAGGAAACTATTTACGCAAACCTGGGATGATCATTTGAATGTTTAAAATATGCACATGGTAATTCAAAACTAATTACCCCAAGCACATCTGAAACATTTATGCCATCGTCTCTGGATTCTGCCGATTGATTGTACAGTGCAGTTACACTCTGGCGTTTCTATAAACTGCTTCAGTGATTTTAACTTCCAGGCTAAATCAGGCGGGTGCAGGAGCTGCCTCCCTCCCGCCCCTGATTGGCGGAGGGACCCCTTCCCTGACTTCCAGGAGTGGAGGCTGCCGGAGGCTTCTCTGGAGAGCCATCTGTCACGGACACGTAGTCTCCATCCTGCAGGATCATTGCTTATTCGCTGTTCGCGTTGATCATGCCCGTTATTTCATTTGGGTTAAGAGCGCCCCTTTCTTCCCTGCCTGGCGTGTCCCCCCGCCTGAGGCCCATGACCCCCCGCTTTTGTCAATGATCCATGAAGGGCCCCCTCGCCTACCCGCCACCCCTATTTCTCCTGTGAGTGAATGTGGCCCATCCTCCGGGAGGAAGAAAAGGAGGTTGTGTGTGTGTGTGGGGGGGGGGGGTTCCAAGGAGCCGGCACAGCTCGGTATCCTGGGAATGGGAGGGAAATAGGGCAATCGGAATCCAGAAAAGCAGCCATTAGCGAGCCTCTGCTTGGTCTCTCCAAGCTGAGGCTGTGGAGGAGGAACAAAAAGGCAGCCCTGCTCAAGCCATTCCAATTAGACCCAAGCCTGGCCTGAAACAACCTCGTTTCCAGAACAAAATGAGGTTGGGGGAGGCAGGGAGCTGGGACCCAGGGTGATGTCACCGATCCAAATCACACATTTGGCTTCCCAGGCTATCCAAACAGATTAACCTCAGGCTCGCGAGCCAGAACGGGAAGAGGCACTGTTCCGGAGCGGGAATTTAGCCTGCAAGTTATAAATATGCTTCGGCAAGCGGGCAGGAGTGGGCCACCTTTGAAGATGGCGGCACTGAGACACACAAAACTAGGTTAGACTGGCCCAGCCGGCTGAAGTTGTGATAGAGTGATATTACTGGGTTTAACTAGAGCCATTAAGAGACTCTTCATTATCCCCACACCGCCGACACCGAAGTTATCACAGGAGCCATAATGCAAGGGAGGATTTCCATTCCATCAACAAGAGAGGGAGCCCGTCTGTCTTTGTCCAAAGGAAATGAGCAGCCCAGCGTGAAGCTCGCGAGGAACCGAGTGGATGGGACTCCAATAACATCCCCTGCAGGATTTCCTGGGCCATTGAGTGGGCTAAGCAGAGGCTGGCTCAGGCTGGAACAGGCCTCCCCTGCCTACCTGGCTGGGACCTATTGGCAACCAAAAGGTTATTAAAAGCCGGGGGACAGCGGCGGAGACCCACATTGGGCTCCGAGCAGCTCCGCGCCACTCCCTCCCTTCCCATCTCCCCAACCTAATTTCTTCTGCCTGCCCTACAGGGACTCCCCACTCGGAGCAAGCGAGCAGAGCCACTTGGCACTGCCTGCATGAGATCTGCTTGTTCTGCCCCCCCTCAACCTCTCTATCTCCCCAGCCCGGGGTGCTCCTCCACCATCGCATTCAAACAAACTCTTCCCAGGCGGCTTCCCCAGTGAACGCTATCAGAGTCTGTTCATTCTTCTATCGGGGGACCTCACGGTATCTTCCGCGCTGAAGCTGAGCTGTATTACTCTGTCCTTGTTAAAGCATTAAAAAAAAGGGGGGGATGATATAATTAAAGCGAAACCACAGTAAGGTTCTTTTGGATTCCCCTAGAAGTTTCCTATCTGCTTCATGTACTTGGAAGGGGGTTGTTGATGCTTACCTAGAAAAGCTTTGGCTCCTCAGGTCAGAGGAACCTCTGGACCAATTGTGATGGCTAAGTTTGGGGGCAGCTGGGTGGCACAGTGGATGGCGAGCCAGGCCTAGAGATGGGAGGTCCTGGGTTCAAATCTGACCTCAGACACTTCCTACCTGTATGACCCTGGGCAAGTCACTTAACCCCCATTGCCTGGTCTTTACCACTCTTCTGCCTTGGAACCAATACTGAGTATTGATCTGAGACGGAAGGTAAAGATTTAAAAATAAAAAATAATAGCTAAATTTGTTTTTTAAAAACCCTTACCTTTCATCTTAGAACCAAAAATATAAATTGGTTCCAAAGCAGAAGAGCGATAAGGGTTAGGCAATGGAGGTTAAGTGGCTTGCCCAGGGTCACACAGTTAGGAAATATCTAAAGCTAGATTCGAACCCTTGACCTCCCCTCTCTGGGTCTGGCTCTCCATCCACTGAGCCACCCAGCTGCCCCCAAAAGCTAACATTTATATAGCACTTACTACGTGGCAGGCACTAGGCTAAGATCTCTGATTCTCACAACAACTCTACTAGCACCCCCATTATACAGCTGAGAAAACTGAGGCAAGCAAAGGAGAGGCGACTTAATAAGTGTCTGAGGCTGGATTTGGAACTCTCCTCTTGTCACAAGTGCTGGCCTACATCTAGTCTTTCAGGAGTCTGCGACTAATTCAATCTGAACGTCTCTGGAATATAATTACGGACTGTAACATCTGGAAGGGACCTACAGAGACCATCTAGTCCAATTCCTTCATTTTATAGAGGACCACAGAGGGAAAGAGACTTCTCCAAGGTCACAAAGGTAAGAGGGATTTTGAACCCAGGTCCAAATCCGGGGCTCCTTCTCCCAGGCCACGACCCTGCCCGTCCGTGCCGAGCCCCCGAGTCCCTTTGGCCAATGCCCGGCGTTCTGTTCTCCTCGGTCGGAAGCCAACGTTTGGCAGGAGATCGAGTCAGACGTGAAGGATAGTGGGGGGGGGGGGTGCTGGCAGGAGTGGGTGTCGGGGAGGCTGGGGTTAGAGCGCATAATTGAAGCACTAAACCCACCAGCTCAATATTTAACCTAACTGGTAATTTGCTATGACAATTATGCCGCGAACAGCACACGACTCCTCTTCGGAAATGTCTCCCTCTAATTAAGAGGGCTCTGCCTTTTTCCCCTTCTCCCAGTCACCCGCATGTAATAACACTGGCAATGTGAGCCTTGGCGTGGGGAGCTCCGGGTTTCTATGAGGGGCCTGGGCGGCGGCGTGTACATCTGTCTGTGCATGATGCTCTCCCAGTAAGCCTGCCTAAACACCTCCGATTCTCCATCAAACGGAGAGGGAAGAGAGCTGTTCGGGCCCTCTCACCACATGAGATCCATTTGACTGACGGATGAAAGCCCGCACGTGCCTCCCCTGTAAATGGCCAGCCTTGCGGACAGCAGCCTCCTTTCCAGGCAGGGAGGGTCCGGGCTTGTTGTTCGGGGGGCTGAGGGGCCCGGGACGCCCCTGGAGGGGATGGAAAACGGAGGCTTCATCTGGCTTTGAGGGGGAGAGAACGACAGACAGCTGGTGGAGAGAATCCACTCTGATAGGAGATTATTAAAAATCATAGCTATAAAGAGGGATGTTGCTCCCTCCTAAATTGACTGCTAGATTCAGGGGAAGTCACTAGGCAAGACAAACCATTTTCTGTTTAATTAGAGGCTTCTTTATGGAAAGCTTGAAGCCTGGTGAGAGGAGCCCATTAGAAGACAAGAGCTCATTAATAAGGATGCACCTTGAAAAGCTATTCACATTTTAAATAAACGGCAAAGGAGGAAGTCGAGGGAGGATCATGGGAACGCGAGAACAAGTTTGGGGTTACAAGCTTAAATAAGAGCTGAAAAGGTTGTTTTTTTTTTTTAGAGGCAAACACGTATGCCTCTAAAATTTTAGGCCAACGGAAATGACCTTTGTGCCATGGCTGACTGAAGATATAAATAAACTTTGAACATGAACAGCAGCGTCAACTGGAGAGAGGCAGGGAGAAGAGAGTCCAATTGTGGTTTTTTGGGTTTTGTCTGTTTTTTTTTTTAAGTCTCTTGTTCTAGCTCCAGCTCAGGGTAGGGTATTCATGAACACAAAAAGTTGCTCCTACCTGCAGTGTGTTCTCCTACTTTAGTGAGCACCGGTCCCTGGGTTACCTAACCAATGAAAAGAAGTTGTACCACATACAAGTTAAATATAGGTTAGGTTATCTGCATTTTACAAGCACCAAGAATGTTATCTGAGAAAGCTGTCATTTTTAATGACAGCACAAGCTCCAATTACCAAATGGGTGATCCCCTTGGGAGCTGGGAGAATTTTATAAGAATGGCTTACAATTATTCAAAAAGTTTACATGATCACTTTTGAATTGGATATAAATAATCTCACCTGGCCTGAGAGAAACACTCTTGGTCACGTGGTATATTCAAGGCTAAAAAAAAAGAAAAGATTCCATTTTCTGGAAAATTATACATTCTGAGATGAATCAATAGGTGAGTGGGGTGGGTGGCAAGGTAAAGAAACAAGAGCCCCGCGAGGCTGAAAAGGCTGCATATGTGGCCTGGTGCTCTCAAGGCCCAATTACGCCTACCAGTTCCCTGGAAAGTGATGCAGCATGCTCTCTTTATGTGAGGAGGCCTCTGGTGCTCTCCAGGACAAGTTCCACCCTTGGACCACACACGACTCTATAGATGGAGAGAACACTGTTCTGATTTATCTCTTCCACCCCAGCATATGCAGGATTCCCACAGCTGCATCTGTCAGTCTACATTTGGCCCCATCACATATTGTCCACCAATATGGCGGCCAGAGTCTACCTAGAGCTGTGGGGTTTACATACATCTGTGTAGACCAGTTGTGACCAAAGTCTTCTATCCACTCTCCCACCTCCACCTTCCTCAGTGAACTCTTCTGACTCCAGCCCACAAAGACTTCTTTGGTCTCCTGTTATTGTTATGGTTTATGTTGGTGTTTGGTCATTTCAGTTGTGCCTTAAACTCTTCCCAAGGATCCCACTTGGGGTTTTCTTGGAAAAAGCACTTAGAGTGGTTTGCCATTTCCTTCTCTAGCTCACTTAAAAGATGAGGAAACTGAGGCAAACATGGATTAAGGGACTTGCAGCTAAGAAATGTCTGATAGCAAATTTGAACTCAGGTCTTCCCAATTCTAGGTCTGGCACTCTTATCTACTGTGCCATCTAGCTGGTTTATACCCTTTTCTTATGATGTATAATTCGGTATTCATTGTATTGTAAAAGTTAAAATTAAATCTCTAATAATAAAAATATTATATTTTATGAGGTTTATTAAGGATCATTAGAAATCAAGGAATAAAGAGGATACAAATTAAAAACCACGTGCCCATGGCTGATCAGTCAGTTCAAACACCAGCTTTACTACCACCAAGCTCGAGACAGGAAGTAAAGAGGTGAGATCTTCCACATCCCCGCCTAATATCCCTTATCTACAGGAAGTACGTAATGACAGGAAATCAGTGGGCTCCTGGGAAATGTAGTTCTTTTTTTAGGGTAACAGAGTTTCAATTATACATTATACGGCTTTGATTCCTTAATGATTTCATGCATCTTAGTTTCCCATCTTGACTCTAAGTTTCTTGAGGGCAAGAATCATGTTTTTATATTATAACATCCTAAATATGGGTTGCTCACCCTAGCATTACCCCAAATCTAACTCATAATTGTGTGTGGCCTATTTCCCACTGGTAGACAGTGTTGGAGGGGGCCACTGCTTAGAGTTGCAGAGGAAGCTTGTCGTGGGTGAATGAAGGAACAAAAACAGACCCGGGCTTGAATCTGACCTCTGATGTGTTAGATGTGTGTCCTTAGCTTAAGACTCATTTTTCTCATCTGTGCAATGGGGATAAAGTCTGTAAAACCAACCCCAGAGGATAAATGTGAGGGCCAAATGAACCTGGCAAACCTTAAGAAGTGTTGTGTAAATGTAGGAAAATGCCAGTGGGAGCCAATAGCATGGAATGGAAAAGCAGGCAGGGAAGAAGTGGGGGTCCCCAAGGAATAGGATGTTAAGAGTTTCACAAATGATCAAGGGGGTACATTAGGAGTGTGGGAGAAAGGGAGGAAGAGTGGGGAGGGGAGTAAATGGAAGCAGCCCCCTTTCAGGAGATTTGCTTCCCCTGGAACCTCCCTCAGAAAGCTCCTTGAAATACTGGCATTTAAGTGCTGGGTCTCCAAAAGAGGGCCATGGTAGGGAACTCGGGTTCTAGCCCACACTGGGAGGTCAAGGGATACAGGACAAGAACAGCAAAAAGAAGAAAGTGAAGGGATCTGTGTTTGTTACATTCTATTGGGGCTGGGGGCTGGGAGGGGAGTAGGAGAATCTCTTTGTAAATAGGCAAGTATAAACATGATTGGGGCAGCTAGCCTAGAGTCTGTCTATCCTAGCTGTATGACAGTGGACGAGTCCCGCTCTTCTGCCTGGGAACCAATCCTTAGTATAGCTTCTAACACAGAAGGGTTTAAAAAAAAAAAAGCATAAATATGATGACTGGAGGAGGTGGAGAGCATCAGCGCCTCGTTAGGGGGATCAGGAAAGGCTTCCCAGAGAAGCCAGCACAGAAGCTTTGAAGGAGCACATTCCAGCCCCGGGGGATGGAATGCCAAGTGGGGGAACAGCAGGCAGGCCAGTTTGTCCGGAATACACAATGTGGGAAAGGGAATCTTGTGTGAAATGAGGCTGGAAAGACAGGCTGGAGTCAGAATGCGAAGGGCTTTAAATGCCAAGTTTGTATTTTCTCCTACAGGCGATAGGAAGCCAACAGAGAAGCTTCTGCAGCGGACGAGTGATGTGGACAGATTTGTACTTTAGGAAGATTGTTTTGGCAGCTGTGTGAAGGATGGATTAGAGAGGGCTGAGACTGGAGGCTGCGCGTCTAATTAGGAGGCTGTTGGGATAATCCCAGCAAGAGGAGAAGGCTTGAACCAGGGGAATAGACTGGGGAGGCAGGACTGACGAGACTTGGCAAGTGAGTAGATATCGGGGTGAAGGAGAGGGAAAGAGCTAGCAGGAAGCTAAGGCTAGAGAAGGGGTGGGGAGAGAGGACTTCCATTTCTGACACGCTTTTTGAAACATTTTTTTAATACATGATCTGGATGGGATATTCTTGAGGTGGAGGCATCAGGGATACAGTAAAAATACCCAAGAAAAAATCCACATGGAACATTTGGCTCGTGAGGGGCCCAGACAAAGATGGTGGAGCAGAAGGAAGCGGTGCAGCTGAGCCCCCATCTACAATGCCTCCAAAGAGACCTATAAAATGTGCCAGAACAAATTCTGGAGATGGAGGAGTCCAGAAAATGACCCAGCTAAGCCTTTCTCTGGCTCAGGTCAACAGACACTGGGCCAGGGCCAAGTCAGGAACATGGGGTGCAGGGAGCAATCTGGCACCCAGAGAGATGCTGCATCAGGACAAGAAGAGATCCCAGGAGGCAGCTAGTTTAAAATCTGTTCTCAGATGTTCCCTAGAAATATGACTCTGAGCAAGTCACTTAACCCCCACTGCCTGGCCCCTACCAATAAATACATAATATTGATTCTAAAGCAGAAGATAAGGGTTAAAAACGTCATTCCAGACCCCTACTGGAGGAGCCCTAGAACCACAATGGGGTATTGCCAGGGGGACGGGCCCCAGTCAGCAGCTTTATCAACCATTATCCAATCCTGGGTGGCATATCCTGGCTAGAGTGCGAAGGAGACCTTTCACACAGCTACCCTGGACAGTGTACCAAGAAAGGGAGAAGTTCAGGAGCCAGCAATCGCAGCAGAGGCAGCGGCAGCAGCGGTCCCAAGCTCAAGAGCAGGTCTCACTTAGCTAGCTTGGCCTACTGAAGAATAACCAAGGCAAGAACCCAGACCGAAGAAGAGCCAATAATTCTGCCACCTGGAACCCAACAGAGCTTTCCAGCTGGCTAATAAGGACCAGGGACTAGCAGAACTCTACACTCGCACAGACCCAAACCCACATTATGAACTTGCAGAGCTCAGAACAAGGGGGCAGCAATCAGACTTTGCTCTGAATCAGACCCCTTAGGGAGCAATGAAAGCTTATAAGCCCCTGGCCTAGTCCAGAAATCCCCAAACAATACAACACTCAATACTTCAAGAATGTAGCAGCAGGACCAGCCCAGACCTTCCCTCTAGAAGTGACACTGAGCCTGACTCTCACATTGAATCTGAAGCCAGGAAGTAGTCTGGAAGAATGGGCAAACAAAAAAGAGCCACACAATGAACAATCATGGTGGCAGGGGCACTCAGGGCACAAATGTGGAAGAGAATGACTCCAAAACATCTATGAGCAAAGCCTCAGAGACAACACAGGCTGGGAACAAACTCAACTAGAATTCCCAGAAAAGATGAAGCAAGAGTTAAAAAATATTTTATAAATAGATTGAGAGAGCTTAAGGAAAAAATTGAAAAAGAAAAGAGAGCTAGGGAAGAAAGCTTGGCATGAGATGTTTAAAACCTTGTCCTAGCAACAACTCCTGGGAAATTCAAATGGCCTTAAAGAAGTCAAAGACCTCATGAGGCAACAAGAAATATTAAAATGAAGTCCAAAGCTTGAGATAAAAAAGGGAAGAAAATGTAAAGTCTCTGAGAGCAAAAACCAAATGACCTGGAAAAGAGATCAAGGAGAGATAATTTAAGAATCACTGGACTACCTCAAAGCCATGACCAAAAAAGGGGCCTCGACATCCTATTTCAAGAAATCTTAAAAGAAAATGGCCCAGATCTCTTAGAACAAGAAGGCAAAGTAGAAATAAATAGAAAGGATTCACCATCTCCTCTTGAAAGAAACTCTAAAATGAAAACCCTTAGCAACATCGTAGCCACAGCCCAGAGCTTCTAGGTCAAATTAAAAATACTGCAAGGAGTACTAAGAAGTCATAGTTTGGCTCATCCACGATTTAGCAGCCATCCCTCTAAAGGGGCAAAAAACTTGGAATGGAATATTCCAGAAGGCAAAGAATAAGGGCTTACAGACAATAAGCAAAACAGTATAATCCTATGGGGGGGAGGGGATGAATTTTTAATGAGGGGATTTCCAAGCATTCCTGATGAAAAAACCAGAGCTGCTTAGAAACTTCGACATTCAAACACAAGCTTCTAACACTCAGATATAGGGAGAACATTCATTTGTCTCCCCTGAACCCATCATTAGGGTTCATAGAGGGAATCCAATTAGACAAAGTCCAGGAGTGGTTCTGTTATGTCTTGATGACATTAAAAAAAAATGGAAAGAAAATGGAAGAATATACTATGGAGAAAGGGAAATTATCTCACATCATGACAATGTACAAGAGCCATACTGAAAAAGAAGAAGGGGGTGGGGAGACTGAATTTTAGATTTCCTCCACCCTGAATAGTCTTTAAAATCCTGGCAACCAGGAATGTCTACACACCTACTTAAGGATTAAGTGTTGAGAAGAATGGTCTATGACAGACATGTGCTAGCAAGTGACAAATAAGAAACAACTGGCAGACCCCCTGGGCTGTCCTAAGTCAAGCTTAAGCTACCATTGGTACATGCAAGATGCAGGAAGTGATGTAAAAACGATCTATATATTTTGCATCACTTCCTCTCTCCGGCCTCTCTCACAGAGATGTGGCTCTCGCTCATGGAGACGTTGGTCTCTGTCAGCAGTGTGGAGAGTGCTGGGAGGCATTTGTGGCTTGCCAGTAAGGAACTGGAGAAGTTCTGTAGTGTGGGTTAGGTGAGGCATCTAACCTGAGCGATCTGGGTGAGTGGTTAGGCTGATTCCTTTTTCCTTTACCTCCCAAAGCACTATCCTCTTAGGAGGTCCCTCATCTCAGAATAGACCTCGTGACTGGAAGCCAAGCTAGTTTTAATCTTCTGAGGAGGCCTTGTGGCTGAGTTCTCTTAACTTCCCTTGGCCTAGGCTAAGCCAGAAAAATCTTATACCCTTTTCTTTCTCTTCTTCTTCTTAATTTCTTCCCTCTATTGTAATTAAACCACCATAAAAATCCCAAACTGACTTGAGTATTTTATTGGAATTGAATTAATCCCTGGCAACCACTAGTATAATATATTCAGTCAACGACCCCTAATTCTACCCCTTACAAGATGACATCTGAACCTCAACTGGCCCTCTCATGGTTTCAATAGATCAAAGGTTGGCATAAGAAATGGGAAATTTTTGAGGGGTGGTGATGGTGGCAGAAGTTGCAGACAAAATGTAAAGGCCAAGACGACACAGAAAAAATTCATAAACTCACAAATGCAGGCCTAACCCAAATTTTACAATAAAGTACTGTAACCATCCCATAAAAGAAGAAGAAAAAATTCCGACTTCTCTGGTACAAAGGGAGGGCCAAAAAGTTTTATGTGGATTTTCCAGATCGTGGGCCACGGCTCCCTTAACCCTACAATGGGGAAGGGATAACTGTAAATTTCACTCAGCAGGAAAATGAGAGAGAAGGGAGGGGAATTAGAGGGAGGGCAGATTAGGGAGGAATTAGTTCTAAGCAAAACAAACTCAAAGCATGTACAAAAATATTTATAGCACTTTTGGGGAGGGCAAAGGATAGGAATCTGAGGGAGTATCCACAAACCAAGGAATGGATGTACAAATTATGGCATGTAAATGTAATGAAATACGAATAGGCTGAACATTTATCAGTGGGATGACCAGCCACGGTTCCAGAGAAAAGTCATGAAACATGCTATTCACCCCCTGAGAGAGGGATCAAAGCCTCAGAATGCAGAATGGGACAATCTGGGGGAGGAGGAAGGAGGATATGGACAAAGTGGAAACTTGTTTTGATTGACTATACGTGATTGTACTGGGTTATTTTCTAGTGATCTTATTTTGGGGTAGGAGATTGGGGTGAAGTGGCTGATTAAAACAAAATTTTTAAAACAGAGGGGGCAGCAGGTGGCTCAATAGATAGAACATTGGGCATAGTCCTGGGTTCGAACCTGAAGTCAGACATTTCCTAGCCAGGTGATCTTGGACAAGTCACTTGACTCCCAATTCTCTAGCCTTCAGGGCTCTTCTGCCTTGGAATGCTTACTTAATATGGATTCTAGGACGGATGGAGAGGGTTTTTTGTTGTTTTTTAAAAGTAAGGTGGGAGGCCTGACTGTACAAATGCCCTGGTGCCCTTCTACACACTTCTCCTGGGATGCCTCCTCTCATCCAGCTCAGTTCTATCGTGTCTGAATCCTGCCCAGCTCATCCCCAAAACCCAGGATCTCCTGTTCACAAACTCCCCTTCGCCCCTGCTTCCCACCTCCATTCCTCCTCCTGCTTCCCAGAACTAACCGGAGCCTGGCATAGCCCTCTCCCTACTGGCAGGATCTCCTCTCATGCCCTCCAACTCACAGCCACTTCCAGACGTTTCTTCTGCCACCACACACAACTGCTGCTGGGAATTCAAGTCATCCAGGCACATCGCTGATACTGAAAGCTTTGAGGACCAGACTTGGGATTTGTTTTCCAAATGCCTCATGAACCATCCTGCAGTCCGTTCTCCCAGCTTCCTTGATCTCTTGGGCACCTGGGGCCACCTACGTGGTTCAGTGGATGGAGGGCCAGGCTGGAGATGTGAGGTCCTGGGTTCAAATGTGGCCTCAGATACTTTCTAGTTGGATGACCCTACACCAGTCACAGCTCCAGGTGAGGCCAGTATCTTTAATGACCTCAGAGGTCCAAACAGGGATCCTCGTCCTCCATCCTCCTCTCAGTTCTCACAACCCTTACTACTTCCGCTTCACACTGATCCCCCATGATCAACTCCTCATACTCACCCTGCCTCCAAAGGTCTTGGATCACAACCCCCTGTCCTTCTAGCTTTCCTGTCTTCTCAACTGGGTTGCATAGTGGATGGAGCACTAGGCCTGGAGTCAGAAGAACTGAATTCAAATCCAGGCTCAGACATTTATTGGCTGCATAACTGGGCAAATCACTGAACCTGCCTACCTCAGTTTCTTCATCTGTAAAATGAAGTCAATAATAGCCCCTACCTCCCTGGATTGTTATGAGGATCATATGAGATAACTATGTAACATATACGTGATTTTCGTATCTAAATGTTTCCCTTAGTTTCTGTTTTTGTTTTCTTCCTGTAAATGCTATATAAATGTTCATTATTATTCTTATTCTGAATCTGTTCTTCACCCCAATTTTTGGTCTCCCCCATTCCTCCCCTTTCCCTGGTCTATTCCTTGTCTTTATTCATTTCCTACCCTCCACTTCTGACCATGTTGTCTAAGAATCCCTTCCTCCTTTTCTTTCTGGGGTTCCTACCCGCCCATCCCGAGGCCCGGGCCACCCATACCAGCTGCCATCTCCTTTCCACTAAGCGCTGTTGGGGAATCACGCTGTGTCCTCAGTCCAGTACAAAGTCCGGCTCCCTAAGGCCACTGGACCATGGCCAGTCCCTTCCTGGCAGCGATGACCCTGCCCCCTTTTCTCACCTAAGCTCCCCCCATTTACCCTCGCCTCCTCTTTAAACAGATGGCCAGGAGCCCCTTGTTCTCCTGAGAAGACACGAATGGGCACACTGGCCCGGCGTCCCTCTGGACTCAGCTAAGGGGGGAACCCCTTCTCCCATCCCTTTCCATTTCCTCTGGGTCGTCGTTCCACAGCTGATGACGATGCCCTTTCTTGTGCAGGACGAGTGGGAAGAACAAGAGCTTTGGCCGCTTCCATGCATGCTGCCTCTTCCAGGCAGCTCCCCTCTTCATGCCTCAGTTTTCTCATCTCTAGAAGGGGGGAGTCGAATCAGACTCAGCCTCAAAGGTCCTTTCTAGCTCGAATCCTTTGATTCTCCCGGTTCCTTCCCCTCAGCCTACAGACGTGCTTGACCTGCACCCAGCGCTTCCCTGACGAATCGTCCTCAAGCTCTCACCCTGCTTTTGAGCTCTTCGCTAGTAAACATCCAGGAAAAGGCGTGACATCTGCTGTCCCCACCTGGCTTCCCCCCACCGTCTCCTCGAAACACTGAAATCGGGATGTTCTCCCCAGACTACTAAGACGTCGCCGGGTCCACGGCCTCTTCTTGGTTCTATGGTCCTTGGCGCCGCTGACCTCGCCGTCCTTTCGCTCAGCCTCTTCCGCACATGCTTCTCTTCCTGCACCCCAGGCTGGGCCGTCCCCGTCCCCGTGATTTACTCAGAACCGCAGCATTGAGGAAGGAAAGGAATCCGCTCTGAGGCACCGGACACACGGTCTTCTGCGTCCCCAAGCGTAGGGACCTCTCTTCTGAGACTGGGCTGGCCGCTTTCTCTCACGGTGCGTGGTTCCGCCATCCGGGCCAAACAGAAAGTCTGATCCGTCCTCCACAGGGCAGCCTTCCCTATCCGGAGGCCTCCTCCCTGCCTCCTCTCCTTCCTTCCACGGATGCCCCCATGCCAGGGTCCTGTGGCTTCCTGTCCTCACACCGGGGTACCCAGAAGGGCACGATTCCCAGGGGGCGGTCTGGGAGGTGCCATCGCACCCAAGACCTGCAGGCACTCAGAGGCCCCGGTGAGACTCTAGAAAGCGCCGAGGCACCTCCTGACGCCGTGATGGCGACATCAACCATCCTCGCGTCCCACCATCCACCCGGTGCTGAAGTTGTCTAATTATCTGATTCTCCAGTTCGAGTCCCTCCAAGAACAACGGAGGAACTTTGGCCAAAGCCTGGCCAGCATCGAGAGAGGCTGCGTCTCTGGTCATCTCATTTACCGCTGTAGCAGGCAGCCAGGGGGCCCCGTGGGCAAAGCTCCCACCAGAGCTCCAATCTGGCCTCAGACACATACCTTGGACAGGTCACTTAACTCTGCCTCGGTTCCCCCCTCTGTGAAATGAGCTGGAGAAGGAAATGGCAAACCACTCCAGGATCTGCGGAGAAAACTGCCCCCGGGGCCCCAGAGTCGGACACGGACACCTTTTCTTCTCTACAATGACTCCCTTACTGAATCTTTATCTACATGTTAGGACAGGGCAGCCTGGTGGCCTGGGTTCGAGTCATGTGACCAGGCAAGCCTCCAAGGACAGATAAAGCACTCCCAGGAGCCCCCCCCCCAAAGTCCCAGGCCTCATCCCACCCCCTGCCGAGCTCCAGGGCCTGAGGACGAAGAGACATTCACAAATAAACACACAGGGCCTAGATAGAGGAAAAACACGAACCAGCTCGGCAAGAGGCCGCTTGGACAGGAGGGAGCTGGCGGCACGGGGGGTGCGGAAGGTGGAGCCGGAGCTGCCTCTTAAAGGAACAGAGGGACTTTGTGAGGGAGGACACTCAGGGCGGGGGAGACTGCCAGCCTAGCTGACCACAGCGCAGAGGGGAAAGGAGAGGAGAGTCTGGGGCCAGGCCAGGACTTTAGAGGGGGGCGGCGGCGGGGTAGCACAGCACAAGGGAAGTCCTTCCGTCTCAGAGCTGGGAGTTCCTGGGGGCAGGGACCGTCCGGCCTGTGGCAGGCTCTCAGTAAGCACTGACTGGAGGCTCTGCTTCTTCCGCCCGGATCCCCCAGGGCAGCCCGTCAGCTGCTTCACCCATTCCTCCGTCCCCACGTCGGCCACCCCTGCTCTGCCGGACCTCAGGGCCCTTCCACCCTACTTTTGGCCTTCCTGTCCCTCACGCTGTGCCCAGGCCGTCCACAGCCCTGCCCGGCTCGTGACCTGGAGGACAAAACCAATCTCTCTCCCATAGGCCTTTCCAGCTGTATCTCATTCTACTTCCCTTTCAGAAAGTCCCTATTCTGACCAAAAAGGATGATCCTGGTTCTTGTGCTGGCCCCATTCCAGGCCAGAAGTGCGCTGATCCACCCAGCCATTGGCTGAGATGCTTCTCCTCAGGCTGGTCTCAGGTTCCGGGTCTGATTGCCCCAGCTCCAAGCGCCCCTTCTCCTTCAGATTTCTCACAGCACTGTCTCTCTCTCTGGGCTCTGGGCAGATCTGGAAGACGAGGCTTTGGGTACATGAAGTCCAGAGTCAAAGGACTTGGGTTCGAATCCCTCCCCGGATTTTCTGTTTCTACACCTCGGACAAGTGACTCAACCTCCCCGGCTCTTAGTCACGTAAGAAAGGGCACGAGGAAACGCAACATCCCTGACGATGTTGTTTGTATGGAATGTTCTTCTGGGGTTATAACATTCTCCTCTGTGACACGTACTCAATCCGTGAAATATTCACTTAATTAACAGGTTCTTCTCTCAAGCTGGTTTCTATTTATCTACACAAAAATCTGGTGCGATTCTTTTTCAGGGTGGAGGAGATCAATACAGGTTTTCCTTTTAGAAGGATCTCATTTCAGGGGCAGGAAGGAGCCGATACCAGGAACAATGTAGTAGGAAGGTATCCTTCTCCTGTCCTCTACTGGCACAGTTTTATAAGCATCCCAATGAACAAGTGGGAGCAAATGCCTGTGATATGACTGTATACTTTCTAATCACTCACCAGACCTTCTTCCCAAATGCCTTTCTGAATAAGGCAAGGAGGCACAGCACAGACCATGTCTTAAGAGTCAAGAGAGCTGGGATCGAGTTTTGGCACTATATAGGCCAGTCCTGTAGACTGAGTCTCAGTTTTCTCATCTGTGAAATAAGCACAAATCTGCATCACCAGCTCTCACAGGGCTATTGAGAGGCTCAGAGAAGCCCATCTAAAGAAAGCATGGTATCTACTGAGTTCTCACACGGTGAGAGGGCCATTTGCATTCGAGGGGGCAGCTAGGTGGCTCAGTGGATAAAGACGAAAGTTTCTGGGTTCAAATCTGGTCTCAGGCACTTCCTGAGTGTGCGACCGTCCCAGGCAAGTCACTTAACCCCCATTGCTTAGCCCTTACCACTCTTCTGTCCTGAGTCTAAGACAGAAGGTAAGAGTTTTCATTAGAGAAGAAAGGAGCCACAGCAGAAGAACCTGCCCATGTCTGATCCAGCACCTGGCCAGAGCCCAAGAAGCCTCGGGCCGAGTCACAGCAGAGCCAGGGCAGTCTGAGTGGCACAACACCTACAAGGAAAAGAGGCCAACAGAGTCACAACAAAGGATAAAACCATTTCCAGATTCAGAATGGTGCAAGAAGAAGGAGAAGGAGAAAGAGATCAAGAAGGCCTGAAGCCAAAACTGAAGTTGAACCACCAGGAAATGGAGGTGAAACACAGGAATTCCTGAAGAAGGCGGGAATTAGTCCTGTCACCACCTCTGAGACTAAGCAGCCCCTGCTCACCCCTTCCGAGAGGGGTTCCATGGGAGGGACCAGAAGCGAACCCAACCATAAAGCTCCCACCAGAAACTGAGGCTGGATATATGAACAAACAAAAGAAAATGAGGAACATAATGAAGAAAATTTATAAATTGTGAGAAGTCCAAGAGGTGAACCCAAAAGAAGAGTGTAACTCCACAAGTTCAAGGATAGCCTCGGAGAAAAGAATGCCCTGGCCACAAGGACTTCAAGAATACCTGGAAAAAATGAAGCAAGAGATACAAAATGCAATAGGAAATGACCACTAGAGAGGAAAGAACGGCAAGAAGAATACCTGCAAAAAAATGAAGCAAGAGATACAAAACGCAATGAGAAATGACTGCTAGGAAAGGAAGAATGGTAAGAAGAATTAATAGCTTAGAACAACAGGAGATAATCCTTACTTGAGACCTGGTCTCCCTGAAAACTAACGTGGGCCAGAAAATGCGAAAGACTACAGGAGGCAACAAGAAAAGATGGAAAATTATCAGTCTCCAACTGACTCCATGCCATAAGCCAAGTTCATTCAAACCCACAGACTGTTCCTAAAAGACCAACTCCATCTGCATGAGCATAAAATAGGAACTCTGAAATTTTTCCTAACCTCAGACCTGGGCCCTGGATCATGGACAGCCAACCAGACCCAGATGGCATGTGGCCAAGTTTGAGAGTGATAAAATAAGAACTCAAAAGGAGTTCAATGGCAAGGCAGACGTGTGTATTATCACACTACTCCAGCATATCAACAGTTCTGTCAAAAGAGACTGATTGAGAAATTGCCCTCTTCCTAGTAATGGTTGGGGAGAATAGCTCTTCAAAGTGTTTTTTCCCCCCTTTGACAGTACCAAAACCTTCTATTAGCTTAATTAATAAGCCAAGTGAAAGATTCTCATGCACAGTTTTCTTCATAGGAGAATGATAACAGCTAGAACCACCACCTAAACAGATTTGGAAAAGCTCTGATTTTTTTCCACGTGTGCTTACAAATGCCAAAAGATTATCAGCAGAGTAGCTCATGATGCTAAGAGTTGGCAAACTTGGCAGAAAAGTGATTAAAAAAAAACCCACAAAGATGAAATTCTCCCACTAAGAGGAAATCGTAGTAGAGCAGCTTTCTAACAAGTGAAAAGTAGGAAAGAAGACCGAGTTGAATTGCTACCTGAGGAGCAACCTGCTTCATTTTCTATAAATAAACCCAGAAGGCATATTGCCAAAGAAATGCAAGTCAATATAACCTTTCTATAGTGTGCTGCCAAATTTCACTTTTAGACAGTATATTAATTACGTAGTCAATAACTGTGGGTTTCATTAGTGTATTAAATACTACGATCGATAATATTTATTCTTTTCGAAGACAGGCCACTCAGAAAAACAAGGCGAGGGATGTTTGACCCCGCAGTTCAAAAAGTCAGCACAACACACCGGAGACAAGCAGGGCTTTAATGGAAAGCATAAAACACTGGAAATATAGACAGAAATCGGATTATTACGCTTCTATTTTTTTCCCCCACCACTCAGAATGATACTGAAGGGAATTCAAGAACCATTTAAAATAAAGGCAAAATGATTAGATTTTTTTCCTAATTGCTTAACACTGATGTCATGGTGAATGTGACTGAAGCATTGATCTCGAAGTGAAAGATGGAAGATAGAACATCAGCAACAGCCTTTCAGGCTAGACTAAAGCCAAGAGAATTATAGGGACTGGGGGCCAGAATCTATTTAGGAAGATTCCTCAGGGACTTTAAGCTTTTAAAAGCAAAACAGTGGAGCCAGTTTCTGATGTTTCTCCATTGGTGATCTGATTTCCAGTAGGGAAATCTGCTAAAAATCCTCCCTGGAGGTAGCCTCTTGCAAGAATACCTCCCCAAATCACAACGCGGTAAGTGCCAGTGTGGTCACATGGTGCAGGAAGGGGCCATCCTTCGCCAGGGATGCAAGGATGTGCACCAGGTACACACCAACACCTGGGGAGTGGAGTCTTTCTCCTCCAGAAGCGGGGAAGTAGAGGAGTGGGGGCCAAGGGGAGATGCAGGGAAGAATGAGCACCAAGACTAGTTACAGGACGAAGCGATAGAGCCTTGCTGCTAACCCACAATTTGTCAATCCAGAAAAGTGTTGAAGACTATAATTTTCTAGTTGATGCTTTATAAGCAAGGTCAGAAGGAAGAAGCATTTTCTACAAAAATCGCAAGGCCTCAGCAAGAGAAGCAAAGGCAACTTTGCCACCCCTTCAGAGACCAAGGTGGCTCTGAGAAGGAATCTGGCCAAGCAATTAACGGTCCTGAGAACAAACACCCATCAAGTCCTTCCTCAGAAGAGGAATTCATTGGCCTAGAGCTCACAGGCCCTGAAAACAAAGAGGACACCTCAGGAAGCAACAGAGACTGTGCCACGGGCTCAAGAGTCTCCAGGAAGACGTTTCCATAAATTAAGATCCAGTTCGCAGGGCTGCAGTCGGTCTGCAACACTGCCTAGATACTTGGAGAGATGTGCAGCAAATGCCAAGCTGTGAGCTGCAGCCAACGGACGCATAATTAATGTGATTAGGAGCACACAGAGCAAGCATGCTCTGCTGACTGAAAAGCCCAGTAGCATAATTACTGTTTTCTATACTAGCTCACTGTCTGTACAAATTTCAAAGCCTGGTTGGTTTTAGACTGCTGTGTAAACGTCAATAAAATCCCCAAAGTGCCAGATCATCAGCATTCTTGGGCACAAAACATTTTTTTTTCTTTTAAAGATGCATTTCAGGGCTGCAAACATCAGGAATAGAGATCTCTGTGCCTCAGTCTAATCTTAGAGTTCGTAATAAGTTAACATCTCCCCCAAGTGAACATTTATTATGAAGGCTAATTAATTGCTTTCCAGTAAGTAGAACCCTTTCAAAGAGTTCAAAGAAAGTAGGATTCACAGAGAACTAAATATACTATTTATTGAAACAAAGCAATAGAAACAGAGGGTCCCCTCCCCCCTTTATAATTCTCTCCTTATTTAAACAGCTTCAACCAAAATGGAAGAAGTGAAACATACAAATGCAGGAAATATATACAGGTAGGAAACGTGTACAATCATCAATTCAAAACGTGATGTTAATTGAAGTGAAAACTCAAGCAAAGCTTTGTAGTCGCCTAGATTTCCCGAGGGGACAGTGAGTCAATGCTTATCAGCCTTCCTCAGAAGAGACAATTTTGATTAATATCAGACCCATCTGACTCAGTCTATTAAACCCTGAAGGAAGGATATTCTTCAGATATAAGAGATACGTCTTTGATTAATAATTCTGCCGTCTTGCCATTCCAGGCATTAACAGCGACGTGGCCCCTCTAGGAGGAGAAAGCCTTTGAATTCTAGAAGGAAACACTCAGGTCTCTGCAGTCGCTGCTTTTCCAATCCCTTCCCCAGAAAGTTCCAGAGGTCATCCTCCAGAGAAAGGAAACCTTGGGTAAACCATTTATTTTGCTGTCTGCAAATCTAGGGATAATGACTTTGGACATGACTCCAACCTAAAGAGAATGACATCTTAATAAAAGCGACAGACGCTTGGAGAGAATGGCAGTGACGACTGGTATGATACCGTCCGAATCTGGCCCCGCAGGCCTGACATGGTTTATGGTCACAATTCTGAGCACACGCCTCTTTACCTACCAAGGGGTTCCTGGGCTCACTCAACAAAGGGAATTGCTTAGTCCACCATAAAGGGCAGCTCTGCAAGCTCAACAGTCACACGGGGGGTGGGAAGAGATCCAGCACACTCCAGTTCTTGGGTCATTTTGGGCCCCCAACTGGCAGCTGCCTGCTCACATTTGCCGAGCAGCATGTTTCCTAATATTCATGATGAGCCTCTTGCCATATTCTCGGTAGTCTACAGGCTTCACATCCAGCACAGAGGCCTTGATGCGAGACTCGTCCTGGGAAAGAAAAGAGCAGTTGAGGAAGGGTCCACAAAGCCTCCCCCTTCTCAGCAGCTCTGACTCAAATGAACGATTCAAGGGAAGAATGGCCTTGGGCAAAGGTCTCACCAGCCCACCTAGGAGCTTCCCCTTTCACCCTACCCCTCTCGACTCTATAAGCTGCTCCAATCAATGGGCAGTGAGTTCAGAGAATTGCAGACTTCCCCTGGAAGATTCTACAGAACTTATCTAGTCCAATACCTTCATTTTACAGATAAAGAAACTGAGGCTTACAGGTGTGGAATGACTTGTCTGAGGTCACCCAGCAGTTGGACAAAATGCCCTCCAAGATTTTTTTGTTACTTAAAATTCTAGGAAACACATGATACTACTCCTCTACCTCCTGTAATTCCCAGTCTTCACAAATGCAGAGAAAATAATCCCAGACTCATTTTGATAAACAAAGTAACTTCCCAGGTGAGTTACTTACATTGTAAGTCTCTAGTTTGACTCTGATCTTGAAGGTGTAGGAACGAAAGTTGGCATTCTGGAAGACTTCCTCAAACGCCTGCTCATTCTGTAAAAGCAAACGCACAGACTCAGAAACTGGCAGGATCACATCATCTAAACACAATTCACAGGCTCAAAATCAGCTTAATTTCTGAAGCATCTTTCTTTTGACAAGATTTTCACTCCCAGACTGATAGAAATTAGTTGTCAAAACCAATTAATCTACAGGTAAAATCCCATTATAACAAATTTCACACAAGACTTAAAAGTATTTTGGTTAAATTTCATTAAAATCAATACTTCTAGTAGTCACATTCCAAGACTAGGAGAGCCAGGGATTAATTCATTCATTCATAACTGTACTAAGCACTTATGACAGATACAGTCTCTATTCTAAGTTTTCACGACATCGCTCTCTACCAGCTCTCTTCTTACCAGTCTGAACAATTATATTATCTCTTTTGCCGGCTCTCATCTGTGCCAGGCCCACTAAACATGTGTCCATCCATGCTCTGCCCTCTATACTAAGTCGGTGACCTCATCAACTGCCGCTGTTCAATGATCAACTAGCTCTACTTATTAGATTACCAAATCTATATACCCAGGCCTAATCTTTCCCCTGAGCTCTAGTACTGAATTGCAAAATGACATCTTCCATCTTAGAATCAATACAATATTGGTTCCAAGGCAGAAGAGTGGTAAGAGCTAGGCAATGGAGATTAAGTGACTTGCCCAAGGTCACACAACTAAGAAGTGCCCGAGGTTGGATATGAACCCAGATTCTGTCTTTAGTTCTCGTTCTGTATCCACTGAGCCACCTAGCTGCCCCCACTCACTGATTTTATCCATGTCAAAATAGGACGTCTCATAGACATCTGAATTTAACATCCCAAATAGAGCTCTTTAAACTCCTTTTCCTCTCACTTCCCTCTTCCCAACTCTGCTGTTACTGTTGAGAGCACAATCATCTTTCTAGTCATGTAGGCTTAAAACTCAATATAATCCTTGGCTCCTCACTTGCACTCATCTCAAATAAATAGGCTGTCAAATCTTGTTTCTACTTTCATAACGTCTCATATACATCTCCTTTTCACCCCAGTAGTACAAGATCTCATCACCTCTTGACGAAACTACTCCAATTCACTTTAAAAAACAAAAAAGATAATTTAATTTTCTTTTTCAAATAGCAAAAACCCATTTTCTCTCCCTCTCATCTTTCCACCCTCCATTTATAGAAGAGGGAGGTAAGCACCTCTATTACAAACATGTATAATCAAGCAAAGCAAAACTTCCATTTGTCCTCTTGAAAATGAATGTCTGTCTGTCTAAGGCTTCCCTCTGAGTCCTTCACCTCTCTACCAAGAGGTAAGAAGCGTTTTTCATTGTCAGTCTTCTGGAACTGGGTTGGTCACTGCATGTATCAGGCATTTCTAAGTCTTACAAAGTAGTTTGCTTTTACAACATTGTCACTGTATAAATTGTCCTCCTACTTGTGCTCACTTCAATGGATCAGTTAATACAAATCTTCCCAGATTCTCTTAAAACCGCCCTCTTTATCATTTCTTACAGCACCATATGTTCCATCACCTTTACATAGCCTAACTCATTCAGTAGTCCCCCAATAGATTGGCAACTCCTGTTTCCAATTCTTTGCCACTACAAAAAAGGCTGTTAATTTTGCACAACCCTAATTTGTTTTGCTTAGTACTCTCTCCCACCACCCTCTTTTTAAAAAAAAAAATTTAATAGAATTTATTTCCAGGTATCTCAGCCCCTCTTCCTACCTCCCTCACACCACAGAAGGCATCATCCAATAAACATAATTCTATCATCACAGATTATGTCTTTCATGTTTCCATTTTTCAGTTCAAGCTCTGGAGGTGAACATTCACAAGTTATTCTTCAAATAGTAAATCTGTAGCTGCATATAATGTTCTCAATTTTGAGTTATTTCATGTAGTTCTTTACATTTTTTTCAAATTAATCTGCTCATCATTTCTTACAGCAGAGTAGTATTCCATTACAATCATATGCCACACTTTATTTAGCCATTAAAAACATTTTTTAACCCTTGCTTTATCTCTTTTCAAGAATTCTAGCTGAATTTGTGTTCAAGCTATGCTTTTTTAAACAGCTTTGCCTGGAGATTTAAGAGTAATTTTCTTCTTTTGTGTGTCGAGTGTACTTGTCATTGTAATATCTTTTTATTGTGGGAGTTTTTGTTTGCTCATTCTTCTAACTTATTTCCTGATTTCTGACTTTAGGTTAAGGATAGACTCTGTGCACTTCTGGAGGGGAAGGTCAGGGGGTGTCCTGCTATTTTCTTAGGATATTGAGTGTTGTGTCATTCCAGGATCAAGATGACGATTTTGGCTAGAGTTTTAGTGCTCCAAAAGTGGTCTGACCCAGGGCAAAATTTGGTGACTGCCTCTCTGGTCTGAGCTCTGCAAGGTGATCACTGAACAAAGTTCTCTCTGTTATTCCTTTCAAGGGAAGATATATAATTCTGACATGCAAATGGAGACATTTTTGTTGGAAGAAAGCATTTAAGATAGAATTTCATTCTACCAAGTAAAATGGGGGTGGGGGGTGGCAACAAATCATAAGTGGAATGGAATCTTGTACTCTTCACCATCTTCTAGTCAATTCTGTAATGGTAAAGATGTGATCTACTATGGAACATCCCCTTGTGAAAGTCTGTTTATTTCCTCCCAATTCCCTCAGAGGGATGCCTTTTTGCACAAATAAATTTTCATAAAAATCCTGTATATAATGTAAAATGGGTATATATGCTGATGGTTATTGATGCTTTAACCTGAAATTTTTTTGCAATCTTTTATCTTCTCTGTTTGCCACTTGAGAATCAATCTCCAAATGCCCTCAAAATTAGTCCACCTCTAGCACACACCTCCTTCTGAATAGATTTGGTCTTCTTTAGTGATATTTCCACTTTTAAGAGTCACTAAATACTGTGACAATGGAATCCATAGAATGGCTCAATTAAGACCTGGATTTTGAAAAGTCCACTCAAAAAAGAAAAAAGAAACCCTTGCAGATCTTTTCCATTTTTTTAAACAATTTGTTGTCTTTCCTCCAGTTATTTTTTTAAATGCCATTGGGATGACTTTCTTGAGTCTCTTGACAAGCTTTCTTTAAACTGGTTTTCCTCTCTACTCTTTTTTTACTTTCCAAATTGATTTCCAGTTAACTTCCTCACACACTGCAAAATCCAACCTATTGACAACATTCTTTTTCTTATCTAACTCATGTCTGGAATGCCTTCTCTCATCTCTTCCTCTGGGACTTAAACCTAACTTTAAAGCTTCAGTTCACATGCCACTTCCTCTCAAAAGGCCTCCTGATCCCCCTGGTTGTCATGACTTCTCCTGAAGTTAATTGGTATTTATTTCATATACATTTTGCACATCTCTGTGTCCATACTGTTCTCCTCAGTAGAACGAAGGCTCCTTGAGGAAAGGGTGGTTAGGCTTCTGTCTCTGTATCCCCAGGGCACAGCACAGTGCCCAGGATGCATTGGCTGATTAATAAATCCTTCCTGAATTGAACATGCTATTAATGAATGCACAATAAAACTAACTCTGTCAGCTCCTTACAGATTATCAAGGGAGAACCTGGGAGTTATCCTTCCATTTCATATGACCTACTTTAATATTCTGGTTTTCTTTGGTGAGATGGTCAAGCCTAAAATGATTCCATTCTTCCACTGGTCAGCCCCTCCTGATGGTTCTGGACAAAGACTTCACGTTCAATGTTTACACTGTGACTTTTCTGCACCCCAAGAGCAGAATTAGGCTGCATAAGATGGAGAGCCATTCTGGCTTTTTCCTAGTTTTACAGGTTGCCACAACACAGGAATTCATTATAAGTGAGGGGCCTGCCCCTCTGTGCTAGGCTGCAGAGCTCTCACTAAGTAGAAACACATCATCTGTCCTTAGGACCTTTTAGACATGGTAGAACCTGCTAGAATGTATACAACCTTCCAGATGATGCAATGAAATAACAGATGATGTCAGAGGTCTACAAGAAGGTTATCTTCACTAGGTAACAGCTCAGTTATTCTCCTTGTATCAGAAGAAGCCCAAAGTGACATCACTGGCCGTGTCTTTTGACTCGCACATCAAATGCATTTAAGTGAGGCCAAGGTGCACTCTCTTCCAGTCAGGATGCCCGGTGATGGCTTGGGATGCAGTGGATGACCCTGGCTTCTTCACTGCCTGACCAAGCACTAATCTTAGCTCCATACTGCCTGCTTCCACCCTCTTCATGACTATTAGAACAAACTGCTCTCACACACTCCTTCCGCCAGGGAAATCTTTGTGTGCCTGGGGTAGACCCTTCTCCTAATTCTACAGCAGGTTTGAGGTCTGTTGGTACTTTCAACCTGGTTTAGCCTGCCTGCCTGATGTTTCATTGGCACACGACAGCTTCTTGGAGTCAGGGTGAGAGCTGAGTACTCAGCAGGTGGAAACCAAAGGAGGAAGGCAGTCCTGAAAAGGGCTCGACAAGGCCTCACACCAGAGCAGTGTTCTTTCCTGAACATCTTCCGCACGCCAGTGAGCCAGCTAGGCGGCAGAGAAGATAGAATGTCTGGCCTCCTGTTACAACGATTCATCTTCTGGAATTCAAATCTCAACTCAGACACTTAACTATCTGTGTGATCTTGGACAAGTCACTTAACTTCTAACTGCCTTGGTTTCCTTATCTGTAAAACTGGGATAATCATAGCATCTATTCCCAGTGGTTGTTGAGGAAAAAGAAGGAAACAAGAACTTATTAAGCATCTGCTATGTGCCAGGTGCTAGGCTAAGCGCTTTATATATATTAGCTTATTTGGTCCTCATAACAACCACTGGGAGGGTTGGTGCTATTATTTTCCCACTTTTACAGATGAGGAAACCAAAGCAGAGAGAGACTAAGTGATTTGCCCACGATCCCAAAGATAAATGATTACATGTCTAGAGCCAAACTTGAACTCAGGTCTTCCTGGCTCTGGGCCCAGTGCTTTTTCCATGAGCCACCTAAAATGAGATATTTGTAACATGCATTGCAAACCTTAAAATGCTATAGAAATGGCAGCTATTATTAAGGTAGATTGGAGGAGGGAAGAGCATTAGCAATTGGAGAGATCAGGAAAGGCTTCATGTAGGCGGAACAGTCTTGAAATAAGACAGATTCTGAGAGACAGGTGAGAAGGAAGTACATTGGAGACAGGTAATGATCAGCTTGTGCAGGCGCAGAGGTGCGAGATGGCACATTGAGCTCAGGGAATCAAGAAGAAGAAAAAGGATGATAAGAGAAAAGATAGAAACCAGGTTAGGAAAGGCTTTAAGTATGAGCCTGAAGAGTTTATTTTTATCATAAAGGCAATAGGGAGCAAGTGAAGATAACTGAGCAGGGAGAAGGGAACAAAGAAAAAGTCCAAGCTGAGGAATATTAACTTAGCAGCTATAGGAAGGATGGAGAGCCTGGAAGCTACAAGACCAATCAGAATATATTATATATATATATATATATATATATATGGAGAGAGAGAGAGAGGGAGAGAGGGAGGGAGGGAGGGAGGGAGGGAGAGAGAGAGAGAGAGAGAGAGAGAGAGAGACTGAATAAGGTGGGGGCTGTGTAAGTGGAGGGAAGGGACAGATGAAAAGATGCAGAGATGACAAGACTTGGCAAATAACAGCTCATGGTCTCCCATATATTATTTCATTTGAATTGTACAACAATCTTGCAAAGTAGGTGTTATTACTCTCCCAATTTAACAGGGTCCCACAGCTACTACTGTCTGAAACAAGATTCGAGGGCAGACCTTGGCTCAGCGGAGATGAGGGGCCAAAGACAATTGTGAGGCTACAGACTTGAGGGATCAGGTGATGGTGGCGCCTCCCACAGGCAGAGTCAAGTCTGAAGGAATCTCCATTGGATTTCCTCTAACAGTAGTAACCCCCTCTGGTGAACAGACTTCTCCCAGTTAATGTCTCATCTGATATTAATAGTTTGAGGGGGTGAGGGTAGCAGTTATTGAATAAGGAGTCTTGTATCTAACACATATATGGGGGAATGCCTTGTCAGAAGCAAAACTTTATTCTGTTACATTAAGTCGTACACTGCTGTCAACAAACAGCATACAATGTAGAAGGAGAAATGGAGGGAAAGAGAATGAACTCTGTTTTGGAGATGTAGACTTTGACACGTAAAGGCTCTCTAGGCAGTCAGCTGCTGATAGGAGGTCTAGAGATCATGAGATGTGAAGTAGATTTCTAAGGCAGAAGATAACTGGTTAGGAATGATATCTGAATTCATGGAAGCTGATACAGTCACCAAATGGGGAGAGAAAAGGAGAGCTTTTGGAGGACCCCCAAAGTTAGGGGGCAGGACTTGAACTATGGCCTAGGTAAAGGGAAAATTAAGTAAGTAGGAGAAAAGGGGGTCAGTATGGGCCGAGTATATATCTAGGAGGAGACAATGACCAAGAGTCAAAAACTGCAGCTAAGTCAAGAAGAGTAAACTGAGAAAAGACTATCAGATTTCATCATTAAGAGATCACTCGAAATCTGGGAAGGAATAATTTCAGTCAAGTCTCCCTTGCCTGTAAAACAAAATTCCTATACCCTATGGTCCCCTCAAGCTCCTGGCCTCTCTCTCCCTATCTCAATCTGTCTCAATCAAACTCTACAGGATAGTCTTCCATTCTTCTCTACCTGATGCAAAATGGTTCCAGACCTCATCACTTGACTGAAACAGCTTTCATTCAAGTTACCATGATTCTCTTAATTGTCAAATTGAATAGTCTCTTCTCAGGGTGAATGACTCTCACTCCTTCTACTGCATTTGACACCATTGGTCACCCTCCCGCTCTGGCCCCTACTCTGGGACTCCATGACACTTCTCTTTCTTGATTCACCCAATGGCTCTCTTCCAGTCTCCTTTGCAGGTTCATTATTACACGACCTGAACTGATGTGCTGGGTCCTCTTTTCTTCTTCTTCAATATACTCTCTGTTGGTGACCTCAACAGCTCCAGGGGTTTAACTATCATTTCTATGTAGATGATTTACAGATCTCTATATCCAGCCCCAGTCTCTCCTGAGATTCAGTTGCCTATTAGACATTTCAGACTGAATGACCCAGAGATATCTTAAACTCAATATGTTTAAACTTATTATCTTTGTTCTTAAACTCATTCCTATCCCTATCAAAGGCCTCAATATCCTTCTGTTGGCATCATTTTGGCCTCTTCACTCTCCCTCAGCCTTCATATCCCAGCAGCTGCCAAACAGAACCATTTCATTTCAGTCTTCAATGGCTTTCTTTTCCATATGACTCTCCTTATCTCTACTCTCTCAGCCACCCTTTTTTAGTTCAGGAACCCAACACCTGTCATCTAGGTTATTACAGCAGCCTCGTAATTGGTCTCTCTACTTTAAATTTCTCTCCACTCCAGTCTACTTTACACACAAATGCCAAAGTAATGTTCCTTAAGGTGGACTTGTGACTTCCCTATTCAATCAATTCCAGTAGCTTCCAATTGCCTCTAGGATAAAATAGAAATTCTTCTGCTTAGCTTTTCAAGTTTTATTACGCAACTTGGGTCCAAATAATCTTTCTAACCTCACTGCGAGGGGGAAGGAAGAGAAAGGAGCACTTATTATGTACCTGCTTTGGGGCAAGCACTGTGCTAAATGCTTCACAAGTATTATTTCATTAGATCTTCACAACAAGGCTAAGAAACAGGTGTATTATCACCATTTTACAGATGAAGAATGAGGTGAAGTGACTTGCCTCAGGTCACAAAGTCGGTAACAATTGGAGGCCATATTTGAGTTCACATCTTCCTGACTTCAGTCCAGAATTCTATCCACTGCACCACCCAGCCACCCTCACTGAACATTCCTCCCATCTTGATCTCTATTTCTTATACTAGTCATCTTCCATCTCCATGCTTTGGCACTAGGCATCCCTATGCCTACAAGGCACACTCATGAATTCCTCTCTTCCTTTAAAATGTTAGCTTTGCAGGCCTACTACTACCTACGAGCTACTGTGCTACCTAGCTGCTCCTTTAAGACTATTTTTGCTTTTCTTTGTATCTCTAGACCTGAGCATAGTGCTTTCGTGGGAGGGAGGGAAAAAGAGAAAGCAGGAAGGAAGGGAAGAAAGGAGGGAGGGAGGGAGGAATACAGGAAAACTGAAGGAAAGAAGGGAGAAGGGAAAGGAAAGAGGGAGGGAGGGAGAAAGGAAGAAAAGAAGGGAGGGTAGAAGGAGGGAGAAAGAAAAAGGGAAATTAAATTAAATGCAGCTTTGGCATTAACTTCTGCATGAAGCCTTTCCTGATTTACCTCAACTGTTATTGCCCTCGCTTCAAATTACCTTGTATTTAACAGCTTTGTTTATATTTGTTATCTATTCACTTTACACTTGTGTATAAATATATATTTTATGCTTATTTGTTGTCTTCCCCATTAGAATATAAACTCATTCTGAATGGGATTGTTTCGTTCTTTGTACCTACACCCTGAGCATCTAGCACAGGGCCTGCTAAGTTGTTGGTGCTTAATCAATATTTGGTGATTGATCATGTGGTAAGATCAGAAGCCAGAAATAGGAAAGTAAGAAGTGAGGAAATGGAAGCATTGAGAAGAGATAGCAAAAAGCTTGTCTATGAAAGGGAGGAAAGATATAGGATAATAGCTTAAGGAAGTATAATCAAGGAAATATGTACTGGTCTTTTGTTTTTCTATTGCCTACATTTCCCAATACGTCTCCTTTCTAAAATGCCATCCCTCATCACAAAGAACAAAAACAGTAAAAATAACAAATTAGCTCAGCAAAACTATCCAACACATCTCCAAAGTCTGCCATTCTCCACAAACATACCCAGTTTCCCCAAAGTGAAAAGGAAGAGGGGTATAAATAGAGGTTTACGGGTGGGAGAGACTCAGGCAGATTTGTAGGCATCAAGAAGGAACCAAGAGATGGAGACAGACTGACAAGTAGGGAAAGGGGGTAAGCTTCTGAGGAAGGAAGAAGATAAACTCGAAGTGTACAAGTAGAGAGGTTAGCCTCGATGAGAAAAGCCATTTCTCTGTGACATACTGAAACCAAGAGAGTCAAAAGAGTGGATGAAATAGAGGAATTTTGAAGGGAAGATCATGATGGATAGCCCTTATTTTCTCTGTAGGGAAGGTGGTGGTAAAGGGGGCTGGAGGTTTCAAAGAGCTGCCAGGGAAGTGTGATAGTTAATTAGGGAAGAATACAAAGATTGCCATAAAGCACCGTGGTCCCAATTGGAATAAGATAAACTTCTTGGAACTCAAGTCAGCAAAGCAGAGTGACTTCCTCTGGTAGCACATGAGGAAGGGCAGAGGGGGAAACCAGGGTTGAAGTTTGGTAAGGAATGAGTGGCAGGACACGCAAGGCAGAGAATTCAAGGAGAGACATGAACTGGCTAACTACATGATCAACTACAATGGAAAAAAAAAGAAGGCAGTAGGGGTGATGAAACAGAAGAGTAAGGGGGGGCCAGTGCTTGGAGGCCAAAGAATAGAGTAAGGGGAAGAGAAAGGAAGTTGTGATCTGAGAGAGGAATTTCTGAAGGCTGAATTTTGGAAATATAGGACCTTTTGGAGGGAAAGGGAAAGGATACACTGGGAAATGTAGGTGAAATAAAACAAAAGATAGTAATAAAAATTTATTAAAAGAAAAAAGACATGTTCAAAGAGAGAAGCAAGCTTTGGGGGAAAAGGACCAGAAATATGTGGCAGTGCTATAAGACTGGTCTGAAGAATGCCAAAACTCAGAATGAAATGAGGCTGATGAGGGAAACTAAGGAAAAGAAATGAAGATTTTAAGCTGTTTGGGAGGAAAAATGAAGACTAATGAAAGGCAAGGCCTACTGCTTTGGGTGACTGGAACAATGAAGAAAGAAAATAAATAGAAGGTCCAGTGCCTCAGCCCATCATTTGCTTCAGTTTTTCTTGCTAAGGACAATGAACATTCTTTGTCTTTCCATTTCCATGGGTACAGTCATCGTATGTCCTGCTCTCTAAGCTCAGCTTACTTCCCTGGGCTTTAGCTCCGGAAATCTTCCCTTCTTTTCTATATTCGCCACCTTCATTGTTTCTTGCAGAACAGTAATATTCAATTACATTCACACACCATCTTTTTAGATAAAATAGACCCCAATCAACTGACACCCACTTTGTCTTTGCTACCACAGAAGTGGCTCCTGTAATCTTTGGATCCTTTTTATCAATGACCTTCTTGGGGTATGTGCCTTAAACTGCCTTTCAGAATGGCTGGACACATTTGCAGGTTCAACAACAGACTAATAGTGTGGCTATCTTCCCACAATTCCTCTACCAGTAACCATTCCTACCCATCTTTGCCAATTTGTTAGCTATGAGTGAAACCTGAGAGTTGTTTTGCTTTGCATTTTCTAATGTTAATTATTTGGGGGTGTTCTTTCATATTCTAGTTTGCAATTATCTTCTGAAAGTGTCTTTTAGAAATCTAAAGTGGTTGATGAGTTCTCTGTATATCTTTTTTTTTTTTTTACAATTCCCCTTGTTAGTTCTTAATTCTGTTTCTTTGTGTCTTTGGGATTTTGGTTTTGAGAGCTTCCAAAGCATCACCGATGAATTCCTTTTTAGAATTTTTGACCATGAGAATCTGCCTATGCCCCCTCAAAAAATTTCATTTATTTATTTATTTGTTTGTTTGTTTTCCTGTTGCATGATTCAGATTGTCTTCCTCCTTCCCAGGGTTAACAAGCAATTCCACTGGGTTACACATGAATTATCATTCAAAACATATTTCCATAGTATTCATTTTGGTAATCATCTTTTAAAAACCCAAATCCCATATCATATACCTATATGAACAAGTGATAAATCATAAGTTTTCTTCTGCATCTCCACTCCCACAGTTCTTTTTCTCAATGTGGATAGCATTCTCTCATAAATCTCTCAGAATTGTCCTGGATTACTACACTGCTATTAGCAGCAAAGTCTATTACATTTGATTGTTCCACAGTGTTTTAGTTAACATTAACCTAGTTCTGCTTACTTCATTCTGCAACATTTCATGGAGGTCTTTCTAGTTTTTTTTTTAACCCTTACCTTCCGTCTTGGAGTCAATACTGTGTATGGGTTCCAAGGCAGAAGAGTGGTAAGGGCTAGGCAATGGGGGTCAAGTGACTTGCCCAGGGTCACACAGCTAGGAAGTGGCTGAGGCCAGATTTGAACCTAGGACCTCCCGTCTCTAGGACTGGCTCTTAATCCACTGAGCTACCCAGCTGCCCCCTCTTTCTAGTTCTTAAAGAAACCATTCAATTCATCATTTCTTATTACACAATATCATTCCATCACCATCATATACCACAATTTGTTCAGCTATTCCCCAATCCGAGGGCATCCCTTCATTTTTCAATTTTTTGCCACTACAAAAAGCATGGCTATAAATATTTTTGTACCAACAGGTCCAAACCCATTTTTTAAAAATCTCTTTGGGATACAAACCTAGCAATGGTATTGCTGGATCAAAGGTCAAAGAGCCCTTTGGGCATAATTCCAAATTTCCTTCCAGAATGGTTGGATCAATTAACAACTTCACCAGCCATGCAATAGTGTCCCAATTTTGCTACATCCTCTTCAACATTCATATTTTCCTTTACTGTCATATTCTACCCATCTGTTCTTAAAGCATTTTAAAAGCTCTTATAAAATCTAGGGGGCATGTCAGATCATGCCCACCTTACCTCTCTTCCATCACAAATAAAATGGGAACAGTTAATTCCCCTAAGGTTCCTGTCATCCCCACCTCAGCAACCCATTTCTCCTTGCTGAGACTCTAACTCAGAAAAGCTGCTACCCTCAATGGTAAGAACATTGACTTCATCATGAGAAGAAAAAAAAATGCTACAAATCATTAGTATTAAGGATAATGTTAAGCAAAATCACTCTGTGGTTTTACTTCTCACCCTGCAAACTGACAAAAATGACAAAAAATGGCAACAGTCGACGTTGGAGAAGACAAGCACACTAATCAATTTGTAATAATGCAAATCAAATAGCCTTTGAACCAGACTTATACCCCAAGGGAGCTACTGGTAAGAAAAAAAATCTCCATATACTTTAAAATAGAAGCATTTTTTTGTGACAGCAAGGAAATAGAAACATAGATACCCATCAACTGGGGAATGAATGCCTCAACAAACTGTAGTATACAAATTAAATGGGACATGACTGTGCTGTAAGAAATGATGTATGTGATGAACACAGAGAAACCTGGAAAGATCTATATGAACCGATGCAAAGAGAAGTATGTAGAACCAAGAAAATCATCTATGTTGTGATAACCATGGAAATGGCACCTGAAATTCAAAAGCAATAAAAGTATAAAGATCAAGTGGAATTTGATTGAAGACATAATGAGAAGCTACTCCCAACTTACAACTTTGTGTAAGATGACATACAAGTTTTCAGACGTTTTCTATGTATCAATCAGTCATGCTAACTTTCTTTACTTCTCTAAAAATATACAACCTGCCACATGGGATGGCTCTCAAGGATGGGGAAGAACACATGGGATGCTACAGTGATATAAGAAAATGAAAATATCAAGAAACACTTTTTAAGTTTCAAGAACATTGATTGTTTCATGTTTGTATCTGTATTCCAAGTATCTAACAGGGCCTAGCATACATTAGGCACTTATGCTTTTTGACTGAATAGTTAAGGAAAGTCAAACAATTAATTAGTTAATATTCCTTGAGCAGGAGAAACCATGGCAAGAAATGTACAGATAACTGAAATTCTTCATCACTACCTCCACACCAGGCTTGTGGTCAGTTGATCAGTTTGTCACTCTATCAGTCTCTATCCTACCCCCCAAAATGAAACCTTCTGTCAGTATCAATTATTAGACAGAAGAGCAAAAAGGGCTAGGTAATCTGGATCAAGTGACATACCCAGGGTTACAGAGCTAGAAAGTATCTGGGACCAGATTAGAACTGCAGAACTGGGCTGTATCCACTGTGATGCCTGGCTGCTCTTATTTCCCAAATTCCTCATCCACTTCTTTCTGTCCAAGTAGCCAGGAGAATCCTCTGATGATAATACACCTTCTTTTTCTGCCTCTAAGAGCTAAAAGAGCCTAAATGCTCTCTCCACAATGCTTTCTCCCCTCCTGTTTCCTGGATTTCCTCCCACAAGTTTACCTTCTTAATATAATATGCTCCCCTGCTCCATCCTCCCACACCCTACTCTTTCATCCATCCCATTCCATCTGAATAAGGTACATTCTTTTCAGAGCAAAACTCTGGCCTTGAGTTTTGTCTCAAATCTCAATGTTATATGAAGTCAAATCAGCCTCATCACTAAGCTTAGGATCATTAAATCACCCTGCAATTATTTCCTATACTTTTTGAACCATTCTCTGTGGTCACAGGTTCTCTACTGCTGGCTTCTTTCTTGGACCTTTTCTCCTATGAATTTCTGGATGTCTCTACCACTTTCCTCCTGTCTACTGTAGCTTCTACCTCTTTCATTTAATGATCAGATCAGAATCTTCTGATAATTTATTCACATTTCTCTCTTGGCTTCCTGCTCACAATGAGAGGAAACCTTTTACAAAGCATTTGAAACTTCTAAAACACTACTGGGGAGCTGAAGGCAAGGGAAGCACCAGGGTAGCACTAAACAAGAGAATGGAGTATAAGAAATGTGGGAATTGAAAGAACTGCAACAAATCAAACCAAGGCAGAAGTGGGTATGAACAATCCTGTAGGGTAACCCATGTCGGGTACACTCACTCTCACTCTCTCTGTCTCTCTCCTTCCTTTCCCAGTTTGTAAAGTCTCTAGCCATTATTTGTGAAATATGTTGTTGTCTAGAGATTTTGACCAGCCAGACTGAAACAATGAGCTCTAGAAGTATGAAATCCCTGCGCTTAGCTATAGGGAGGTTAAATTTGAAACCTAAGTAGGATCACTTAAAATACCAGACTAGTCCACCATTCCAACGGTGGCTAGATCTCTCTGGCAAGAGTTATTTGTATATTAATCTCAGGGGAACAGAAATATAAAAAAGGTTTGTTCCTGTTGGTCTGTTCTTTAAAAGTTATTTTGCCAGGAATAAGCTATGAATATGTAAACCGAGCATAGTCAAATGTGCAAAAATTAAATCATTTCCTATCTCCTTCCAAGATTAAGGTAAGTACCGGGCTCACACGGCAAGCATATGATGGCTCCTATGGGGAGGGGTTTCTATATGTCCTCATTCAGCAGCAGTGAAGGCAGTTAAATTTAATAAGCTAATAAAAAATCCTGAAAGGCCTGCATTGAGTCTTACAATCTGTTATGAAAACAGAGGGCCAAGCAAAACAGACAATGAGGATAACACCACACCTTAAAGCACATTTTAGTTGTTACTGGTAAACAGTTTTGACAGAATATTTTCAGAAAGCTAGCAGACAATTTTAAAGATGAGTGGGGGAAGGGACAAAATGGATAGAACTGAAAAGGAGGTCGAGAGAGAGAATGTGCAAAAAGAAATAGCAGATAAACTAAGATCACTAGAAAAGATTATGACCTACTTTAAGACTGTTTTGGGTAAAGGAAAAAAAAGTCCATTTATCAATGCTGTTCTTTGTATGGTTCAAAGAATACCAAACTGTCCTTGGTCTTGTTCTCATACTATCTCTCCAGTTCACATGATAGGAAATAATCATTAACAAACCTATATGAAAAGTGTATCACATTAAAATCAAATAGAACTTGACAAATGGAAATTCTAATCTGACTAAGGCCTAATTTCTGGTATATCCCACTTTAAGCATCAAATATACTTTGAAATCCAGATTTTCAATAAAAAATGGATTGAAATTTGAGGCTGATTATTTAGAAAAGAAAAACTCATTTTTACAAGATCTTAACCAAAGGCTTGCTGCTGCCTCACCTCTCTGCCCAATGATGGCCCACTCAGTTGCCATTTGTTCTGTCAGAAGCCTTTGCCAATCTCTGTTCCCCTGATCTGTAGCAATCCCTTTCCCCACTTCGACCTCAACTTGGTTTGTACCTATCTTGATTGGGTGTCTCATTTTCCTCATTTAAATTTAATTTTCTTAAACTAGCAATTGCCTTTTATGTGGTGAAAATGTGATCTGAGAACATCTTAAACAACTGTAGAAATAATAGCCAATGCTCATGGCTGGGCTGGGTCAATATAATAAAAATTAAAACACCATCAATATTAATTTTCAGATTTAATGCTGTACCAAAGGGATCCTTTACAGAGCTAGGTAAGAAAATAGCAAAATTCACTTGGAGGAACAAAGGATCTAGGATATCAAGAGAAGTAATTTTTTTAAAAAGAAAGAAACAAAAATGGGGGAAATAGCACTTCTAATCCTCAAATTATTATAAAGTAGCAATCACCATACCCTTTTAGCAATAGTTCTTTTTTAAATAGATCAATGGAATAGACAATAAAGAATCAGCAATAATTGAACTCAATAGCTCACTGTTTGATAAATTTGAAAATATAAACGGCCAAGGAGAGAATTTGACAGGACCCACTGGGAAAATTAAGAGAGCAATTTGGCAGAAAGCAGGCTTAGACCAACATCTTACACTGTGTTCCACAATAAAATTCAAATGGATGTGGCCTGAATATTCAAGATCACACCATAAAAAAATTCAAAGAAAAGCAAATCATTTATTTATCTTTTGCAACTATTAGTTAATGAATTTTTAATGAAGCAAAGGACAGAGGCAATGAAAAAAGATAAAGTAGATGATTTTGATTACATGAAACTGAAAAACTTTTGCACAAAGTAGCACAAGAAATATCAAATCAACAAGCATTTATGAAGTGTCTACTATGTTCCAGGTACTGTACTAAGTTCTGGGATACAAAGGGGCAAAAGACACTCCCTGCCCTCAAGGAGCTCCCAGTCTAAGGGGAACACAACATGCAGACAATTGTGTAAAAGATAGATATAGGACAAACTGGAGATAATCAACAGGACAGTCCTAACAGTAAGGGGGACTGTGAAAAGCTTCTTCTGGAAGGCTGAATCTTGGCTGAGTTGTGAAAGAGGTCAAGGAAGGCAGAAGGCAGAGATGAAGAGCAAGAGAATTCCAGGAATAATTGGGGGACAGCCAATGAAAATACAGTCAGGAAATGGAAATGTTTTGTGCAAGGAAAAACAAAGTAGCCATTGTCACTAGAAGACTGGAAAGGTAGGAAGGAGCCAGATTATGAAGGGGTTTCAACACCAAATAAAAGATTTTATATTTTTTCTCAGATATGATAGGGATATGTGCATGTAGGTGAGAGGGAGAAGAGGAGGAGAGAGAGAGAGAGAGAGAGAGAGAGAGAGAGAGAAGGGAAGGGGGGAGGAGACAGAAAGATACAAAGAAAATAACTAGAAAGTTATTGCAGAAAGTCCAGGTATGAGAACTTGTGGTGGTAATATCAGAAGAGAGTAGGGGGCTTATACAAAAGGTTTTTTTTAAAAACTCTCAACTTCTGTCTTAGAATCAATACTGTGCACTGGTTCCAAGGCAGAAGGGCGGTGAGGGCTAGGCAATGGGTGTTACAGGGTCACAAAGCTAGTGTCTGAGACCAGAACTGAACCCAGGGCCTCCTAATCTCTAGGCCTGGCTCACTGAGCCACTTAGCTGTTCCCCTTAAAAAATATTACAAAGTTGAAATCAAAAGAACTTAGCAAAATATTGGGGGGCAGAGAAAAAGAATAAGAAGTCAAAGATGATACTGAGGAGGTGAGAAGTTTGGGGGGCTGAGAGGATGGTGATACCCTCAACAATACAGGGAAATTCAGAAGGGATGGGAGGGTTTGGGGACAAAGACGAGCTGATTTGGGGGCATTTTGAGTTTAAGTTGTCTACATCTAGTTCAAGATGTCCAACGGGCAAATGAAGATGCAAATTTGGAGATCATGGGAAAGGTAAGGACTGGAAAAGTCCAGTATGGAATCATCTATAGAGATGATAGCTGAAGGAGGGAAGGGAAAAGAAAGCAAAGGAAGGAAGGGAAGGGGACCTTCAGCACAGTCCTAGAAGATAATCACTATTCAAAAATCTTTATAACAAACGTCTCTGGCCAGACATTCATTTGCAAGACATATAGATAACCAAACAAAATATACACCATTAAAGGCCATTAGAATCAGAGTGGTCAAAGGATACAAACAAATAGTTCTCAAAAGAACTGCAAATTACTAATAACATGAACCAATGTTGCAAATCACTAGTAAGAGATACTAATCAACCCTTAAGTTTCCCTTCAGACCAAAGGTGGCAAAGATAACAAAAGAAAAGAAGAGCCAAGGTCAGAGGGGATGTAGAAAGCCGGGCACACAGGTATACTGGTGGTGTAGCTATGAACTGGCACAACCATTACCATTACAGAAAGCATTATGAGTGTCAAACAACGAATGTGACAAATTCAGAGAAACATGGTTTACATAGACGAATGCAAAGTAGAGGAAGTAGAGCCATAAAGACAATTACACAGTGCCTGCAAGCATGTATGGGATGTTCCCCTTCTGCTTGCTACCCAATCAGAACTAAATGCTTCAAAGGTACAAAGAGTAAGCTTGGCCCCAAAGCAGAGACAGGAAGACATGACCCTACTCCTCTGCAGAGGGGAACGTCTGGGGAGTGTAAAACACTGCATATAGCAGCAGAATTTTTTTATATGTTATTTAATTCTAATTTACTTTCACAGATTCCCTTTTACAATAAAAAATTCTTATAACAAGGATTGGCTCTCTGGGAAGAGGGAGAATTCAGGAGAAAATGTAAGCAATGTTAAAACAAGACATCAATGAAATCTATTCTTAGAAACTGTGATGTGGTTTTCCATACAGCTTTTCAGAAGTGTCTGTTGTATAAAGCAAGGTACACCCATACTTCAGATGATCTTAGAATTGATGTTGATTTGAGATATCCTGGCATCAAAAGCACAGAACTTGGGCATTTATGCAACAGGAATCAATCTGTTACATTCAAAGAGTACTTTTTACTTGTTAGAGCACATCTCACAGATGCTATATAATCTGATCTCTTCTGGGGCACCCATATCTGACTTAAAGTACAGGACAAGAAGCTGGGCATCAAAGTGAATAGGACTGGGAAATGAAATACAAACCGAGCGAAAAGGATAAAGAGGAAAAAATCATCTGATAGAGAAGAATGGTGTCCACACAGAAGGCCTTTGGGAATCCGATTCCTTCAAATTAGAAAGGTGACTGACCTTGTCTTTTAATTCCCCAAGATACGCTGTGTTCTGCCCAAGGATAGCTTCCGCAGATTCCTGGAAACAAGTCACCCACTGATTCTCCTGGAAATCCGCAATATTGACCTGAAAAATCAAAACTCAAAATTATTTCCCTCACAGAAAATAAACAGGAGACACAAAAGATGATTTGGTGATTTTAAACTCTATTAAGACTACAATTATTGTTTGAAGAAACTCCTATGCACTAATCTAATGGTTATTCCATAAGAAGTCAGTTTTAAAAATAAAATCTGGATGAAAAGAAAGCCTGATGCAATGAAAAAAAATGTGGAGATACACTCACAACCCTTGACAAAGAGAATTCAAGTTTCCCTACATCCATCTGCCACTGCCCTTGAGTCTAGACATTTTCATAAGCCTCTCCTCCTTTACGACATGAGGTTTATGCCTTTGGTTTTTTATTTCACTGGGACTGCATGCTCCATAGGTCACCCTGGGGGCTTCATCCAAGGATTTCAGTTACTAACAGTCCTTCAACAGTGGGGGCCCAGAAAAATAGACAATGCATAAATGTGAGTTGAGGGGTTTAGTCTGTACTAAAATCTTCTCATTGTAAGGCAGCCAGCAAATTTACATTCAAACTTAAGTGAGCAAATTAGATGAGAACAAAGTGTTCTCAACTTGGACAGAGCACAGGAAGCTTGAATCAGCGAAAGGCATTACCACAAGTAAGTGAGGGTGGGTGGAAGGGTGGGGATGGAGGAACAGGCTGCAAATATCCCAGTTTCAAAAGTGAGAGAATTTGAAGAAAGAGGAGAGCCAAGTAGAAAATGGGAGAAAAGCCCTAGACAGCTAGGCGAGGAACGGGGGTATGGGGCCTAGCTCTGCCTCCAGTAACAAATGCCACGTGACCATGGACAATTGACACCCCTTTCTCACCTTGATGATGCTTAATATGCTTCCATTCTACGATTTACTGGGCAAGGGACTTAAGGAATCCTTTTGATTACCTTGGGCATCTGCAGGGTTTTTAAGAAGGGTTTTTCTGTCACTGACTTGACTCAATGGATAAAATATGGTGAAAATCTCTTTGTAAAATAAAAAGCAGCCATACAGAGGATGACAATGGACAACACATCCATCTGGCTCCCACCTGCAGCCACTTCTAGCCCTGGGAAGGGAAAAAAGGCCTCCTATTCGGTGCCACCAAAGTGGCAATCATGCTGGACAAATAGATCCAGGACACATGAGAGACTGCATGGGAGTTTTGCCATTTAGAAGTTTAGCAGAAAGGCTATTGTGAATAAACCTTCTACAAAACAATTTCTGTTATCTCAGCTCGGCAAAAAAGCACAGGGCGAGGGTGGCAAACTCCACATAATAAACTTGACTGTAGACAGAGTTTTTCTGCTAGGCTAAGATTCTGCATGACGACTTAGGATAGCTGTAGACCCTTAATGTGTGAGAGGTTTTTTAAAATGGAAAGCAGTTCAACTCAAATGGGGAAGAAGACGCCACCATCTCAACATCACTCAGAGATGTCTTCCTCTGAGGCAGGCTCCATTAAGGCCTAGGAAACAGAACATTACCTACAAGAAATGAACTAAATATAGGGATCAGCTGTACAAGTGCAATTACTGCTCTCCAGAAATGCCATTTCAAATTAATTTATCTTCATAACTGTTAGCGGGCAAGTGCTACCGATGCTCTAATTGCACTGCAGGCCATACTTGTGGACCAGAGTCAGGTGGGGTCGCCAATTTCAAAGTTCTGGCAAGAAGAAAGACTTTTAGGAGGAACAAAATATGCCAGTAAATTCCCTAAAAGCCTGTCTCCCTCCCACCTTGTTTAGAGGACCCTAAAAAAACATGTCCTGCTCACACATTCACAGGCCTTCTAGCACTGTGGCTAGTATGGGGAATGGGCATACATATTGAGCGAGAAGCAAGAGCTGCCATGTGCCCAGTGGGTCCAGAAAGCCACTTCTTGGCTATAGGATGGGGAAGCCAGACTAAAGGCCCCAGGAACATAGACACAGTGTTAGTGAACATCTCACCTTCTTCATCAAGAATCACAGCCAATTAACTATGCACAAAGGGCGATAAAAGAATGTCTACCCTTTGATCCAGCCATAGCACTGCTGGGTCTGTACCCCAAAGAGATAATGGACAAAAAGACTTGTACAAAAATATTCATAGCTGCGCTCTTTGTGGTGGCCAAAAATTGGAAAACGAGGGGATGCCCATCAATTGGGGAATGGCTGAACAAATTGTGGTATATGTTGGTGATGGAATATTATTGTGCAAAAAGGAATAATAAAGTGGAGGAGTTCCATGGAGACTGGAACAACCTCCAGGAAGTGATGCAGAGCGAGAGGAGCAGAACCAGGAGAACATTGTACAGAGAGACAAACACACTGTGGTATAATCGAACGTAATGGACTTCTCCATTAGTGGCAGTGTAATGCCCCTGCACAATCTGCAGGGATCAAGGAGAAAAAAACACTATCCATAAGCAGAGGACAAACTGAGGGAGTAGAAACACCGAGGAAAAGCAACTGCCTGACTACAATGGCTGAGGGGACATGACAGAGGAAAGACTCTGAGCGAACACTCTGATGCAAATCCTAACAACATGGCAATGGGTTCGAGTCAAGAACACATATGATACCAGTGGAATCACGCGTCGGCCACGGGGGGTGGGAGGGAGGAAAAGAAAATGATCTTTGTCTCTAATGAAAAATGCATGGAAATGATCAAATAAAATACTATAAAATTAAAAAAAAAAAAGAATCACAGCCAATTTCTGAATGACCTGAACCTCAGGACCTAAACCTGGGTTACTCATGAAGTAATCTATCACTCAGGGCTCTAAACAAAATGTACCCTGGATGCCAAAGGACTGGCCAGATGTGAGTGACCCTCAGAATCTCACCGACAGGATCATCCGGTACTTGAAACTGGGAAATTCACGATCACACTTCTCGCATCGGTAGAGCCCGTTCTGCTGGTCGATCACTTTCTTATTGCAATCTTGAGAGGGACAAGCCTGGTACATGCAGTTCTCCTTGCGAAGGTATACCACTGTTCCCACACAACTGAAGTAATCCGCCTTTCAGAGGGAGAGAAGAACAAGACACTGCTTCACCAAACCTATATTCTGGACTAGAATCACAGGCAACTAGTGTTTCAATGACAGACTATGATGGAGTGTGTCTAAATAGTCATGGTCTTAAAGATCCCAGGGCTTACAGGGAAAGATTTATTTTACAGCATTAACAATTCAAGCATTGAAGTGCAGAAATGACAACAAAAACTCCACCACCTATAAAGTGGAACCAGGTTCTTTTTTTTTTTTTAAACCCTTTCCTTCTAAGTCTCATTTCTAAGACAGAAGAACAGTAAAGGCTAGGCAATAGGGGTTAAGTGACTTGCCTAAGGTCACACAGCTAGGAAGTGTCTGAGGCTAGATGTGAAGCCAGTTCTATCCACCATGCACCCAACTGCCCCCAAGTTCTAAGGAAAATAACTTTGTAATGCTAGAATTGAGCCAAATTCTCAATTGGGTTATGCTGGAAGAGCTGAAGAGATGAGCTCGTTCCCTTCTTCTACTTGAAGACTAGGCAAGAGTTGCACTCTGCAGTTTTCTCTTTCAGAAGACAAAGCTGTTTGTCCATTCCATTCTTCTTTGGAGAGTGATGAATCACCACTTTGCAGATCTATGAGCTGGAGTGCTACAGACTATAAAATCCAGTAAAGCAATAGCAAACCAGCCTCCAAACCATTTTGCGTGGTGGGGATGACACTGAGCTCTGGGGTCCAGAGTGACTTTTATCTTCATTTTGCCTATGGAAAAGCCCCAGAGAAGCCAGCTTCCCCACAGTCCTTCCTCTCTAATTCACAGGAGAGTTCCCAGAGGCAGTCTGCATGGCCTGAACAGAGAACTGATTTTGTTATTAGGAAAGCCCAAGGTCTGAATTTCAGTTCCAGCACTTCCAAATAGGGTGACCTTGAGTAAGTCATCCTTTAGTCTGGGAGCCTCGGCGTTCTCACTTATAAAATGGGATATAAAACCGGAGCTAACTACCTACTTCACAGGGTTGTTGTGAAAAGGAAGCACTTTGTAAACCTCAACACTTGATATAAATGGGATCGACTACCACTACCAGCCAAGATTATGGCCTGGCCTTGGGGATCTCAAAGGTTCCTTCTAACTCATATTTTGGTGGCAGAGGACAAATCAAGCAGAATGTAAAATGAACAGGAAATAAGGATGACATATTAAGTCCTGGTAAAAAGCTGGAAAATCAGTGTCATGCAAGTCAATGTGAACTCAAACCTCAGCATCATAGAGAGGAGGCTCAGTGCCAGCCAACAGGGCTTTCCACACCACATCCTGAATTCAGAGAAATCTCTTTGAAGTTGGGGAGTTATTTAGGACTGTATACTGTATGTTTTTTCTTTCTCACAAAGGTGGGTTCAAAGGAAACCTGTGTGTACATAAAATGGCTGCCATGTAAAAACAAAAAGGCATCCGTAAACTGAATTTTTAAAAATATACTTAAATATAAACAAATGTTTAAAGATTCAAAAAAAATTGGGCAGCTTTGGGGTTGAGGTTGGAACTGAGACAACCAAACGGAAGCAAGCTCCAGCCTTCCTGGGGATGTCTGCTCTGGACTCCAATTAGCTCCTAGAGTCCTAGAAGTAGTTCAAGTACATGCTGTGCACACTCCACTGACCTCCCTAATCCCCAGCCAACATCTCTTGAGAGCTCTGGGAAGGAACCTGTCACTAAAATATCCCATCTCAGTGCTGTTGCTTTTCCAGTCTGGGCCAAGTTCTGAACACATCCTGGAGAAGAGGGAGTACAAAGATGGGCTCTAGATTGGCTGCCTTCAGTGACCAAGCTAGCTTGAAGGATGTAGAGGCAAAGGGAACAGGGAGGTGGTTGCTAGGTGATGGTGCAGATCTGTCTAATGCTTGATCCTCAAAATCAACATTCACCCGATGAAGATGGTGATGATAAAGGCAGGGAAGGGAATGCAGTGAGTGCAGTGAGCCAGAGAAGAGAATTGAGTAGGGGTTGGACCTGGTGATCAACAGGCCCCGGGCAGGTCTTCACAAGCCACAAGCCTGGGAGAAAAGAGAATTCTCTGAATAAGCACTAAAAAGGCAGCCCTGTCCCAGCCTCAGGAAGGATCACTCACAAGCTGAAGTCTGATGGCAACTGGCTCAGACTCCCAAATGCTCAGTGTAAACAAAAACATCCCAACAAGGAGGACGTCCACTTACCTTGTCACCTTGTCCCAGGTTCTCAGACTTAGCTTCATACAAAGTTTTCCAGTTGGTATTACTCCCTCCCATTCCTCCACCCCTGGCATCAGAGATGGAAACAACTTCTAAGGCCTGTCCTTCGGAGTCAAACCTGAAGAAGCAGCATACAGAAGACGTGAGAATAAAATCAAAGCTCACTTTCCCCAAACCTGCCTCATGCCCCTAGGCCAGACTGTGGATCTTTGTTGTTCCCTCCTCACAGACTTTGACTGGCAAAAGACATTTGTGCAGGACCATCACTCAAACCACACTGGGGAAAAAGTTAGATCCAATTTGACTGTATTCTGAAGGCTATTAACATCAGTTGTAAATGACCTCCAGACTCTTATCTCAATCATTTTGATGCCACCCAGTGGTCAAGGGACACACTGCAAAGTCCTGAGTATCACTGAGTCATTAGCCACAGAGCTATCACCCCCCCCTTTAGGGGCCCAAGACCTAAGAACGATAATACACTGAAAAGGCAAAAAACTTTCAATTAAAGTAAAAAAAAAGCTCCAAAAGCCTGAAGCTCTGGTAAGCACAAATAACACCTCATGTGTACATGGTGGCCCTTTAAGGCCTATAAAGTTCCTTCTATAGTACTGTCCTTCCCTGGATACTCAGTCAGCAGAACAGCACCAGCCCTACCACGAATAAGCACAGCATGTTGGATCAAAATATATCTATATTTTTTAAATGGATATGGAGTCAAAATATTAGATAATCCCCAAAGCATTTGCACTCGACTTTTATTAGAAGTGCCCCTTTCCATCCCATCAATGAGGTCCTTATGTTAACATAAAAATTAATTCATGTTCCCTAGGCAAAACGAATTGCTAAGAAACTCAAGCAAGGAGATAGTAGCCTGGACTAAAACTAGGCTGCAGATAATAGAGAGAGAAAGAGGGGAACTGAGAGTGACCCTACCTATAACCGCCCACTTAAAGCAGGCCACCTTGCAGGCTGGCTGCTGGGCTAAGCTGCAGACAAATGCCTTCTTGTTCTATCAGGTAAGCTGTGAAATCCCTCACACAGAAGCATCAGTCCATAAATCTGTCTCAGCACTACCAGCAACACTAGTTTACTGTCTCAAAGGCACCAAGGAGACATTTTCCACCCTAGACAGCTCATCGGGAGTCAGCAGAGCAAGGAGAGGAACAGCCCCTCTTACAATAAAAACTCCACGTTATTTGAGCTGAGAACTAAATACCCCGCGCATCCCATTCAGCTTCCAGCAATAACAGAGTGTATACAAGAGAGTCTCTAGCCAACCCCAAGCATTTTAAAAATTCTCGTAGCTTTCTGTTGTCCAGGATCAGATCCCTCATAAAATTAAGAGAAAACAACTTAGTGTGGCAATGCCAACTAGACCTGGTTCATAAGCTCCAGAAAACAGAGCTCATGGCCCTAGTCCTTCTGGGGTCAGGTGACTGATACCCACTAGTCTAAGATGTGATATGAAGTGGAGAGCAGGTGGCAATTGGTTTTTGAAGTTCGATCCAAAGCTAAAAGGCATGAGAATTATTGTATAAAATAACTAAGGATTCCTACTTTCACATTTCATGCCCATTATCAACATTAACACCTGTTGATGACTTTCTAATTTATAATGAAACATTTTCTTTAAATAAACCCTGGCAAGGGAGGAGGAAAGGTTAGAATAACAGGAAAAGAGAGTAGGATGGAAAGGCCTTGCCTTAGACAGACTGACATTTATCTTCCCCTAGAAACAAGCTACCTGAGAGAGGGATGCTTAATGTGGCCTCAGGCAACTTTCTAAGATTAAGGGACTAAACTGCAGGGAAAGAATGTGCTGGTGTGAATTTGGCAGAAAAACTCTTTGCCAGGAGTTCTTCCATTCCAAAAGAAGCAAGGGTCCAGGTCCCTTCCCACCACAAAATAAATGAAAAGACATGAAAATCCAGCTTAATCTTAGAATTGGTTTTTGAATGAGAAGTGCCCTCAAAATTTCAGATTTCAGATTTCAGATAAGGAAGTCTGTCCCTCCAACTTCTGCAGAGGCCTAATGATCTCAAAGCACAGAATAAGATATGTGAGGATGTGGCCTACTCATTACAAGGACAATGTTTTTCTTCTTCTATTGAGGGATTTGGGGGGAAGAGAGGAACAACTAATATGAGCCCCCCCCAAAAAAAGAAGAGGTCTCTGAAGCTTTTTTTTTTAATGTATTAGAGACCTGGTACCCCCCCCCCAAAAAAAAGAAGAGAGGGTCTCTGAAGATTTTATTTTTTTTAATGTAGAAGAGAGCTGAAGTTCAGAATAAATGGTCAAGCAAGGCAGCCTTCAATACTCAAGTCACATTTTCACATATAATTTCCTCCCTTCCCCACCTCTTATTGCCTTTTCTATATGAAAAAAATGTTCTTTTTGAGGGAACATTCATCAAATTTAGAATAAAAAAAAATCCTTTAAAAAGGGTTCTCTAGACCATACCCTTCATTTAATGAGATTGGGGGCACCCCTAAGGCTCCCTGAGGGAAGGTGACTGGTCCAAGATCACACAGCAAGTTGGAGCAGCAGAATGGCCTACCAGCCAATGGGCTGGATTCCAAGTCAATAAAGAACTGAACCCAGAACCTGTCACAGACAGGTGCTGTGGTATCATGGCCAATTCCCTTAATGTCTCTAACTTCAGTCTCTTCCTCTGAAAAAAGAAAAAGGGACAGTTCACACCTCACATAGTTGCCTAGAGGATCAACTGAGAGGTAGGAAAACTCAAGCTTTGCACTTCTCAGAGGACCTCATAAATGTCAGCCATCACTCCTGGTGGCAGAACCATTCCCTCTAAGTCTCCTGGTAAAGACTTACAACCCCACAAGATTTTATCTAGAGTCAGAGTGAAATGCTTCTTTATTTGAATCCTATGGCACAACTGGGAAGTCATACCGCTTCTCCCCTCAACTACAGCCACATAATTTAAGCTAAGGCTAGTTAAAATGTTTTCTTTAACCAAACCAATTCTCACAAATCATGTTTCCAATTTGAAGTGAAGTGTTCTTTTAATTCAGACTTCTAACTTCCTGAAAAAGAAGATATATTGTAGAAACCTTAACAGGCTTTCCTCCTCCCCAGAGTGCCTTGGGAACCACAATGGCCTGCTGACAAAAGTCTATTGTTCTCATTGTACTCTATCACAGAGTCCAATGAAAACGCCAAAGAAGAAGATGTACTCCAACACCAAATAGTTCAAGGAGTCAGAAAGCCTTCCCCTCACCCACACCAAGGAAAACCTTAAGAGACCCACAACAAGGATCAAATCTCAGGAAGAAAAATGTTCTCTCCACTAAAGCTCCTCAAAGCAGAATTGCTGAAGTCTAAGTGCGCCTGCTTTGGGAGGATCTGGGTCAGCTGGCAAAGCTTTCACTTTAATTGCCTCCCTCCAACCCTTCAAGGTTTGTCATGGGATTACAGGTTTGTCAGTTTAAGAACTTGAAAGCCGTCCTCTCAGAGGACATAATGCCTCCCAGAAATAGAGAAACAAGCCCCCTGCTTAGCAGCCAGGTCAGAGGACTGATACAAGGACCACAAGGAGAACCCAGTTCTCTACCAGTCGAGGAAGAAGGGCCACCAAAAACCTACCATCCACGCAGCTTAAAGGCCTCTGGAATATCAGGGTTCACAAGGATTGTGCTTGAAGAGAGGACAGAGAGGCTCCGCCCACCAAAATCAGAGACTCGGGCTCCTTTGATGGCCAGCACAGGCTGGCGAGAACCATCAAATCTGTCAGCCTGGAATAATTGACAAACACACACGCACACACACACACACAGAGACGCGTTACTAGGGCTCCAGGGGCACACTCAATATTTACACAAAAAGGCTCCTGCCTGGCCTCCCCTCACCTCAAGACAGTTATGTACAACATAAGACCACCTACTATACCAGGACTTTCTCAGCATCTTTACATGCTGAAATCACTGCAGAAACCACTTAAGTCAAGCTTTAAAGAGCAATACATTTTCTTTCTTTCTTCATTTTTTAAAAAAAGCCTTCACTCTCTGGCTTAGTAACAACTCTAGGCCAGAAAGACAAGGGTTAAGCACATGGGGCTAAGGGATTTGCTCACTTACACACCTGGGAAGTATCTGGGGCCAGATGTGAACCTGGGTCATCCCAACTCCAGACCTGGCTCTCTGTCCACTGAGCCACACAGCTGCCCTGAGCAATTTATTTTCAGAGAAAATGCTCAAACAGAGATTTTCTGATTCTTAAGACAATTCCCCATTCTGCACACAGAGCCCAACAACTACAAACCAAGTCTTGATCTACAGTCTTCATGCATGCTCTGCCTCTGCTAAGACTCCTAAACAGTAACTTACATCTTCTCCCCACAGAGTTGTTGTCACCACCTTCCCTGACGTGTCCATCAAATGGACGTTCCTCTTGGACACTTCCCTGTTGGAAGACTTCACAACGACTTTGCTGGCATCTTCGTAGCTCTTACAGACCCCGATGATGTCTGAAATGGACACACTGTATTTTAGTGGGGGGATGCTTACAGATCCCAGCTGGAAAACACTGCTCCCCAAGATGAAATCTCAAGGTCCACGGCCCTGCCTCATCCCGCCTTCCTCGCACATTTGCATAATTAAGCCAATGACTGCCCAATATCAGCCTTTCCCCCCTTCTTGAAACTGCATCCGCTTACCTACAAGTGAGTCTTTGGCTTTGTTCTCCAGATCACCAATCACTGTGAAGTCAAACTGAACTGTAGGTAAGTGATGAGCGTCTTCACAAAGCACAACAGAAGTCTCATTATTGAAGGTCATCTCATAGTCATTCTTCACAGCTGTGAACTGCTTATTAGCAATCTTCAGGGTGCCTTTGGAGAAGTAATACACCTACAAAGACACATCAAGCCACTGAGATCCCAAAGCAGGGATGTGAACAACGCTCACAATCAGCCAAAGATGCCCCTCTCCCCATCCTCACTCCACCATTCGACTAGACTAGAGGTGAGTGAGTGCCGGCACTCCATGGTCCTAGTTCCAAGACTGTACCTTGTTCACATCGATGAGGGGAAAGAACTTGTCCACCTGGTCATTGAAAGCAGTAGCTCTGATCTCACCCTGCAAGAAAAGGGGAGAAGCCATTAGAGCCAGTCATTCTGTGCAAGGTCTCAACAGACTAGTTGTCATAAGAGTCATGGAATTCCCCCGTGTGCTTGTAACAGGCAGCCAAGAAACACCCAAATCAATGTACATCAATTCGCTTCCAAGTAGAATAAAACTCCCTAACAATTACAGCTACGGGAAAGTGGAATGGGCTGTCCCAGAAGGCTGTCCCCTTCCCTTGAGAACTCTTCAAGTAAAAGCTGTCCAGAATACTTGAGGAGTAGTTGCACAGAGGATGCGTTTTTAGGTAGGGATAGACTATACAGAGTACAAAGTGCTTCTAATGCTGGAGATTCTGTACAATTTACAGTTTTTCAGGTAGAACTACTAATTTCAGATGAAAATTTCATCCCATTTCCAAGCCTTATTAATTTTGGGTCAGAGAGGACCTAGGTCAAAGTGACCTCAGACCCTAACTAGCTGTGTAACCCTGGACAAGTCACTTAACCCCAACTGCCTAGACCTTACTAATTTTCTGCCTTTGATAAGACAGAAAGTAAGGATTTTTAATTCTTTTTCAAAAATTGAGTTAGAAATTAACTAGAATAAAGCTCAGCTAATAGAAACTGAGTTCCGAGTAGAAATAATTAAAACTGGTTCAACTTGCCACACACCCTGTGCTCCCAGTGAAACTGTTATCAAATTAGAGATTCACCAGCTTTGCTGCAGATAAACTTATTTACTTCCTAAACGAGGTATTGCTTTATATCTGCCAAAAATGTTGTGACAACTCATTCTTAAATACATGGCAACTAATGCCAGATCAATAAATTGATTTTCAAAGTTGCTAGTAGCTTAGTTTTTACTTTCACTGTCAGGTAAAATGCTGCTGATAGATCAAAAATGGAAATAAATGGCTGAAACATCCCACGAAGATGGATTAGAATCATAAAAATTCTGAGCTGAAAAGGATCTAACGTTCATCTATTCCAATCCTCTCAATTATTCACTCATTTTTTTTTCTTTTGTCAAATGCCTGGGGTGGGGGGAGGCTCAGTAGTTCAGGCCCAGAACTCAAATCTCCACACTCCTAGTCCAAAACCCTCTCTACTACCACTACCCTGCCTCAGTGTCTAAAAAGCAGTTGGTGGATAGTCACAAGACAAGTTCTGGTCTCTCTCTCTGCTTCTGCCCCAACCTAGTAAAGAATCTCTTTATTCCATTAACACGCCTAATCATTTTGTTTGGATTAACTATATGAAAGGCCACAGTTGGACGCCATCTCCCTAAAGTCCTTTAAATTTGCAAGATGGCTGTTGCACAGAATAAGGGATTCCTCAAGAGCAGCGGTTCTCAACCTCTCAATTTGTAGCAATGAGAATACATAATGCATATCAGGTATTTACATTCTGAATCATAACTGTAGCAAAATTACAGTTTTTGAGTAGCCACCAAAATAATTTTTTGGTTTGGGGTCACTGCAACATGAGGAACTGTATTGCGGGGTCCCGGCATTAGAAAGATTGAGAATCACTGCTCAAGAGCTCCATTCAAGCATCAACCACATCATAGTGCAACTTTGCTTGCCAAGAGTCTAACAATGCTTCTTGTTCAGAAGTCTAACTCCAGCATTTCCTAGATGTGCTTAGCCCAGGCCTTTCTGTCTAAAGAGCTGTTATAAAATGGGGAAAAAATAACACATTTAGTTCTTAACAATTCTAAATGCTCTCATTTAAAAAATTAAGATACACATCATGATTTCTACACCACAACTTTTTCCATCTTGGTTTCAATGTATTAACACAGGTTGGCAAAAGAAATTAAGTAATTTTTCAAAAGCCACAGACAACACAGAAAAAGTAGAGAAACTCAGAAATGCATAATATATATACAGTGTTTGTGTACTATCAATAATTTTATCTTTTAACACCATATACACAATTTCTTTTTTAATGTTAAAATAAGTAAAAAAGTTAAAGTTTTTGAAAAAGGACGTGAAAGCCAGCAGACGACACACAAAAATCAGAAATGTAGAGGTATGGGGGCAACTAGGTGGCTCAGTGGATTAAGAGCCAGGCCCAGAGATGGGAGGTCTTGGGTTCAAATCTGACCTCAGACACTTCCTAGCTATATGACCCGGGCAAGTCACTTAACCCCCATTGCCTGGCCCTTACCACTCTTCTGCCTTGGAACCAATACACAGTATTGCTTCTAAAATGGAAGGTAAGGGTTTAAAGAAAAAAAAAAGTAGAGGTATCTTAAAATGTTTAGTAACTCATAAATGCATGTAAATACCCATGAAAGAAAAAAATTCAGACTCCTTGGGTATGAAAGGAGGGCCAAAAGATTTTAGACAGATTTTACAAATCAAAGGAGTGCTATACCCTAACTCATGAAATGTGGAAGGGATGGTATATATTATTTATGACTCTTAACCCAAGAGAGCACCAATAGAGCACGGTCCAGGTCAAAAGAACTTTGGCTTATTCTGGTTTTTGACTGGACAGTGAGCAAAGAGATGTGTCTTCTGTTGCTCAAGGGGTCAACTGCTTCTGTCTCCCCAATGACAGATACAACTTACACTTTCATCAACCATTTCTATAGAGAAAAGTTTTCCTTCCCCTCGAGAGTTGCTCCAGGTTCGGATCTGACTTTTATTAGTAACACGAGCACAAATAGTCCACCTGGTGAAAAGTAAATAAATAAATAAATAAATATCAAATGTTCATAGAATCTTATTCAAAGAAAATATGGCAGCTCCCTGGACCAGCTAGCACCTTGGTCCTCCTTAGGTCAGGCTATCTCTGCCCACTGGGCAGGCACTTGGACCAAAAGAGAACATACAGGTCCAGCAGTTTACAGAAAAAGCAAAAAACAAAGTAGATAAGATGATAACATGTTTATACATTCTCTCAAAGAAACAGATTTATAATCCATCTTCCTCTCCAAGGTAGTAAGAGATAAAGCCCTAAGCTATAAAGTCTAGTGCTACCGGTCAGCACTTGTAGTTTATCAGTTCTTTAATTCTGTGAATGTTACAAATGATGGTAAATTTACATCCAGCTTCTGACACGTGGTCAAATAAACACAAATTTATGGTGCAAGGAATCAGATACACCCTTTCTAGATCAGGCCCTTCTCTTTTTAGGTAGAATCTTGATAACAATCACCACCAACCATATTTATATAGTGCTTTAAGGCTTACAAAGCACTTTACAAACTTCTCATGTTATCTTGAGTTGAAGAAGCTAACTTGCAAGGCCTCTTATAATCCCACATATACTTTCCTACCTCAAAGGGAGCCATAAACATAAAGGATTAACTATGAAAGGGCCTTGAGAAGAAAGGTATTCTTTTTAAATAACCATGTTTGTCTGATTTAACAGATTAACAAGACTGTACTGCAGTTTGCAATATACAGGCAATTTTAGCCAAGAGCACCACCATCACCATCATCACCATTATCATCATCTATTTTTAGGTTGAAAATCTTCCACTGATGACAGGTGTCCAGAAACACGGTATTGTCATTGGACACTGATGTTCACTCCTGGGGCTGTATTGATCTAAATATAGTCTGTATTTTCTATCCATTGTGTCTTCTATAAAATCCAAATTTATTCATAATCAGACTTATTTTCCAGTAACACAAAATGGATTTTTTCCTTTTAAAGAGACTTCATTTAGGAAAAGGACCTATATATATATTAATCCCCCCTCATATATATGAGGGGGGATTAATATGAAGAGGGCTTAAATTTAGACTAGGAGGCTATTCTTTCAATCACTACTATCAATAACTATCAGGTGTTTTTCTTTTTAAGATTGGTATTTTTTCAGTATAATAATCTCCATTATTTACTTGCTATATGAAGTTTATACATCCCTCCTTTTAATAATCTTAGTGTTTTAGGAGATTTTTCAAAAAGCTGACACAGATTATTCAAAAGACAGAAAATTAGATGCATTACCAAAATCTTACATCTGGCATCCAACTACATTTGACACCCAAACATCTAAAAAAGGCAGAAAGCACTTCTAGGGGAAGAAAGGAAATCTTAAACCTGGCAGGTTTCCCAACTCACTTGGACTGGTAGGGGTTGAGGCTGGCGATGGGTACAACTTTCAGCTGGGATCCTCCAGGAGTGCTCAAGTTAGCGTTCCCAACTTTACCAAATGTCTTGGAACCACCAAAGCTCTTGGTTGCAGTGGAACCTTTAAAATATACACAAAGACCAAAAAATCCATATGCCATTTAACTTGCATAATGTATTTATGGCCAGCTCCAGTAATGAGAATTACATAAAATTAAACTGGTAGGAAATGTATTCAGGCTACTTCTCATTTCAACCTGACCCTAAAAGCTGATAGCTACAGAGGGGTAGAAAGGTAGTCTTCAGGAGGAGTACATTAGGGGTGTGAAGACTGGATTTTGCTATCTCCTGATTGTAACAATGAAGGTACTTAGCTCTTCCTTTATTGGGAAGACTAAATTGTAATCCTCTGTCTATTTTTAGATTTTAATCCCCAAAGTGTTAACTCAGTATTTAAAGTAGATCTACCCATTTTAACCACAAGAAGGTGTGAACTAACCACAAACAGGTGTGAACACCCATTTCATGCATTGAGTGGGAGGTCTGTGACCCATGTGTGAAAGAGTGGGCAGTCTGTGGAGAGGGGCGTCTGCTGTGATTGGTAGATGTAAAAATTTAGGGGAGGTGACACAAGAGGAAAAGGTCTTTAAATAGAGGAAACAGAGGCACACTGGATAATGGAGATTGTGAATTTGAAAATTACTCCACCCTAATTAGATATACTTTAGGGGAAGATAAAGTTGTAAACTCCTGATTGAACAATAAAGGTACTTAACTCATACCTTATAGTGAAGCTAAAACTTAAGCTAAGTCTATTTTTAGATCTAATACAAAAGGGTGTTAAGTACCTATAAAGGTTAAATAAATCACAAAAAGGTCAAGTAACTCACAAAAGGTAAACTTAACAAAGAAGTGTGAAGTACCGCAGAAGATATAATCTAACCAGAGAAGGTGAGAACTAAAAAATAGGCAGTCCTGGAGAAAGCACCTACTGTGATTGGTAGACGTAAAAATTTAGGGGAGGTGACATAAAGAGAAAATTTCTTTAAAAGGAGACTAAAAAGTCAGTTCAGGCAATGGAATTCAGTTTGGAGTGCAATTGGATTTGGAGTTCAGTTCAGTGAGGACTGGAGCTTGGCCTGGAGGATCTCACTCAGGGAGGCCACTTTGCACTTTGGCCAAGGCCTTTGAGTTCTCTCGCTCTCTCTCCCCTTTCCTCTCTTCCTTAATATCTTCCTCTATTATAAAAAATAAACTACCATTAAATTACATTTACTTGAGTAGTTCATTTTGGGATTTAGAAATTAAATCCCTGGTGACCACCAATTAATTACCAAGTCCAAATTTAACCGGGGCTTGATAAGTGGGGGTCATCAACCTCTAATCGCTCCTGTCCTATTCCTTAAACCTTATTTTAGAGTAATAGCCTTGCATAAAATGGCAAAAAATCAAATACAATCTTTTTCAATGAACATAATATGACACCAGGAAAGTAATAACAGGCAAAAGAAAAGTTGCTCCCAGACCTGTGGAGGAGGAAAATGTCCCTCAGATAAATGAGTTACTACTACCTGGCAGTATTATCATTGTGTCACCAGAAAAATTCCAGGATCTTAGCATCCTATTATAGATACTAAGGAAGAATGTGGCATGAAGTAAATGGGATGAACCAGCCCTTGGGTGCAGGACACCTGGTTGGCAGAAGAGCAGCTCTGATTTGGCTGGTGTCACTGAACAACAGAGGTCAGGCTGCAATTCTATGCTCTCTGGAAATAGCACAGTACTAACTAATGGTCCTTAACAGCTGAATCCCTTCTCTCAATCCATTCAGTTTCCATAAAGACTAGAACTATAAATTAACAAACTATCCCTTTGAGAGTTACTCACCTAGATTAAAATATTTCCCCAGAAAAGAGGATGGTAAAATAAATGGAACCCTGTCATCCATTAAACAAGTATGTAATGAGTGCTGGTCTGGATATTTAAAGGACAGAATAGAGAAAGAACACAGTTCCTAAACTCAAAGAGTTTTTATTTCTCCAGGAAGACCAGGAAATATAAGCCAAAGTTCTCAACAAGGCACGACCACAACACCCTCTTGAGGGAACATCTGCAGCCAGTCCGCTTCTCCCAACACACAGCACACATCTGGGCCTTCTCTTTCCACTGCCCAGCTGATGGGGGTTTAGGGTACATGAACTAATTTTAACATTAACTGAGGACAGTCATGGGCATGTGACCAATGATGGTGACTTGGACACCAAAAAAAGGGATTATAAAAGGCATTATTATGCATATAAAGGCACAGGAATAGGAAGTGGGCCAGTCACATATCAAGAATAAGACACAATAGACTGACAGCAAGAGAGGGATATCAGTGGTGAACCCCACGATATGAAAAAGAACCAGAGAACACTATCTAGTTGGTTAAATATTCAATGGAAGACTTATGAAACAACATGGACAAGAATCACACAGGATGAGAAGCTATAACAAGGCTGGGTCTGTCAGTGAAGGGCACACACATGCCAATGAAATCACATCCACAAAGTATCAAAGCTCTTGGGAAGGGACATCTGAAGGAAAATCAGAGACTATCACTGAAGCAAAATGGATGGCCCGTGCCACTGCACCCATCCAGAGGCTGAATATTTGGCAGTTGATATTATAACAGACAATAATCACACAATACTGAGAAGAATGCAACAGCAGTAAGAGGGGTTAAGGAGTGAAAATCTTGGAAGCTGCCTCTGCAGTAGAGCAGGCAAAGTTTTAAGGAAGAATTCTGAAGATCACCAAATGCAGCTGATGGCAATGACAGTGTATCACATGCACTCTGACAATGGCAATGTTTTCCTTTTGCTCCTCTCAGAACAGTAGCATTGAAAAACAGAAAATAATGTCTTTTAAAAGAGAAATGGGGGAGGGAGGGCAGATAGCTAGGTGGCTCAATAGATAAAGAGTCAGACCTGGAGGGTCTGGATTCAATTCTGACCTAAGAAACTTCCTAGCTATGTGACCTCCTCAGCCCTTATTACTCTTCTGCTTTGGAACTAACTATTTTATTGATTCTAAAACAGAAGATAAGGGCTTAAAAAAAAGGAGAAAGATATGAGAATGGGGAAAAACACAGTAATTTCTGGTGAAGCAGGAAAAAAAGTTATACCTAGAAATAGACCCAACCAAATTTTACAAATCATGGATTCCATTTTGGAGGTTCCTCAAGTAAAGTCCCAAAAAACCCACAAAACAACAAATAAAATGATTCAAATAAGGGTCTTCCTGGATCTGCTATAGCAAAAGTCAGAAGAACAAAATATTGTTTTTCTATGATTCAAAAAAAAAGAGACAGTCTGACCAACACAAACGATATGGCTCTTCAAGCAAAAGATAAAAATCCAAGAGACAAAAATGGAAAGAAAGAGAAACTAAATTTGATGAAGCAGATGGCAGAGAACAAGCTAAAAGATAAGAATTTTAAAAGGTATGCAAATGAACAGAAAAGTAGGAGGACATAAAAACCTAAGGATGTGTGAGAAATTCTAAGGTAAACTCTTAACTGCTAAGAGTACTACATATTAGTTCCTAGATTAGCAATACATCATTTAAAATGATGGATGGCAAAGTAACTTCAAAGTAACGTCTTCACCTTTAACTATAAGAATCTGAGCTATTTTTAAATCTTCTAAGCAAAGTGCTCTCTAGACACACCTTTAGCCCCAGATGAGATTCTCAGCACCATCCCACAGCTTACAATTCCCAATGCCTGTGTATAGCTCATCCAGGAGCAGGACTTACCCAGGCCTGAACTCCCATTCTGTTGCTGGGGTTTGGTGGCTACTGGATTAGTTGCTGGACTTGGAGCTGGCGCTGCTTGCTGCTGCCCTTGTCCTAAGGATGAGAAGGGAAAAGGCCAAGTCAGTGCAGAGAACTGGGGTTAAAAGTTACTTAAAACATCTTGAGGTAAGTGAGAAATTTTTAAAAGCCTTGATTCTACAAAAGTTGTTTCTGGGCCTGAATTCATCCTGGGACATTTAAATGTGTGCAGTGAATTTGCCAAGGCGGAGAGGGTAGGAGCACAATTTTATGTCTTTATTACAAAAAGAAGCAGGGTTGTCTCCATTGACCTTTCACCTTCTCACAACTGATGGCTTTCAGTTTTAATAAGGTTCTTCCCTAAAGCCTACTCCTTTCTCCTGCATGAACCTGCAGTAAAGTCACCGGGCTGAATCTGTGACATTACCGCTATTTCCATAGCAACAAATCGATGTCATCAACAGAAGTGCGTGTTCACTGCAGGCTTTAGCAGAAGAAAAAGCTGGGTGGTAGGAGAGAAGCCTGAAAGCAACTCAATTGTCTCTGAAGTGCTCCAACTTCAAAGGGAACGGCTACATTCAGGAAGGCTTCTCTCTCTCCCTTCTCCCCAAACAAAGCCACCTTATTTTGCAACAGTTGATGGAAAATAAGAAATGAAAGAGTCCTCAGTAACCATGAAGAGCTAGTGAACTGTCTCAGCAGGGAGAGCCGAGGACAGGGTTCAGAAGCAGGAATGTCAAGGAAACAGCAAGATTACTAGGGACAGGGGGTTAAATGAATGAGGCTCTCAAAAATAAGAAATGACCTCCTAACAACATAAAGGTATCAACTTACTCCTTCATCCCTTAGACTAATTTTTATAAAGCATAAGGTTAAAAGTATAAAAATATAAATAATCATTCTAAAAGCAACACATCTGATTTGGGGAATTTAACTGAGATTGGGCATTAAATATGGCAGTTCATCTAATCTAGCTTTTTTCAACTAGAAAGCACAGCACACCAGTGAGCTCAGAGCACTCCTCAGGGTACTATGGCAACTGCAACCGGGAATGATGCTGGGGAAACACTGGCTTTCTGCAGCAGGGCTCCAGGCTTGGCTCCCTTTCCCATTACTGGCTGCTCCAAATGGGGAGGGGACATCCTGATCCCAACTTCTGGGGCCCCACGCCAAAGACAAACGTCATACATCAATGGTCTCCCACCCTCCTTGGCTGCCACAGTCAATCAAGAAGACCAGGCCACCAAGATGAAATCATAGAAAAAAAAAACTGGACAAGGTTAAAAAACAATGGTCCTGGGGCAGTCAGGAGACACAGTGGATGATAGAGAGCAAGGCCTGAAGTCAGGAGGACCTGGGTTCAAATCTAACCTTGTACATTCCTGGTTGTGTGACCGTTAAGCAAGTCACTTAACCTCATTTGTCTATACTAGGATAGAAAGGGTTTAAAAAAAAATCATCAACCCTTATCCCAAGCTCTTTTGTTGTTGCTTTCTTTTGTTTGGGGGGAAAGGCTGGTCCAGAGTTGTGATTTCATTGATTTGGGGGCACTCTCTCTACCCAGGCAGATCAATAGTGAGAGGCCAAGAGGGACCCTGGACTCACAACCAGATGTCAGAAATCACACTTGAACACTGGTCTCCCCAATTCCAAGGAGAGCTCTCTATATCCACCACATACATCACACTACAGCCCCATGTTACAGACCCTTAACCAAAGTCATTTCACAAGAATGTGACTAATGCATCATAATCAAACCCCATTTTCATGCCACATTATAGTAAAGAGCCCTTTCAGCACTGCTCCCACAAACTCCCGTACAAAATTGCTTTTCATATTTCTATAAAACTCGTTAATGACATATGCAGGATACATATACACAAAAAACAGACATTTCTTGATACTGTAACAAGCTTGATAATTATATTAAAATTCATTTATATTGATATATTGTCTTAACATCACCTCTGTTTCCTTCCCAGAGATCCCTTCTCCCTCCCAAGAATCCATCCCTTATAATAAGAAAAAAAAAGAAATAAAAAAAACAAAACAAATCATCAAAGACTGACAATGTAGGACATGTTACTTCCCTACTTCCACCTGGGCAAAAAAGCAAGGTAGTCTTTTTGCCAGCCTCAACTTTGGGGCCATGCCGTGTTCCTAATTTCTGTTTTCTATATATCTGTTGTTTTTTTGTTGCTCATCTGTCCACATACACTGTTAGAGTCACTGTGTACACTGTCCTCCTTTTTTTAAATTTATTTAATTAATCTAGAATATTTTTCTCTGGTTACAAGATTCATGTTATTTCTCTCCCCTCTTCCCAGCCCCCTCCCGCAGCCAATGCACAATCCCATTACGTTTTACATGTGTCATTGATCAAGACCCTGTGTACATTGTCTTCCTGGAGCTTTGGTTTAACTCAATCTTTTCATGCTTCTCTACAGTAAATCCTATTTATTATTTCTTACAACACAGCAATATTCCATTATATTCATGTCCCCATTTTATCTAATCATCAAAACGATGTTGTTAAGAATGGCATTCTCATATTTAGAGATACCCTTCATCCTTCTATACATCTCAAATTTGTATTTGTAAAATATTTGTAATTTTGTAAATTTGTATGTAAAATGATATTTGTATTTGTAAAGTATGACATATCAGGAAAAAATTATAATGACTCGATTCATAAGGTACACCAAGTAAAAAAAAATTTCTAACAATATCCCATTTAAAAACTCTGGAATCTCACCATGGCTATGCTCACCTCTACTATCAACCCTTGTCGGATAAAGCCTTAATTTCCCAGTTCTCTCAAATAATAAACTAAATGGGTTAAATGACTTTAGAAAAACAAAGCCAGCCCATGGATATTTAGGACTTACTCCCCCTAAGTCAGGCAATTAAAAAACAAACAATTTAACTCATTCCTCCACAAAAAACTAGCATCAGTCTCAACTATTTAGGACATTCCTTTGGTTCTAGAGTCAGAGCTAGAAGCAGCAGTCATGACACCAGGAGGAGTCCTTAGAAATCAGCTGATCCAAACCTCTCATGTCCAAAGAGGAGAACTTGAGGGATTAGAGATAGCAGCTGCCCAAGACCACACAAGGGATGATCCAGCTGAGATACCATTAAGACCCAGATCTTACAACCTGCGATCTGGTGCTCTTTCAACATAAGACAGGGCAGTTTTCTTTGTTTCTTTTTTTCACCTTTACCTTCTGTCTTGGTATCAATTCTAAGACAGAAGGATGACATGGGCTAGGCACCTGAGGTTAAGTGACTCACCCAGGGCAACATAGCTAGGAAGCATAAGAGCATAAGAGACTAGATTTGAATCAAGGTCTGCCTGACTCCAGGTCTGGCACCTGTACTACCTAATTGTCCCTTTAGCACAATTTTAAGCTTTAATAGTGACCAAACTGCACTAAGACTTTTGGGACAACCTGTTTTAACACTGGAGTACAATGCCCCCCACCCCCCACCCCGCCCGCCGTTCTGTGTTCCAATGTGGGCTTTAGTAACAACACTCTGAGAATTAATCCAAGTAAATACAAACTTTGTGCCACAGGCTATGAGGGAAAAGGTATAATAACAAAGAATGATATTTCTATAATTTGTGTAATATTTTAAAAGTTCTACCAGGAATGAAACTCATATTTATTTGAACATCCATGAACATAAACAGATAATCGTTTTAAAATTTCCTGTCAACTTAAAACAAACAGAATCCAACTGGAAAAAAAAACCCATCTGATCAATTTTCTTTGTATTTCAGTAAGATCTCAACGATGAATCATAGTTCCATCAACATAGCTAAATACTGTATAAGCTAGATTAATTACAAGCAATAACGATTATATTTTATTTGCTCAAGGTAATGTAGCTAGCTTGATTACATATACACAAGCAAATAAGCAGTGTTAAACATAGGAGCCTCAAAACCCAATAATCGTCAAATCCAATAATCGTCCAGTGTCTACAGTATATGAAACATGAATCTGTACCCTTGTGCATTAAAGCTTTATTACTGACATTTTGAAAACTCAATAAAAATTACTTTATTTAAAGTGGAAAATGACAGCATAATAGAATTAGACAGAAACACTTCAATCTATATTTCAGTATTCCTCTGGCCAGTTCTTGGATTGAAATAAATGACAGGGAAGCTCTAAAGATTCCCCTACTCATTCATCCCACAGACAGTGTTTCTTCACTTTCAAAAGACAAATAAAATCTCATTACCTTGGAACACCACTGCAAAGAAGTGTTTCTGTGACTGAGCTGTTTTCAAGTCCCAGTGGTTGGCCCAAAGTAACAATGCTATATTGATCTAGTTTCAATGAATCTTTACCATAAATAATACTGAACAATAAGTACCTTTTTGGGTCCCTATTCATGTAAAACCTTCACTAGAAGAAAATATTGACTTGGGGTTTCCTGGCACTGAAATCAGGAAGAAGAAAAACTAAGGTTCAAGAAAGGGGCTATCAAGAAATATCCACTCTTCAACTCTCTTCACGCACCTACCTCAAACATTCTTGTCGTCACTGCAAAAAAAAACACAGATAAAGCAGCCACTTTGATATTCAAATCATCCAATAAATAGCTAGCATCTATAAAGCACTTGAAGGTCTGCAAAACATTTTACAAATATTTTCTAATTTGTTCCTCACAACAACACAGTTCTTCACAAATCTCTCATTTTACAAAGGAGAAACTGAGGCACAGAGAGGGCAACTGACTCAAGGAGGGTCACAGAGCTAATGCTAGAGGGCAGATTTGACCTCATATCTTCTCTTTTTTTGTTCTTTGTAAATATATGGTTTTTTTTTAATTTCAAAATTACTATTTATTTATATTTAGCATTTATTTTTAAACTTTTTTTGAATTCTGAATTTCTTCCTCTCTCACTCCTCTCCCAACTATGGTGAAAGCAAGAAATGTGACTGATTATCAGTTATTCTTGTGAACATATTTCCAATTTGCTATGTTACAAAAGAAAAAAATCAAGAAAAATGAAGAAAGTTTAAAAACCATGTTTCAATCTGCATTCACACTCTCATCAGTTTTTTCTCTGGAATTCTTTCTCCCTCATAAGTCCTACTGAATTGTCCTGGATCACTGTTATTGCCAAGAATGACTAAGTCACTCCCAGTTGATCATCATATAACATTGCTGTCACTATACAATGTTCTCCTGGTTCTGCTCACTTCACTTTGCATCGGTTCATGTAGATCTTCCCAGGTTTTTCTGAAACCATCCTGCTCATCATTTCTTTTTTTTTTAAATCCTTATCTTCTGTCCTAGAATCAATATTGTGTACTGGTTACAAGGCAGAAGAGCAGTAAGGAATGGGCACTGGGGGTTAAGTGATTTGTCCAGGGTCACACAGCTAGGAAGTGTCTGAGGTCATATTTGAGCCTAGGACCTCCCATCTCTAAACCTGGTTCTCTAACTACTGAACCACCTAGCTGCCCCACCCTAGCTTGTTATTTCTTATAGTACAGTAATATTCCATCACAAATCATATATGACAATTTGTTTAGTAATTCCCCAATTGATAAATATCCCCTTAATTTCCTGTTATTTGCCATCATAAAAAAAAAACTGCTACAAATATTTTTGTACATAGAGATCCTTTTCCTTTTTCTTTGATCTCTTGGATTCAGACCTAAGAGTGGTATTGCTAGATCAAAGAATATACACAATTTCATAGCCCTTTGAGGCTACAATTCCAAATTGCTTTCTAGAATGGTTGAATCAGTTCATAGAGAGTGCATTAATGTCCCAATTTTCCCATGTCCTCTCCAACATTTGTCATTTTCCTTTTCTGATACATTAACCAATCTGATAGGTGTGAGTTAGTACCTCAGAATGGTTTAATTTGCATTTTTGTAACAGTGATGTAGAACACTTTTTCTTATGACTATACATAGCTTTGATTTCTTCTTCTGAAAATTGCCTGTTCCTGTCCTTTGATCATTTATCAATTGTAAAATGCCTCATTCTTATAAATTTGACTCCATTCTCTATGTATTTGAGAAATGAGGCCATTATCAGAGAAACTTGATGTAAAAATTTCCTCCCAGTTTCCTTCTACTCATGGCTGCATTGATTTTGTTTGTGCAAAATCTTTTTAATTTAGTATAAACAAAATTATCTATTTTACTTCCATGATCCTCTGTATCTTTTGTTTAATCATAAATTCTTCTCTTATCCATAGATCCGATAAATATTTCCCTGCTCCCCTAATTTGCTTATGTTTCATCCTTTATGTCTAAATCCTATAACCATTTTGACCGTATCTAGGTATACACATGAGATGCTGATTTATACCTAGTTTCTATCAAATTGCTTTCCAGTTTTCCCAGGGATTTTTTGTCAAATAGTGAATTCTTGTCCCCAAAGCATAGATCTTTGGGTTTGAAAAACACTAGATTAGTGTGGTCATTTACTACAGTGCATTGTGTACCCAGTCTATTCCACTGATCCACCACTTTAATGCTAAGCCAGTATCAGATTATTTGCATGGTTACTGCTTTATAATAGTTGAGATCTGGTAGTGCCATATTTTTTCATTAATTCCCTTGATATTCTTGACCTTTTATTCTTTCAGATGAATTTTTTTATTCTAGCTCTATAAAATAATTTTTAATAGTTTGGTATGTTATTGAATAAGCAAATTAATTTAGGTAGAATTGTCATTTTTATTATACTGGCCCAGCCAATCCATGAACAATTCATATTTCTCCAACTGTTTAGATCTGTCTTTATTTGTGTGAGATATTTTATAATTGTGTTCATATAATTCCTGATTTTGTCTTGGCAGGTAGACTCCCAAATATTTTAAATCATCTGCAGTTGATCTCAGATCTTCTTGATTTCAGGTCCACAGCTCAATCCACTATGCTACTCATTTAATGAAAATTTAAAAAAAGGAACCAAGAACTTGGAGGAAAGGAGAAGATAAGCAAGGACATTTATCTTTCATTTTCCCCAGGGGCTTCAGGGAACTTATTTTCCCAAAAGAAGCAGAGCTCAGCTCATCCTCAGACTAACTATAGAATGGTGTCATGTGAGTAAATTGAGGTTTAGGATAGCAAGGGGTTAAGCGATTGTAGGTCTTAAGTGAACTACACGGACGTCATCTTTTGACTCAATTCTGAAGCTAGCCTCTCTCCCTTTCTATTCAATTATGGGCCTAATCTAATTTTAATAAATTGTGGAAGCTGGGAGAAAACCATATTGCATTGTTTGAAACTAGCCCTGAGTGCCTGGAAACTCCTCTACCTTCTCTTTAAAGACCCAAACTAAAGATCTAGGTTATGTTGGCCAGAAATGCAGTTAAATCCTAAGATTAGTGTCACAAATTTCCTCATAATTGGATTATCTCAAGCAACCCATGTCTTATTTGAAAACTGGCCCATATACTGATTAATCTGTTATTGTTTCCATGTTCCTTTGATTGTTTACAGATATTTGGGAGGAATGGGACACCTTTTTTTCTGAATTCAGAGAAGTGCGCCTATTAATTCTCCCCCCCCAACCCGGAAAGTCCCTAACATTTCCTCCAATTAGAAATCAGATCATCTAACACTGCATTGTTTCCTTTTAATTAATTGGTCTTCTTTAACTAATTTATTTGAATGTGTAAAAGTTTGTCTCTTCTAATATTTGGGGTCCAACCCTAAGCTGAAGAAGAGACCTGTTCCCAATTTCTTGGGCAACTGGCATGCACTGCTTAATAAATGGATATGCTCAGAAAATGAAATCTTTGCTTCCTCAGTTATTTCATTCTTTACCAGTCACACATGATTACTAATGTAGGCATTTTAACTAGTATCCCAACTATAAAACAAATTTTGATCTTACAGAGATTTATTAGTTTGGAATTTTTCTAGATTGGCACCAAGTTACCACAGCCTAGAGTGGGGGGAAAATGTTTAAATTCCAACTGATATTTGTTAATACATTTTTTAAAATAAAAGCTTATAAAAATAAATTCTGTCTAAGAACACATTAAGATTCAAATGTATCATCAGAGAACAGGATGACCTATGACTAGTACAAAGCATATCTAAGGTAATTTTTTTTCAGTAATTTTATAAATAAATGTCACAACAAACCTATTAATAAGACAAATGAGATTTTATTAGGGCATTTTTTTTTTTAGCAAAAGGGTCAATCCTTAATTAATGAAGCAAAAAAAGCTGACAATGACTAAGAGATCCTAATCTGTTCTCATAGAATCAAGTTCTACAGGGTGTTTCCATATCACTTAATCTAGTGATGGTGAACCTTTTAGAAATGGAGTGCCCCTCCCCACCAGAGTACCGGGTATACCCTGCCCTGCCCTTACCCCACACAGGGGAGGGAGGAAGTGCTCCCACTGGGCTGCTGGGCAGAGGGGCAGGTGATGTAAAAAAATGTTGTCAGGTGCAGTGGAAAGGGAGAGAGGAACAGCTCCACCCGAGTCCCTCTGCCTTTCTAGTAACCAACTTGGGGGAAAGGGGGGTTGGTGGGGAGCCAACTGCCCACAGAAAGCATGTTGTGTGCCATCTTTGGCACCTGTGCCACAGGTTCACCATCACTGGCTTAATCCCTCTCAAGAAATCAACCACCCAACCAGCCCTTATTATTAAGCAGCTACTATGGACCAAGCATTGTGCTAAGCACTAGAGATAGGAATGAAAATGAAACAGTCCTTATCCTCAAGGAGCCTATATTCTATAAAGGAAAGAACATATACATGACCAAACCCATATACCTGGTATGACACTGGCAGGGAAGGGAGAAGGCCCTCTAATTTGGAGGCAAGAGCAGTTTTGAAGGAAGCTAAGTGGGGAAGAAGTGAGGTGATGGGTACAGGGTGAGGTGAGGCAGGAAGTCATCTCTTGAATTTACTTTGTATGTCTAATGTATCAATTTATCTGTGTATGTTGTTTTCCTCAATAAAACATAAGCTCGACTGGGGACAGAGACAGTTCCCAGCACCTAGCAGAATGTGCTTGGCACACAGTTAAAATGCTTGTGACCTGAAGAAGGCTACTCTTCTTAGCTTTCCCTGTAGTCTTCCTGGGGCCAACTGTTGTTAGAATTCTGGCAGGGAAAGGGAGGAAATGAGTCCCTTACAATTTTGGATGTCAGCCCCTCCTAAAGAAAAGTAAGATAGTTCTTAGTATAAGTCACTCCTAAGCTTATGCATCTAGCCTTCCCTCTGCTTCCAATTACCTTTCAGTTATACATCCTTCCCTCCTTCCCTGTAGTCAATAATCAATTCTCTCTACCTTTACATCACTTAGTCCTTCACATTCCAAAGTCCCCAATTCTGGATTGGCCTGCCCCAGTAATTCAGAGTGCTGCCATATAAAGTCATAGAATCACCATACCAACTGCTACCAAGTTAGGCTAACTGACCTCTTCAGGCCTCTCCCAGCTACCTCCCCAACATCCCCAGAGGAGCTGCCCCAACCTCTGCTCTTCTAAAGCCCCCAAATTTCCTTTCACAGAGGAGACTGAGTGTATCTGACGAGCTCCATTTTTCTTCCTTCATTATTTCAAAATTCCTCTAGGCCTCCTCCTCTACCTCTCCAGACTTAGAGAATGCTCTGATCCTATTCACCAAAGTCCAAACCTTCAACTTTCCCCTTAATACTATCCCTTCCTGGCTCTCCTCTGTAAACTTAAAGAAATAATATATACCTGGAGGCAGCTGGTGGCATAGTAGATGGAGCACTGGGCCTAAGTCAGGAAAGTGATTTGGCCAGACCTGTCCTTTGGAAAAATAACTGATGGCTGAGCAGAGGACGGGCAAGCGTGGGGAAAATGAGGCAGGCAGCCCAATCTGCAGCTACTGCAATAAGTCCAGAATGAGGAGACAATGGTCTGGACCAGTCCTACTCCATCTGCTCTTAACCTGATCATTGTGGTAGTTCCCAAGGAGCTGTCCTTGGTTCTCTTCTTGCCTTCCCATCAAGGTTCCTATCAAGGTTCAATCACCACCTCTATACAGATGACTCCCGGAATCTATACACCCAGCCCCAATCTCTTCTGAGCTCCATTCCATATTTCTAACTGCCTGACAAGACATCTCTATCTCAATCACAACATGACCAACCAGTATTCATTCCCCTTCTTCCAAAATTTGTCCTTTCTAATTTCCCTAAATGTCTGGTGCCATGGTTCTCCCATTCCCTTGGACTTGATATCTTGGAAACCCAATCAGAAATTAAGTTCCGCATCTCACATCTATTCTTCCCAGTCCCTCTGCCACCACTCTAATTCAGTCCTTCAGGGATAAGATTCTTAGCCAGGCTCCTTTTTTCAGTCTCTTCCCTCTATAACTCTTCCTTTGCAGCAATCCCAAAATAATTTAAGACCCTCCCTTGCCCAAAGGCCTCCAAGAGCCACACCCTAGCCAGGCACTCAGGGTTATCTACAATTCAGATTCAGTATCATCTCCCAATTTTTCACTAGATTCCTCTTACATGTATGTGGAAGCTCTGAAGAAACAAGAAGAGTCTCCCACTTCTGTGGATTTGCAAGTTCTAAAGATGAAAGAATGCTGGCACTCCCACTGCTGATGTAATCACCATTTGCTACAATCTTTTACCTCTTTCAAGGTCCCATTTAAGGATCACATCTGCAATGCTAGATCCTCCTTAATCTTCAACAAATGAATGTGTCCTCTTAAATTAATGTCCCTTGCTGGGGTTCAAATTTTCCTAATCCAGATGAGACATTAAAGTTATTTGTACACATGTCCCATCCTCCTCATTAGGCTTCAAACTCTTTGTGAGAATCTAGGGAATATGTTGTTTTTGATCTTTGTATTCCAAATGCCTTTCACATAATGAATGTTATGTCCAGTCGAACTAAATAACACAAATGAACTCCAGGGAAAATCACAACCCACTGTGTTCAAAGATCATGAAATAAATAATCCAATTTTAATGGCTATAGCTTTTTCTACATGTAGACAAATTTTCTTCCTTTGGATTAACTCATTCTCAGTTGAGAAATCACTCAGGAACTGGAAAAGATGAAAAGCTTAGCTTTTTCTTCCAGTTCATGGGAAAATTTTTAAGAGAAAGATACTGAAAAATTTCAAGGTTATCATGCTGGGCTGTCAGAAACTATCTAATTATATTTTTAACAAGTGATATAACTAAAATCTGAAATACATAAATGCTTACACTGCAAATATTACACAAATGCTGAAGAAAACATGCAATAATTCTGTTGTTAGATTTAATCATTTATATCATTTTAGAAGTTATCGTCTTCCCAATGAAATATAACAAAAATATCCTCCAATTAGCCATGATAAACCCGTTAAACTGAAAACTTCTATTATCTCCTAATGATTTCATAAGTGCAACATCTACTTCAATTAGATTTGGCAAACAAAATAAAAAGAACTTACTTTTAAAATGTGCTCAACAGAAGGAGTGAGCCCTGGGGAAAAAGTGACCTGGTGACTGAGAGGAGGCCAAACTCACCATTCACCCACCCAATCCCAACCCTGATCATCAGACAGGATTAAAGTCTTGCCCTCAGTCAGTGACAGAGAACCTTTTAGAGATGGAGTGCCAGACTCCACTGCCACCCCCTAGACCAAGTGCCCTACCCATGCCCCCCTCCCCAGGCCACATTCTGTGCCTCTTCCCCAGTCCCTGCCCCCCCCAGGGAGGGAGGAAGCATTCCCATTGGACTGCTGGGCAGCAGGGCAGGTGATGTAGTCAGGCTTGAGGAGAGGGAAAAGAGAGGGGCACACAAACTCTGTTCATGCGAGCTATGATCCCCTTAAAGATAAAAAAATAAAAAGCAAAAAAATCCCAGCTTACAGGAAAAACCCTTATTTATAGGAAAATATAACACTCAGGTTAATGACATACATCCCATCAAGTTCCATCCTTCCTGAAGCAGGTATCCTCCAAATTAACCTTTTTAGCAAATGGTCAAGGGTTGCAAGTCAGGTTTTAATCTGGATGCACAGCTGATTGGGAGATTGCTACCTTGGACAAGCCACCATTATGTTTTCCAGAGCTTCAAGCCCATCTGGTCTCCCCCTCAGGCAGGCACCTTTTTGAAAGCAAATTGAAAAAACTAGTAAGAAGTGAGGGGAAGAAGAATGCAAATTAAGCCCAAGTTTGCCTGGGAAAGAAACTGGGAAAGGGAGCTGTAAAACAGCTGCCTCAGGTTATAAAACTTATTCTTAGATCACTAGACTACAGTTTTGAACATGTTTAAAGTACCAACTCAAAAGATACACCCCAAAATACTTTGTATAGTAAAGACTGGTTACTTCTGATAGTAAAGACATAGGTAGTTTCAGTCTCACTCAGGCCAAAGGTAATGAAGAGGTCATTGTATTCTGAATGGGGTGGGGCAATCCTGTCCTGTAAGGGATGAAGGGATGCTGTCTTGAAGAGATCTGCTTACTAACTCCTACTGGGGAGACTGGGAGGGGAGCAGCCCAGTTTCACCTCCCTCCAACTTTCTACTTAGAAACTCTGCTGAATTCTGTGCTTCAGGGCCAGGAACATTGGGTCCTTGGCATGTGTGCCCATAGAAGTCTAGGTGTGGCATCTGTGGAACACGTGCCATAGGTTCACCATCATGGCCCTAAGTCCTATCTCCAGCCAGATATTTGTGACTGTTCTCTAAAGGCTTCCAGGATAAACCTCACTCCTTCACTGTCTCATGGCTTCACTGCTCTCCAGGGTTCTTCTTGATACTAGGGGTCTTCCACTTAGATGCGAATATAATTCCCTAAATAGCCTTCCATTCTTTAGCCTCCCAAATTCTCATGATTTGCCCACTCCACTGAAGTAACTCACAGGGATGGTAATATCCTTCACCATATTATCACCCACAAGTATTCTAATCTGTACTATTCATAATTCTAAATCTCTGACCATCACTCTCTATCATCCCATCTATCCTTGAGCCTCTCTCATTTTAGACCTCTAGTCACTATATCCACCTCGGCTTAGGTTCTCTTCATATACATATGAAAATATGTGTCTATACACACACACACACACACACACACACACACACACACATTTTATTTAAACCCTTACCTTCTGTCTTAGAATTGCCTTTAGTTCCAGGGCAGAAGAGCAGCAAGGATTAGGCAACTGGGGTTACGTGACTTGCCCAGGGTCGCATAGCTATGAAGTGTCAGAGGCCACATTTGAACCTAGGACCTCCTGACCCTATGTCTGGATCTCTATCCAATGTGCCATCTAGCTGATCCATCTCCCTTCAATATCTTAATCTAATAAGTTAACCAGTTCAACTTTATGCTGTTCTATACCTTTGAATTTGCTATATATTCATTGTTTGCTGCTCATTTCTTTCCATATCCCAACCTTGGATAATTCCCTTCATCTCCCTTCTCTGCTCCTACACACATGCTGCTGAATCCAGACGGAGGAAGTCACACAACCAGGAAGACAGGGTCTACTACAAATTTGTTAAGTAATTTACTCATTGCAGTATTATTCTCTCCTGATCATTCCCACCCTATTTCTGAACCTTCTCTTCTTTTGGGCCATCTCTATTATAGCCTGCCCACTCCCTCTAAGGAGGATCTCACCAAATATTTGACCAGAAGAAATTGAGGCCTTTTATCACAAGCTCCCTCTTCTCCCAAGTGCCACAAATCACCCTTGCACCAACAACCCCAGAAGATACCTCAGTACAAACAGCTCTGAGGTCTCCTGAACCCCTGCTCTATACATTCACTGCCATTAAATATTTCCAAATAAGCATCCCCTGCTGTTGCTATTGTCATTCAATCATTTCTGACTCTTTGCAACCTTGTATGGGGTTTTCTTGGCAAAGATACTGGAGTGGTTTGTGCCATTTCCTTCTCCAGCTCATTTGACAGAGGATAAAACCAAGTCAAATAGTTAAATGACTTGCCCAGTCACCCAGCTACTAAGAATCTGAGACCAGATTTGAACTCAAGGCTTCCTTACCCCACTGTACCACCTAGATGTCCCACATGTGTCTCCAAAACAAAACTCATTATCTTTCTCCCTGAAATTCTCATCTCCTCATTTCCATATTTCTGTGGGGGACACCCACATCTTTCTAGCCACCAGACTTGTGCCCCGAGGCTCAGCTTCTATCTTTCTTCTCCTTCCCTTCCCCTCCAATCACATTCATCCCCTTTCCTCACATGGCCACCATTCAGTTCAGGCCCTCATCACATCCCTCCTGGAATACTCTTCCTAAACTGGTCTCTCTCCCCTCTCCAAGACACCCTCCACACAGCTGTCAAAATGATATTCTCCTGGCTGTATGACCCAGATGAGTCACATACTCTCCATTGCCTAGTCCTGACCACTCTTCTGCCTTTGAACTGAGCCTTAGTATTCATTCTAAGAGTTTAAAAACAATAAATGTTCCTAAAACATAGGTCTGAACCTGTGACATCCCTGCCCAAGAGGCCCTGCTGGGCCCCCCCAAAGCCTTTCGGTCTGGCTGTAGCCTCAGCCATCCAAGCTGCACATTACTCCCTAGCATGAGCTCCGCCACAGTATAAAGAAACTGGTCTCTTTGCCGTTCCTTGAACACAACACTCCACTCTTCATCTCCCACCTTGGACAGATTATCCATCCTCTGGGCCTACATCTCTTTCCTTCCCTGCCATGATGCTCACTTCAGAGTTCTAACCCAGCCACCTGACAGGAAGCCTTTCCTGGTCCTCCCACAAGGTTAATGCTCTCCCCTAGAAATGACTGCAGAGATACTGTTGATTGTATTGTCTATACAAGTGATGTTTCCCAAATAGAACAGCTCCAAGGGCAGGGGCTGTTTCATTTTCATCTGTATCCTTTAGCACCTAGAGTACTAGGCCTGTGTTAGGTATTAGGTAAATATTGGTTAAAGAGAACTGTTGAAAATAAACAAATCATTCCTTTTTAGATATGAAAGAAAAAAGTCAGGTAGAATTTGAACCTTCTGAGCTCTGCCAAGAACCTTTTCCAAACCACACTGCCAGAGTTCTGGCAATAAGCTTCAGGCTTCCTTCTCTCCATGGAACCTCAGGCTCCCTGGGCTCAAAAGAGAGAGTTTTCACCTCCTCTTATTTTCTTATATTTGGATTCCTACCACTGAGTCCATGGCCTGACATAGAGTAAGCATTAGAGAAATGCTTTATCATTCAAAAATCATAAATATTCTAAAAAGAAATTTCAATCACTGAGTTAAATAAACACTGATGACTACTTATCATAAAACAAGTTTATATCAAGCAACAGTATACCTCTGTAGGAAAAAAGTTATTAAGTCTTCCTGACACTCATTTCAATTTTGAATTAAATAAAATCCATCCTCTCGTAGCACTTGCTCCATTCTTAATATTCCTTCAAGTCCCCTGACTTCCCTATTTTCTCCTTCCCTGTTTCTAGCATCTTCTGATGCCAGATACTAATTCTCAGGATTCCTATGCCTAGAGCCCTGGTTTCTAGCAGTATTTTCCCAAGTGCCATAATTTTAGACTATATATAAAATGGCTAAGAGGACTATCCACGCATTTGAATATAATTTGCACATATTTACATAGATGTATCATCAAATTTCAAACTAAAATCGGATACCCTGAAGGTAGCCATTCTTTCCTTTTTTTTCTTCTCTATTAATCTCTCAAGTCTTACTATAATGACCCAGATTCCTTACATGGCATGAAGGCACAAGGGGAAAAAGGTCCAAAGTATTTCTTAGCAATGTTTAGGTAGTCTAAGTAAATGCCTCCTAGCAAGAATGCAGAAAGCTCAGAGCATCAGATGCAGAGTCAAGCAAAGTCTTTGTCAGGCTATCAATAGCCCTGGTCTCTGGAGACCCAACATTTTCCCATAGGAAGATATCACATCTTCATCTGACTTCCCTCCGAACCTCTCTAGCCTTTCAAGAATCAACAATTAAGACAAATTAAATCATAAGCGCACACATATACAACTATGTTTTTGTAATAACAGTGGTCCTGACACAGTCCTATTGGTCCATTCAAAATATGGTGGTCATTGTTTAAAAGTCCAGCTAAATCCTTTCACAAGTTTATCTAAAGGAATAGAAGCACACATAAGAATCCCCAGTTTTGAAACCAAGAATTGTTCCATATAAAATATTAATGTATCAGATGTACCTTTCTGAAAAACATGAAGATTGGTTTGTTATCAAAGTTACTCAATATCTGAAGGCCAAATTTAACATTTGGCAGGATATTTCATTAGAATAACAGTCTGAAGAATTTCGAAGAATGTTTAGCTAGGCAAGATAGCAGTTGCCTCTTAGCAACAGTAAGTGATATAGAGACAATTTCAACAGATGACTAACTATAGTTCACAAGAAATATGCTGTCATATTAGTCAAGAACCTAGGGAGAAAACAATCCCTTATGTAAAATAAGCTATGCATTGACTTTCCAAATCACAATAAGATTTTAATTTGGGATTAGTCTCACTGATGTTAATTTCCTTCATACAAAAAAACTTAGTGCTTTATTTTTTATAGTCTTTAAAAACAACCATAGAGTCTGTTACTTGTGATATATTTATATTATCTGCACTTTGTAATCCCAAAGATAAGAAGGCGGATGAAGAAAAATAGCTTGAACTTAAATATCATGTCCAACATTAAGCAGAATTTCCCCCCTTTCTTAACCCAACAAGTAACATGGATTTCTTTAGAACTGGAAAACAATGACAGAATAACTCTTACCAACAGCCAAGAATCCTGTTTTTTCACTACTATATAAAAATGATAAGTTTATGATACGATTGCCCACAGTAATGCCCTACCTTCATTATAGGGCACTGGATTGCCAATCTTTCCTCCAACTTCATCAGCAGATTGCAAAACTTCTAAATCCATCAATATAACCACTTTCCTACAAGGACAAAAGAATACAAAGTTAGAATTAGTGGAAGCGGTGTGAAGCGTATGCGAGTCTGAGACCTCGAGCTATCACGCAGGCTGCTTTATAAACACGCAGTCCCTACTGACTATTCCGATAATGACTTTCTCTGCATTAACAACTTTTGAAATGGCCAAATAACTTGGGAAATAAATTATTTTAGCAATTCTCACACTGAATATTTCCCTAATTTTTTCACTGCATACTTCATATTCCATAGTCACAGTTTTTCCTTCATAATGGAACCTTCCTTCTTTCTTTCAAACATTCCAAATGGCTCTACTTACAAAGAGCACATCTTCATAGGGGCCAAAAGATGTGAGAAGGAAGAGTTTCCTGTAGTAATTCCCAAACTGTGGTCCACTGACCCCAACAATTGCAGTCATTGTGACTGCAAAAGGTCTACAGATATCTAGACACACCAGGCAGGGTGATTCTGATCTTTATTTAGCACCAACAACATGCAGTGTGACTCATTATAATAAACATACTTTCTATAGAATGAACATCTCACACATATATACATTCATTTTCAAATATATACAGAAACTTGTGTTTAATAAAAGAATTCATTTAAAATCACTCGTGAAGGCTTAGCAACCATTTGTTATCATTTATTTTCTCAATTGATGGATACTATCAAATGTTTTGATGATAAAAAAACAGTTCTTACACTAAAAGGGTAAAAACTACAGTAGAGTATTAAATAACTAGGGCACAAAGATCTCATTTTCAATTGTATCTATGTATAACTAACTGACCTGGCATTTAGATTTTCTGTGAAAATTCAATTTATATCAATAGTTCTGAAAACACAATAAGAGAAAATAATAAAAGTTATCATTTAGTCATTTCCAGTCATGTCTGACTCTTTGACCCCATTTAGGGCTTTCTTAGCAGAGATATTAGAATGATTTGACATGTCCTTCTCCAGTTCAACTGAAAGATGAGGAAACTGAGACTAACAGGGTTAAGTGATTTGTCCATATTTGAAATCAGGTAGAGGAATCTTCCTGACTCCAAGCTTGGCGTTCTATCCAGTGCCACTTATATAATAATGTTGTATGCAATATATTATAAAATATATAATGTAATATAATATTGTGCCTAATAATAAAAGAATTTATAAATTGTTTTTTTAAAGCCATGAAGTATTTGAATCCATAATTCCACAAAATAAATAGTACATGCATTGTATTCCCATCTGAGAGATGAGGAAACTATGGCAAAAAGGTTAAGTAATTTACTCAGAATGACAAAGCTGGCAATGAAGGTCTTCTCTCAGTCCATTGTCCTTTCCAACATATAATGCTGCCTTTCTCAAAAGTTCCCTTTTTAAGTTTTCACTGACAAAAACAGATAGAGGCAAGAGCCCCCAAGAAAGCCTGAATCTACTTCCCAAAAGCTGTAATATTACTCTGTATAAAAGAACCTCTGGTCACTGAACCAAAATACAACACTGCATTCCAGAACATAAAATCAAGTAGAATACAGGCAGGACTTAAAATTCCAAAGCTTTAAGTAAGTAAAACACTTTTTGAAATAAATTCTAGCATGTTTACCAATGCTCGTAGGTTAGAAGACTGAAATTTTTCAAAAAATAAAGGATTAGTCAACTAATTGGACTTTTGCTTCTCAGGAAACTAAGGGTGAGGGATAAGAAGAAGGAAATTTTTCAAAATAAAGAGTTGAGCTATATTCTCAGTTTGCTTCAATTTGGCTTCCTGTTTTTGATCCTAGAATATGATATTTTTATATCCATATAAAACACAAGTGGATAGGTATGAAATACAAATTAATCAACATTCATAGCGATCATTAATATGTCCCCAAGATGACACAATGTTTCTAGACTTTGTCTTTATGTTTTTCAGCAGATCTTTGTCCAGTCAGACTGTTTGCAATGGTGGAGCATATAGAACTGAGAGACGCAGACTGATATGGAGGATAAAAAACTGACCTTGGATTCAGAAAGGCCCAAGGGTCTTCCCAAGTCTTACCCTCGGACAAAAAACTACTTGTGTGTCTGGGGACAAGATGTTTCATGTTCAAGTACCTCAGACAATTCTCTCAAACTTGAGTTATCAACGAGAAGCTGAAAACACATTGGTGGAGTGTTCCCCCATCAATGAGATCATAGGACCAAATTTGCCCCTCCTCACTACTCCCAAGAAAAAAATCTCAATACTTGTGAATTAGAAATAAAGAATTACAGACCTTGGAGAAATGAGAAGCCATGTTCCTCCTTCCTTTTATAGGTGAGAAAACAGGCAAAAAGAAGTTGTGACTTAACCAATGTCAAAGAGCCAGAGAAGAGTCACCAAATAAACTTGAGAAAGGGATGTTTCTGCCTAAATTCCAGTATATAAGCTCTTGGAGGGGAGGAAGCTGATCCCTAGTTCATACTTAATAAAAGCTGACTGATTGAATCCCAATTCAGAGGGATCTTGGACTTAAGGGAAGAAAGCCTCTATTATAGCCTCCCAGGGCTCCAGAGACCTGAAAGTCACCCAGATATCAGATCATAGCATGAGGCAATCTGTCTGGTGCAGTAGGAAAAAACCATCCAACTAGGAATCAATATCTTTGGGTTTAAGTCCTGACTTGACCATTGACTACTCCTAAAATTGAGCAAGTACCTTCCCTTCTGATTAAACCTGTAAAATCAGGCTAATGATGCCTGTTCTACTAACTTCATTGGGCAGACTAAATCAGAATTCAGTACCGCACCAATGGTCACAAACTACTACATAGACACAAATGGATACTGTCATAAAAGATAAGTAATGTGTATATTTAAAAAGAGCTGAAAACCAACAAAAATTAAAGGCATGAAAGTTAATTTTCCGCCTAAAAACTTGTGTTTTTCTCAAGGGAAAGTAAATATGAGCAGTCACAGGTCTCATTCAGGAATAAGTTTTTAGGAATATGTGATATTTAATTCTGAAATATTAAAAATGTGCTATTTAATCATATTCTTCTATTCCTTCTTCTCTTAATCCCCCCATCAAACCTAAGCTCAGAAGGATAGATTATTTATTAATATGCTGAATGTAACCAAATTCATCCCTCATTTTTTTTAGGCTAAAATACCATTTACTATTCAATTCGAACATTTAAGTAGCAATCAATGTGTGCAAAAACAATGGGAATACAAAAACAAAAACTAAATTCTTTTTGCCTTCAAAGAAGTTACATTCTAGATAGACCTTATATCTACTATATAAGTTATAGTCTACTCTATATAAGGAAGCAAAGAACCAGGATTCAAATTGTCTTGGGCAAATCACTTAAATTCAATGGGTCCCAGTTTTCTCATCTGTAAAATGTGGGAGCAGAGAGGCAGCTGGAAAGCATGGTGGATAAAGCAGCAGGCCTGGAGTTAGGAGGTCCTCCATTCAAATCTGGCCTCAGATGCTTCCTGTGTGACTTAACCCCAGTTTCCTAGCCCTTACTGCTCTTCTACCTCAGAACTGATACTTTATAGCGATTCCAAGGCAGAAAGTTAAATGTTAAAAAAAAAGGAGGGAGCTGGAAGATGATTCAGAGGCCTCTGAAGAAGGCGCAGGATCATCCCTGAGGTGCCGTCTCTGTGGTGCCTTCCAATTCTTTATGATCCTATCTATAAACACAAAGTATATACAAAAAAACATTGAGAGAGTAAGTAATCTTAATAACTGGGGACAATAACAGAATTTGAAGAGAAGGAAGCAGCTACCCCATCCAGCCCACACCCAGAAGGATTCTCCTCTAGACCATCTGATGAATAGTCTTCTAAGGAAGATCCTGGTTAGGTGATGGTACATTTAAATGTATCTTTCCACTGGGGCCTATATGAAAACCTGGCTCTACTTCTTAAAAGGTTGGGTCTTGAATTTAAAAGCTCTGGTGAGAAAGAAACATCTAAAAGGAAGTCAAATAAAGGGGTCTTTCCCTCTGTAACCAATTGGAATTTATCTTGGTTAGTGCTGTTGGGTAACCAGCATCAGTGGCCAATTCTCTTACTCCTGCTTACTAAGGGTTATCAATTTTATAGACTTAGAACTTGGCTTATAGCTTAATTTTCACAAATTAACATCTCCATAAAAAGAGATAGGAAAGAGAAGAAAAACAAAACCACAGACCTTCCAAATTTCAGAGTATTAACAATGAACCGGTTAACCTGGCAAATGCAGTTGCTGGACAAGCGTTCTTCCTCCACCAGTACATTTAGCTGAGTTGCCAACATGAAAGCTGAAAAGTAAAAGAGATTTAATCTCCACAACACAACAAATCGGCTTCCTAAGACTTTGATTCAAAAAATATGAATGCTGATCATGTTTGGGCCAAAAGTTCCCTACCCGTGTAACAGGGAGAAAGGGCAATGTAAACAGATGTTTTCTGAAATTAAAGCAAATCACAGCTTCCCTGCCCCATCCCCCCAATTTCTGGCTCTACAAAATGATTTCAGCACAGTCATTTGCAGCTAGCAAACATGCACTGCTCCACTTGTATACACCTTTATCTTGATGGGCCCAAATTCACCTTTTCTCACCATTCTAATTTCATGACAAAGACAAAAAACCCTTAGGAGTCCCTCACATTGAAGAACATGTGCTTGCTAAATCCAGCAGCAAATTCCCCAGGCATATCCTTTCTCTCCTTTAAAGCTCCCAACATAGGAAAGAAATTCAAGAACGGCAGGTATAGGACAACTAACCCATCACATTCACTTGAAGTCAATAGCATCCTTAGGGAAATTAATCACACAGAAAACATATAGAGCCAGTTAGAGAAAATTAATTAAGCCAAGTGGCAGCTTTCCACTTGGACTGTTCTATTGTTAAAATGCTCTGCCAGCTGCAATTCTGTCTGAATTAGACTGCCAACCTCATGTATGCCTTAAAATAAGGCACTTGGATATCATAAAATATTGGATTTCAAGGTGGTGGGGGCCCTTTTGTCACTTAAACACTTCCAAATTCTTAATTCTCTACACTGTACTCACAGGATACAGTATTCAATCCATCACTCATGAGCATTCGATAACGGGGTGGAGAATTTCCTGTAGCAATCGGTCGGATGTTCTAGGATAGAAAACTTGAGTTATTAGTCTGCCTGCTGACTGACTCTCCTGAGACACCTAAACAGTGGCAGGAGAGTAAATCTGACATCAGTCCAGCATGGACAAAATGTTTGCCCACTCTCCTAGATATCTAAAAATAGGGAAAATAAACTGGATTGAAGCATTTCTCCTTCACTCCCTGCCAAGATCTTTGTTCCTTCTCTTCCCCCTAAATCAAACCCAATCCACAATCAAATCAATAAACAAGTGTTTACTGAGAACTTACTATATTACCGGGTTGCTACTGCCTGTAGGGGAGTAAAGCCTCAGGCCAGCACCTCAAGCCAAAGGTACATGTCAGCTCTCGCCAAGAATGAAAGCAGCCAAAGCCAAAACACACTTGCTGCTTTCTAGTGATGCTCCCTACCTAGACACACACAATGTACATATGCATGTAAGTATGCTTGTGTGTATACTATACATGTGTGTGTCTGTGTATACATAAAAAACCCTTACCTTCTGTCTTAGACCTGATACTATGTATTGGTTTCAAGGTAGAAGAGTGGTAAGGGCTAGCAATGGGGGTTAAGTGACTTGCCCAAGGTCACACAGCCAGGACCTGCCCGAGTCCACAAATAAATATTTGAACACCTTATAAAAATATAGTTCTAACTTAATTTACATTTATAAGTGAGAAAGATTATGTTTTACAAATTTGGATACTTACAATGACTTGCAGTATGGGTTTTATAGTAGTATCCCCTTGTTGCATTATGAGCTGAAAAGAGAAAAAAATCACTTGAGATATAAGTTGATCTGATGCTGTGAACTTTTTCTGCATGGACAGAAAAACTATTAGTAGTAGTTTAGTCTCAGAGACTTTGGGAAGAAGGCACTCAATTCTTAGAAAAGCTTGTTGAAATAAGCTTGGGTCTTGTCACTGGGCAAACCCCACCAACAGACAACACACCCAACACCCAGGGTCAGCATACTGATCAACTGAAGTTTAAGCAGTTCGAGCCTCACTGTGCCTTATCTCAAACACCGAAAAAAAAAATATATATATACACACACACATACACCCCCAAAAGGGAGCTCTTTTAACAATGCTGCTTTTTGTGATGTGCAGCTCAGAAGATCTGTTATTAGCATTCCACTCCACAATGGCCAGCTCCATGTATAATCTCTTTTGCTATGATAGGGGCCCTGGCCTACAGATTGTGATCTGCATGTTTTGGCTCAAAATCATAACTAAGTGCCTCTGACTGACAATCAAGGTTGAAACTGGACAGATGGTGAGAATGAAATATAGGCATATTTACATTTCAAATTGACTGGGAAATCTCAGTAAGAGAATTCTATGTGAATCTTATGTTAAAGTGATGAACAATCCCTACTTTACTTCAGAACACATCTAGTTCATGGGGCAACAAAATCAAGATGGTGAAAAAAAGACAGTAAAGGTAAGAGCTCACTCAACCTCTCTCAGATTCCCCTCCAAACAATATTAACACCCCAACATGAATTCTAAAGTGGCAGAACCAACAGAAAGGTCAGGGAAACAATTTTCAGGCCCAGAGAATTAAGAAGGTCAACACGAAATATCTCACTGGAATCCCCAGAATCTCTGAAAACAGCAGCATAAAAAACATGAAGCTTTCGATAGTGACTCCTCCCACAGGAGCAGAGGCTAACTTTAACACAAAGTTAAAACTCAAAAAATAAGTAGGAAAAAAATGAACAACAAAAGAACTGAGCACAGAATATTACCATGGCAACAGAAAAGATCAACATAACAATATCAACAGCAAAGTCTCAAAGAAAAATGTGAATTGGTGTCAGGAAGAGTTAAGGATTTAAAAAACCAAATAAGGGAGATAAAATAAAAATTGGGAAAAGAAAGAAATTAACGTTATATAACAGTCAGAAAAAAAGAGTCAACAGCTTATAAAAGAAGCACACACAAAAAAAAGGAAAAATATGTATAAAAATTCAAGAAAAGAACTCCTTGAAAAGTAGAACTGACCAAATGGAAATAGAAGTACAAAAGCCCAATGGAGAAAATAATGCCTTAAAATTAGAACTGGGCAAATGGAAGCTAATAACTCCATGAGGAATTAAGAAACAATAAAACAAAAACAAAAGAATGAAAATAAAATGGAAGAAAATGTGAAATATCCCACTGGAAAAACAACTCACCTTTGAAAAAAGGTCAAAGAGATAATTTAATAAAGCCATGTTTAAAAAAAACAGTCTAGATATCATATTTCAAGAAATTATTAAGGAAAAATGCTGACACTCTAGAACCAGAGTAAAATTGAGAGGATCCATTAATCATCTCCAAAGACATTTTCAAAATTAAAACTCCCAGGAATATTATAGCCAAATTCCAGAGCTCCCAGGTGAAGGGGAAAAAAAACACTACAAACAGCCAAAAGAAACAATTCAAATATCATGGTGCCATGGTCAAAGATATCAAAGGATTTGGCTGCTTCTACATGAAAGGATCTGAGAGCTTGGAATGATATTCTGGGGTATAAAGAAGCTAGGATCACAACCAAGAATCATCAACATAATGAAAATGAATAAAATCTTTTGGCGAGGAACATGGATATTTAATAGGATATTCTCAAACATTCTTGATGAAAAGACCATAGAACTGAATGGAAAATCTGATTTTCAAAGACAAGACCCAACAGAAACATAAAAAAGATAAACAGGAAAAAGAAAACATAAGGGATTTCATAAGATTAAACTGTTTACATTCCTACATGGGAAGATACTTGTAATACTTGTAACTTTCAAGAAATTTATCATTATTATTAGGGCAAATAGGAGTCACAGACTGAGAACATGGGTGTGAGTTGACTATGATAGGATAATATTCAAAAAAAAATAAGAGGTGAAAAAGAGGGATGCACTAGGAGCCTCAAGGAAGAGGTAAAATGGGGTAAATTATCTCATATAAAAGAGACACAAAAGAACTTTTATAGTGGGGGAAGGCAGGAAGGGTGGTGGGCAACAATTAAACTTTACTCTAATTGGAACTAAAGTGAAACAGCTGGGCATTGAAATCTATCTTATTCTACAGGAAAGGAGAGGCTGAAAGAAGGGAGGGTAGATGGGGGGAGGCATGGTCAAAAGCAAAACACCTGAGGAAAGAAAAAGTGAAAAGAGAGAAAGATAAATGGATAAAAAAATAGGATGGAGAGAAATAGATAAAAAATACATAATATTAAGTGATCATCACTAAAACCATTAACAAGTTATTATCTGTAGTAGGCATAGCCAGAAGCTTTCCTAATAATTTCAGGGGTAAAGAAAGGATGTCCATCATCACCACTATTATGCAATATTGCACTAGAAATGCTATAACAATATAGCTATAACAATAATATAACAATATAGCTATAGCAATAAGAGAAGAAAAAGAAGTTGAAGGATTAAAATAGTCAATAAAGAAACAAAACTATCTGTCTCTGCAGATGATATGATGGTATATTTGGAGAATCCTAGAAAATCAACTAAAAAACTAGATGAAATAATAAACTTTAGCAAAGTTGCAGCATATAAAATAAGCCCACATAAATCATCAGCATTTCTGTATATTACCAACAAAGCCCAACAGCAAAAGATAGAGAAATTCCATTTAAAACAACTGTAGACATTACAAGACCTGGGAGTCTACCTGCCAAAACAAATCCAGGAATGAAAAAAATAATTACAAAATACTATTCAGACAAAGTCAGATCTGGAAAACTAGAAAAATATTAATTGCTCATGGGTAGATCAAACCAATATAATAAAAATGGCAATACTACCTAAATTAATTTATACCAAATTGACAAACAATTATTTTATAGAAACAGAAAAAATAACAAATTCAACTGGAAGAACAAAAGGTCAATTAATAAAATTGGGAGTTAATGAAAAAAAATGTGAAGAAAAATGGCCTAACACTACCAGACCTCAAACTGCATTATTACAAAGTGAAAATCATCAAATCAATATGGTACTGGAGAACTAAGAGTAAAGGAATAGGTTATGTACACAATACATAGTAGGTAATGACCATAGTAATCTAGTGTTTGATAAACTTAAAGATTCAAGCTTTAAGGGCAAGAACTCACTATTTTTAAAAAACTGCTGAAAAATTGGAAATCTATTTGGCAGAAAGTAGGTATAGACCAACATCTCATAGTGTATACCAAGTAAAATCAAAATGGGCATAGGATTCAGACATAAAGGGTGATGCCTTAAGCAAATTAGGAAAGTATGAAATAGTTTACCTGTCAGATTTATGGGCGAGAAGAATTTATGACCAAAAAGGGGTTAGAGAGGATTAAGGGAAGTAAAATAAATATTCTTGATTATATTAAAAAAGATTTTGAAAAAAAAAAAGCAGCCAAGACTTAAGAAGAAAGCAGGAAAACTGAGAAAATAAATTTTACAAGTTTTTCTGTTGAAGGCCTCATTTCTCAAATATGTAGACAATGTTATCAGATTATAAGAATGAGTCATTCCCCAACTAATAAATGGATAAAGATCAGGGAAGTCATTTCTCAAACTCTCACAATTAATATTTCAATCTAAATTGGAAGGGTATACCTTTCCCTTAATATCCCTACAGCTACCCTTTGCTATTTCCTTCTATCTCCCCTGGAATCCTTACCAACACAGAGTCCCAATCCCTTCCAGACTCTTCATAGACACAAGATCCTCACCCTCAAGTGCCTGCCCCAACACATACACACAATTACTACCCACTCATGTCTGTCTGTCTCTCTCTCTCACTTGTTCATTCACTCTTTCTCTCCATCCCTTCCCAAGTTGCCCCCTACCAAGGTCAAAACTCTAGAAAGAGGGGCAGCTAGGTGGCTCAGTGGATTGAGAGCCAGGTCTAGAGATGGGAGGTCCTGGGTTCAAATGAGACCTCAAACACTTCCTAGCTGTGTGAACCTGGTTTAACCCCCATTGCCTAACCCTTACTGTTCTTCTGCCTTGAGGCCAGTACATAGTTAAGAGTTAAAAAAAAAATCCTAGAAAGCAATCAAGAATAAAATCTATGACCTCAGACAATGAACAGTAATGCATAGCATATGTGTAACCAGCATCTCAAGCAAAAAGACAAATTTGCCCTTGCAGCTCATCACAGATTTGATAGAATGTCAACCATTACTTTATGATGCCTTTGGAAAGACATACCTTCTCTAAAAACAACTGGTAGTTTAAAGGGAATATAGTAGTAATGTATAATTTAAAAAATATAAATAATCAATGAGCAAGTACTTATTAAGCACATCCCATGTTCTAGAAGCTGGGATACAAAGATAATTATAAAATAATGCTTGTCCTCAAGGAGTTTCCATTCCAGCTAGAGAAGATAGCTATATACAAACCAGACACAAAAGGATTTGGGGGACAGCCCAGGGCTGGAGGAAGGGTAGGAGGATCGGGAAAGCCTGTGTGATGGTACCTGAGCCAAGCCATAAAGGAACCTAGGGATCCTAAAAGGCAAAGACAAGTAAACAGTGAATGCCAGGAAGACTCTGTCAGGTCAAAGAGGAGGTCCCAAATGGCTTCAAACACCAAAGAATTTACATCTGATCCTTGGGGAATTAGAGGTGTTTACTGAGAATGGTGAGTAACTTTGGTAACGATGTGAAGGATAGATTGGAGTGGAGACTTGAGGCAGAGAGAACAATCAAGAAGCTATTACAATAGTCCAGTTGACCAGTCCATCATGAAACTTGTATTAGGTGACTACTATGTACCAGGCACTGTGCCAAATGCTGGAGTTGGGGAAAAAACCCAAAGACATTCTCTTCACTCACAGTCTAATGAGAGAGAGAAGCTCTATACAAGGTAAATAGGAAATGAGCAAAGTCACCAGATTTAAGAAGAGACTGGAAAAGGCTTCCTGTAGAAGGTGGGATAGTATTTGGGAATTAAAGGAAGCCAGGGAGGCCAAACATCAGAGCAGAAGAGAGTATTTCAGACAAGAAGTACAGCCAGAGAATGCCCAAGAGGTGAGAATGTCTTATCTGTGGAACAGCCAGCAGGCTGGGGTCACTGGGACACAGAACACATGGTGGGGACTATTACATGGGCTGTGAGAAGAGTGCAAAGGTTGGAAGGGGATAGGTTATAAAGGGCTTTGAATGCCGAGCAGAGCACTTCATATCTAATCCTGGAAGCAACAGGAAGCCATCAGTTTACTGAGCAGGTTGTAAAATACAGCTCATGAAGTTGGGGTATTCATATTAAATCCAGCAATGATCTGGTAAGCCCCCTGGCAGCTGGGTGGCTCAATGGATTGAGTCAGGCCCAGAGATGGGAGGTCCTGGGATCAAATCTGACCCCAGACACTTCCAAACTGTGTGACCCTGGGCAAGTCACTTGACCCCCATTGCCTAGCGCTCATTGCTCTTCTTTCTTGGAAACAACACACAGTATTGATTCCAAGATAGAAGGTAAGAGTTTTAAAAAAAAAAAAAGAATGGGCAAATCAGCCCAAGTCAGAAAACAGAGCAAGTCAAAGTTCTACTGCCAATCAGAATGAGATCAAACCAATGGGTGGTCCTCTACCTAAAGCCCAGACAAGACAGAGAACCATAGTCTATTTTTTTTCCCCACTAGACATAAAAAGGGTCAGAATAGAGGTGGATTTGAGAGGAGAAATGAGTCCTCTTTTAGACATGTCGAGTTAAAATGTCTAGCAAGCAAATGATGAGAAGGAACTGGAGATCAGGAGAAAGACTGGAGCTAGATGTATAGATGATCAACTGGAATAATTAAACCTTTGGGAGCTGGTGAGGTCACAAAAGATATCTCCTAATTTGTGAATCCAGGAATCAGAGAAACAAAAGTATGATGGAGAACACTCATTTGAATATTAATAGAAACAGAAATAGACTAGAGTAATAGAAGGCTAGAGTAGTATACAGCTACCTACCATAACAGATATAAGGAAACTTCAAGCCTAGTTCTGAGGCATAATATGGTTATAATAAGGGACTTCAAATATCCAGATATCTTTTGAAATGCTCTCCCCAAAATAGAGCAACTAGAAACTATTTGCCTTACTAACTTCTTCCTTCAAAAAGCAAAGGAACTGGGGCAGCTAGATGGCTCAGTGGATAGAGAGCCAGGCCTGGAGATGGAAGGTCTTGGATTCAAATATGGCCTCAGATACTTCCCAGTTGTGCGACCCTGGGCAAGTCACCTAACTCCAATTACCTAGCCCTTACTGCTCTTCTGCCTTGAAAATGATATTTAGTATCAATTCTAAGACAGAAGGTAAGAGTTTAGTACAAAAATATTCATAGCTGCACTCTTTGTGGTGGCAAAAAATTGGAAAATGGGGGGTGTTCCTTAATTGGGAAATGGCTGAACTAACTGTGGTATCTGAGAGTGATGAACTGGAGGATTTCTATATGAACTGAAAAGACCTCCAAGAACTGATGCAGAGTGAAATGTGCAGAACCAAGAGGACATTATACACTGAAAGTGAAACACTGTGGACTATTTAATATAATGGACTTTACTACTAGTAGCAATACAATAATCTAGGACATTCCTGAGGGACTTAAAAGAAAAAATGCTATCCATATTGAGAGAAAGAACTATGGGAGTAGAAACTCAAAAGAAAAACTTATGACATCATTTATCACTTGTTTATATGGGTATATGATTTGGGGTTTCAGCTTTAAAAGATTGCTCTATGGTAAAAATGAATAATGTGGAAATAAGTAACAAATTATAACATTTGTACAATCCAGTGGAATTGCTTGTCAGTTCTTGGAGGAGGGAGGGAAAGAATAATTAATCATGTAAACATAGAAAATATTTTTAAAAATAAAATAAAAATTTTAAATGACAATTTTAAAAAATTAAGTTCTTCTTCTATTGCTTAAAAAAAAAGGTGGGGGCAGCTGGGTAGATCTGGTAAGCCCCCTGGCAGCTGGGTGGCTCAGTGGATTGAGAACCAGGCCTAGAGATAGAAGGTCCTAGGTTGAAATCTGGCCTCAGACACTTCCCAGCTGTGTGACCCTGGGCAAGTCACTTAACCCCCACTGCTTAGTCCTTACCACTCTTCTGCCTTAGAGCCAATACACAGTATTGACTCCAAGAAGGAAGGTAAGGGTTTAAAAAAAAAAGCTAAGGATTAAAAAAAGAAAAAAAAGTTACAGGAACCAGTAAATAAAGCATGTTTCCAGGATGTTTTAGCTTAGAACCTGTAATAGACAAGAAGCTAAAATGGTCTAGTATGTCATATATAGTAGACTGTTAAGAAAGCAGATTTCAACCATTCTGGAGGGCAATTTGGAACTATGCCCAAAGGGTGCTAAAAGAATATCTACCCTTTGACCCAGCCATAGCACTGCTGGGTCTGTACCCCAAAGAGATAATGGACACAAAGACTTGTACAAAAATATTCATAGCTGCGCTCTTTGTGGTGGCCCAAAACTGGAAAATGAGGGGATGCCCATCAATTGGGGAATGGCTGAACAAACTGTGGTATATGTTGGTGATGGAGTACTATTGTGCTAAAAGGAATAATAAAGTGGAGAAGTTCCATGGAGACTGGAACAACCTCCAGGAAGTGATGCAGAGCGAGAGGAGCAGAACCAGGAGAACATTGTACACAGAGACTAATACACTGTGGTATAATCGAACGTAATGGACTTCTCCATTAGTGGTGGTGTAATGTCCCTGAACAACTTACAGGGATCCAGGAGAAAAAAACACCATTCATAAGCAAAGGATAAACTATGGGAGTGGAAACACCGAGAAAAAGCAACTGCCTGAATACAGAGGTTGAGGGGACATGACAGAGGATAGACTCTAAATGAACACTCTAATGCAAATACTATCAACAAAGCAATGGGTTCAAATCAAGAAAACATCTAATGCCCAGTGGACTTACGCGTCGGCTATGGGGGGTGGGGGGGGGAGGAAAAGAAAATGATCTATGTCTTTAACGAATAATGCTTGGAAATGATCAAATAAAATATATTAAAAAAAAAAAAGAAAGCAGATTTCAAAGCATTCAGAGAAAGAATAAGATTCTTAGACATGGTCTACAAAGTCCCCTTCTAGATCCTTATCTTTGATCCATGAAAATCACTAGTTAGTGAATACTAGTAGAAAAGAAGTAATCATGAAAAATCAGAAAGGACTCAATCATGAACAGGTCCTGTCAAACAAAGTTCCCCACCTTTTTTAACTTACTTTTTCCTAAAACATTTCACAAAACCTGTTATGTTCTTCTTGTAGAAAAAGTGGAGACGTGGACTAAGATTCTCATGTAATTGGAAAAATTAGTAATGGCTAAACATCAGGCACTCCAGTGGAGTGCCCCAGAGATCTGTGCTTAGGCCATGAACATTCTTCTTAATTACTAGATGGCATAAAGCTGGGAGGAAATGGACCACAATCACCTGACAATCTAGAACATTTTTCTGAATCAAAGAGGATGAAATGTAGTAGGGATAAAGAAAGACTTTCAGTTGAGTTTAAAAAGATCAACTTGTTCCGGTTAAGATGGCGGCTTAGAGAAAGCTAAAGCTCAGATCTCCTGAAAACCCTTCCCGACCGATCTCAAACAATAAGCTCCTAAGGCGCCGAAATTCAAAACGATCAACAGCACAGACCCTGGGAACCCTCCTCCTGGACCTGGACCCGGATCAAAAGGTACGGCTCCCCTTAAAAGCCAGAACACGAGATCCCTCGGACCTCAGGGGTAGGAGCGCAGAGTCCAAGGCTCCCGGAAGCCGGCCGGGCTCAGAGAGCAGAACCCTCAGGGCCTTCTACAGTCCCGGTGAAAGTTACTGCCTGGGGCTTCCGCTGCAGAGAGCTGGTCAAAACAACAGCAACCCTCAGGGCGGGCAAGACAGCCTCACGGGCTGGATCCTGCTATCCAAGTCTCAGTGAAAGTCCTCGCCCTGGGAGCTTGGGCTAGCTGCAGCCCATCCCCCCCGCAGGCCGACGAAACAGCCTCACGGCCAGCGATTCTGAAGGCAACTTCCGGAAAGCGAGCCGGGGGGAGAGTGTGGCCTCATGGTCCGACCCTTCCATTCCAGTTCCAGTGAGGCATATTCAGGTTAACCCAGGGAAAGCTCATAGAACCATCTGCCCAGGACTAAAGCCTCTGAACACCAGACAGAGACAAGAAAAACTAATCCTCCACATTCAGAAATGGCAAACTCCACAGAACCACAGAAGCCCCAAAATACCAAGAAAAATAAGAAGAAAGGGGCGACTTTGGACACATTCTATGGAGCCAAAATACAAAATACAGAGCAGACAGAAGATAATATAAAAGAAAATGCTCCAAAACCTTCCAAAGGAAATGGAAACTCTCCACAAACCTATGAAGAATTTGAATCAGAAATGACCAAAAAGATGGAAGCCTTCTGGGAGGAAAAGTTGGAAATAATGCAAAAGAAATTCACGCATCTACAAAACCAGTTTGACCAAACTGTAAAAGAAAACCAGGCTTTAAAGGCCAGAATCAGGCAGCTGGAAGACAACGATCGTGTAAAAGAGCAAGAATCAATAAAGCAAAGCCAAAATACCAAGAAATTAGAAGAGAACATATCTCACCGACAAGGTGATAGATCTGGAAAATAGGGGGAGAAGGGATAATTTAAGAATAATTGGACTCCCAGAAAAGCCAGAAATAAACACCAAACTGGACATGGTGATACAAGATATAATCAAAGAAAATTGCCCAGAGATTCTAGAACAAGGGGGCAATACAGCCACTGACAGAGCTCACAGAACACCTTCTACACTAAACCCCCAAAAGACAACTCCCAGGAATGTAATTGCCAAATTCCAAAGCTATCAAACAAAAGAAAAAATCCTACAGGAAGCCAGAAAAAGACAATTTAGATATAAAGGAATGCCAATCAGGGTCACCCAAGACCTTGCAAGTTCTACTCTGAATGATCGTAAGGCATGGAACATGATCTTCAGAAAGGCAAGAGAGCTGGGTCTCCAACCAAGAATCAGCTACCCAGCAAAACTGACTATATACTTCCAAGGGAAAGTATGGGCATTCAACAAAATAGAAGACTTCCAACTTTTTGCAAAGAAAAGACCAGAGCTCTGTGGAAAGTTTGATACCGAAAATCAAAGAGCAAGGAATACCTGAAAAGGTAAATATTAAGGAAAGGGGAAAATGTTATCTTCTTCTTTTACTAAAAAGATCAACTTGACAAGTACAAGACAGGGAAAAGAAACCTTTAATGCAGCAGGTTATCTGAAAAGAGTTCAATTGAATTGACTGTAAACTCCACATGCATCAACAGTGTGTTATGAAAGTAAAAAAAAGCTGAACTACTACCTTAGCCTATGCTGAGAAGAATACTCAGCACTAGAAGGATGACAGTCCAACAGTATTCTGCCTCCTTCCGACCAGAGCAAAGATGGTTCTTCAAACCAGGCAAAAGATGACTCCTGGAACCACATTTTAGGAAGGACCTTGCTCAACTTCAGAGCATTCATCCAGAGGAAAGCAACCAAAATGAGGAAATCAGTCAACAAGCATTTACTAAGGCTTTATATGTGGCAGGCACTGTTCTATGTGCTGGAGATAAGAGAGAAAAAAAAAAAGCAGCCCTAGACATCAAGGAGCTATATTTTAATGGGGGAGCCAGTATGTAAATAACCAAATACTTAATAAGACATATACAGAATAGGGGGAAGAGAAGGGAAGGGGAAAATAAATAGTATTTATAAAGAGTCTTCTATGTGCCGGGCACTATGTTTAGTGCTTTACAAATATTATCAGATAATAATGAAAAACGTTTTACAAAACTATTCATAATGTGTTCTTTGTGGTGGCAAAAAATTGGAAAATGAGGGGTGTCTCAATTGGGGAATGGCTGAACAAATTATGGTATACAAAGGTGATGGAATACTATTGTACTATAAGGAATGATGAAATGGAGGATTTCAATATGAACTGGAAAGACCTCCATGAACTGATGAAGAGTGAAATGAGATCCAAGAGAACATTGTACACAGAAACTGAAACGTTGTGGGATGATCAAATGTAATGGGCTTTCCTACTAATAGCAATGCAATGATCTAGGACAACCCTGAGGGACTTATGAGAGGAAGAACTGTGGGAGTAGAATCACAGAAGAAAAACATGTTATTGATTGCTTGTTTATATGGGTATAGGATTTGGGGTTGTGTTTTTAAAAGATTACTCTATTACAAAAGGGAATAATATGGAAATAGATATTGGATGATAATATATGTATAACCTAGTGGAATTGCTTGTTGGCTCCAGGAGGGAGGAGGGAAAAAGAGAGGAGAAAAAGCATGAAGCATGTAAATGGAAAAATACTTTTAAAATAAATGTTAAAATTTTTTAAATTTTAATAATTATATAAATAATAAATTTAAATCAGAAGTGGGGCAGCTAGATAACACAGTAGATAGAACCAGATCTAGAGTCCAGAGGACCAGGGTTCAAATCTAGCCTCTCAAAGTTTCTAGCCCTGTGTCCCTGGGCAAGTCACTTAATCCCCATTGCCTAGTCCTTACTGCTCTTCTGCCTTGGAATTGATACTTAGTATATATTCTAAGATAAAGGGTTTAAATATATATATGTGAAAATCAGAGTAAATAGGCACTAGCAAGTGAGTATACTAGAAAAGCCTGCAAAAGTTAAAATGTGAGCCTTAAACTGGAATCCAGGGAAACTAAGAGAAAGAAATTATTACAAAGCATTTCAGATGGAGGGAAAGGCACTGAGAGGGAGACAAAGAATTGTTTCAGGGAAAAACCAAGCTTGATGTTACTAAGGTTTGGAGGAAGGGATTGTTAGCCAAGTATGAGGCCGGACAAATAGAATGGGGCCAGATTATAAATCAGATTTAGCTTTTAGAACTTCAAGAGCATGCCAATCTAAATTGAATAGAGATGGTTAGCCTTTCCAGCTCTAAATCTATGATCCTGTGCCATGACAGCTTTCTTCAAGTATCTGAAGAACCCTGGCACTGATTAGACTAGTTTTGTGGAGCCACAGGTAGAAGGGGCCGGGGGGGGGGGGGGGGGGGGGGGGGGGGGGGGGGGGGGGGGCGTCCAGGGACGCTTGATGTCACCAAAACCTTCCTTAAGAAGAGGGCTTCTATCAAGGTCTGGAACTGTTGGTTGGGGAGGTGCTGGGCTCCCCCATTCTGGAGGTTTTCAAGGAAAGAGGGCTGCTATCAGAGCCTGAGGCTAACTTGTTCTAGAAGGTGCTGGGCTCCCCCATTCTGAGGGTCTTCAGGGAAAAGCGCCCCGACCACTTGCTGGGGAGTGGGATTCATGTTTGGGCAATACATGGGCTGGGTGGACACTGAGGTCCTCTGCGGCCCCCCCTAAAGAGTTCCACAACCCAAGGGGCCCCAACAAGGCCCCCCATCTCAGATGCCAGTTCCCAACCCTCGGATTCCCAATCAGGTTGCCCTCAGCACAGGCCCCATCTTCTGGGGTCCCACCATCCCCCAGGCCTCCTCACCCCGATGGCCCCCTCGCTCAGGCGCCCGCTCATGGCCTCGCTTGTGTCCGGTAGATCCGCTTCTCTGGTTACTCCCGGCTGCTCCGCGGGTCCCGGGAATAGGGGTGGGGGAAGGGGCAGTCCTCGCGCGCTCAAACCTAATTGGCCAGATCCGGCCGCGGAGCGCGCCGTTCTCGCGCTCCAGACGCGGGAGGCGTAGGGGGTGGGCTCAGAGCGTCGAGCGGGCAACCCATTGGTCAAAGCTCCCCCGTGCGCGGGGAAAACGTGAGGCCCCGCCCTCCCGGCGTCCGCCTGAAGGGTGAGCGTCCGGGGCGGGAGCTGGAGCTGGAGCCCACGAGGAGGAGGAGTCACGCGCGAGGGGGAATCCGCGTCCGGGAGGTCTGCCCCGAGTCCAGGTGAGAGCAAGGGGTGAGGTCGAGGGTGGAGCCAGGCCGGGGCTCCCAACCTCAATTTCCCGCAGCTGTAACATGAAAGAAAGGAAGGATTTATCTGTTATGTTTTAATAAATCTTCACCTTACCTCTTAAAGTCAATACTAAACACTATTACCAAGGCCGAAAGGTAGTAAGGGCTAGGCAAAATGAGGGTTAAGTGACTTGCCCAGGGTCACACAGCTAATTAAATGCCTGAGGGCAAATTTGAATCCAGGACTTGCTGTCTCTAAATCTAGCTTTCAGTCCACCTAGCAGCCCCGAAGGAAGCATTTATTGATTGTTTACTGTGTGCCTTCTCTCTTCTCTTCTCTTGCAGTCATGATCTCGTTGAATCCTTACAACACTTAATGGAGTCAAGTGCTATCATGGTCCCCATTTTACAGATAGGGAAACTGAGACAGGCAACATTTCAGTGACTGGCCCAGGATCACACAACTAGTAAGTGTCTGAGGCCAGATTTGAAACTGGGACCTCCCTGCTCTAGGCCTGGCTCTCAATCCACTGATATACCCAGCTACCCCCTTGAACTCAAATCTTGCTGACGCCAGGCCCAGAGCTACAGTGGGCCTAAAGATACCTTTTTATATGTTTCCTGTTGTTGTTTTTTTTTTGGGGGGGGGGTGCTGGGGGAATCAAGTGCTCCATAAGTGTAATGTGTTTTACCAACTTTAAAAGGTCACTAATGGGGACAGCTAAATGGCTCTGTGGAGAGACAGGAGGTCCTGGGTTCAAATTTGACCCCCAGACACTTCCTAACCATGTGACCCTGGGCAAGTCATTTAATCCTCACTGCCTAGCCTTTGCTATTTTACTGCAGCAAATAATCAATATTAATTCTAAGATAAGGATTAAAAAAAAGGATCTCTATTATTATTGTTACTTGGAAAAGGAAATTATAAACCACTCTAGTGTCTTTGCCAAGAAAACCCCAAATGGAGTCCTACTAGGAGATGGACACAACATCCACCACAACCAAAAACAGCAATTATTATTATTATCAACAACATTATTATTACTGACCTTTGATCCCAGGGAGTTGTTAACTTGAATTCTAGGGGCAGCCTCAATGGGGAAGGAGATCACTTAAAGAGTGAATCCATAAGCATCTATTAAGTGTCTGTCTAGTCAATTTTAAGACCCAGCCACAGTGTAAGATGCTGGAAATACAGTCAACTAATAAGCATTTATTAAGCACCTACTCTCTGTCAGGCATTGTGCTAGGGGCTAGAGATATAAAAAGGGGCCAAAGTCAGCCTCTGCCCGTTAGGAGCTTACAGTCTAATGGGGAGACAGCTTGCAAACAACTGTATACAAGGAAACTACATTTTTATTAAGTCGTTTTTTGTTGTGTATGACTCTTCCTGACCCTTTTTGGGGTTTTCTTGGCAAAGATACTGCAATGGTTTGCCATTTCCCTCTCTAACTCATTTTACACATGAGGAAACTGAGGCAAACAGGGTTAAGTGGCTTATCCAGGGTCACAGAGCTAGGATGTATCTGATGTCAGATTGGCTCTCAATCCACTGAACCATCTACCTGCTTCTTGAACTCAGGTCTTCTTTAATCCAGGTCCAACACTCTTTCCACTGCACATCAGAGTATTAAAGGAAGCCAGGGAGGTCGATAGAGTGGAGGCAGAGCATCCAGGCATGGCACAGACAGCCAGAAACAATGCCACTCAGAATAGGAGATAGGTGTCTTGTTTACAGAACAGCCAGGAGGCCAGTGTCATTGGATTGAAGAGTTGGGGAGCAAGATATAAGAAGACTAGAAAGGTAGGAGGAGGAAGGTTTTGAAGGGCTTTGAATGCCAAATTGAGCATTTTATCTTTGATTGTGGAAGCAATGGAGGGCCACTGGAATTTATTGAGTATACATTGAGTAACATGTTTTGGGAAGATCACTTTAGTGTCTGAATGAAGGATGGATTGGACCCACCAGCAGAGACAACAATAGAAAGTCCCAGGCCTCATGTGCTTATGTTCTATAGAGTAAGCAATTCTTGCTTCTATAAATCCATGCAAAATAAACACAAGATAATTTGTGAGGGGGCAGCCAGGTGACTCAGTGGATAGAGAACCAGAGGAGATCCTGGGTTCAAATGTGGCCTTAGCCACTTCCTAGCTTTGTGACCCCGGGCAAGTCACTTAACCCCCATTGCCTAGGCCTTACTACTCTTCTGCCTTGGAACCAATACCCAGTATTGAAGAAGGCAGAAGGTAAGGGTTAAAAAAAATATATTTTTTTTTAAAGATAATTTGGGGAGAGATGCTACTTAGGTGATGGCTCTTTGACTGAACCTTGAAGAGAACTAGACATTCTAAGAAGCAGAGGTGAGAGGTGAGGGAATGCATTACAAGTATGGGGGGATAGCCTGAGAAAGGAGATAGAATTGGGGAGAGAACCCGGAAAAGGAGACCCGAGTCACCTTGATTCGAAGGTGAAGTAATTGTGGTCATAGAGATGCCAACCATCCATGAGCATAGCATCATTGATTTAGTCTTTCAGCTGCTTGGGAAAAGAGCTAATGTTAGAACCAAGCAATTGGAAGAAAGTAAACATTTGCCATACTTCAGTTGTTCAAGGATTATGATTCCAGTGATATGGTTATTCCCCTCCACTTATGGAAATGCAGCCCCTTAGCAACTTAGAGAGTCGGTGAGAATTGCATCTGAAAAATTGAACAGGCTTTTGCCATCCTGGTGCTGAGTCTCTCCAAACTTAATTCAGTTGGCCTTAGGTTGGGAGTTAATATGACTGTGGCCACCTAGCTCAAACTATACTTGAAAAGGAATCCCTTCTTCAGCCAAGAGTCTTTTCAGTGAGTCCAAGACTCCTTGGGCAACAGTCTTGCTTATGAGGTCTGTGGAGCCCTTTTCAGAGTCCTGTTTTAAAAACATAAAATAAAATATGTGAGATTATGAAGGAAACAAGTTGTGTTGACATGCAGCTATTTGGGGTATTTAAAAAATCAGAGGTTTTTGGGGGGAGTGGAAGGAGTCAAGTGAGCCTATGCATCAGACGATGCATTTTGCAAACCTTAAAGGGTCACTATTAGGAACAGGTAGGAGACGCAATAGATAAAAAGCACCAGATCTGGAGATGGGAGGTCCTGGATTCAAATTTGGCATCAGACACTTCTAGCTGGGTGACCCTGGGCAAGTCACTTTAATCCCCATTGCCTAACTTTTGCCTTTTTGCCTTAGAATTGTTACAGGGAAAGAAAGTAAGGGTTTAAATGGGAGGAGGAACCTCTTCTCTACAGCATACCTGTAGAAGAGCAGTAAGGGCTAGACTGGGGGTTAAGTAATTTGCTCAGAGCCCCACAGCCAGGTCCTCCTGATTCCAGGCCTCACACTCTAACCCTGGAGCTAACTAATTGCTCCTACATAGTAGGCACTTAATACAGTGGGGTTCTGATGAGTGTGAATGATGAATCCTGTACAATGATCACAAATATTCAATTTTATACTGTTCAAAAGTAATTTTTTTAACTTTATTTACTTTCTGTTCTAGCTCTAAGACAGAAGGGCAAGGGCTAGGCAGATAGTTAAGTGATTTGCCCAGAGTCACACAGCTAGGAAGTATCTGAGGCCAGATTGAAGCCAAGTCCTCCTGACTCTCTCCCTATCCACCAGGCCACCTCGCTTCCCCTTATAAAGTTATACTAAAGTTTAATAGAGTCATTGGTTCCAGTGCAGTGGAAATCTGCAGTGCAGATCTGAATAATGGTTCCACTTCACAAGACTCTCATTCAAACCGATCAGGGCCTAGTTGAATATGCTAGTAGGTTAGCTAAATAAAAAACAATTCCTCCTCACAATGACCTTATGTTCCAGTGGGGAGATAACAAGTACATATAAACATATATACAACACAAATAAAAGTGAATAAGGAGATATATAATAGTTAAATACAAGGTAGTTTAGAAGAGTTGGGAAATGCTTCAAATAGAAGGTACTACTGACTTCTACTGAGCTATATCTTAAAGGAGGTGAGGGATTCTAGGGGGCAAAGATGAGGGAGCGTTCATGTTCAGTCATTTCAGTTGTGTTTTCTTTATGACCCCATTTGAGGTTTTCTTGGCAAAGATACTGGAGTGGTTGCTATTTCTTTCTCCAATTCATTTGACAGATGAGGAAACTGAGGCAAGCAGGATTAAGGGACTTGACTAGGGTCACATAGCTAGAAAATATCTGATGCCAAATGTCAGAAAGATGAGTCTTCTTGACTCCAGGCTGGGAGTTCTTTCCACTGCACCACCTAGCTGCCCAGTAAGGATGAGCTTCCCCATCCATTCATCTTATCCCTAGAAATGAATCCATACAAGAATGAGATGAAGGGACTGGAGGTACTTAACCTGGAAAAAAAGGTGGTTGGGATGACCTGCTAGAAGACTAGGGTGGGGATGCTTGTCCTCAGTACACAGCCAATATGCCAAATGCAGATTTAGACTTGATAAAGGGAAAAACCTCATGATAGTGAGAACTCAGCAACACAGCACGGATGTCTGCAGGTGGAGGCTATTCCTGTTCAGAATGGTGGTAGACATATGGGTGTCTAAGATTTTGTGATCCTGTGGACTGAGGGGATATGTTGTGACTCATTATCCCCTTCATGGACTCTTCATTTCAGTCAAACCCTCCTGTTTGCCATTGCCTTTAGCCTGGCATTCTATTGCTTTCCTCCATGCCTATATGGTTTCTCCTTGCCTCTTGGAATCTCTCCCTTCCTTCTTAGCTAAGCTCACTCAAGTTAGCCACCTCTACCCAAGTCTTGTCCTAATTTCCGCAGGGGGTGTCCTTTCCTGCCTCTAAACACTTTATGTGTTTGTCACCCCCAACAGACTTTAAGCTCTTCAAGGACAAAGATGGGTTTGCTTTTTTCTTTGTATCTCTGGTCAGCAGTCAGCAAGCAGACTGGGCTAAGCTCTAGCACTTGGCACAGGTGTTCTAACTGGTAGGTGTTTGTGGAATGAATGATGAGATGCTGGACTTTTCTTAGCATCAGTGACCAAAGAGTAGTCAGGAGACCTGAAAAGTTCAACATTCAATTCTGGCCTTGTACATGTCATATCATGTATGACCCTAGGCAAGTCACTTAACCCCATTTGCCTAGCCCCTGCCTTTGTCTTAGAGTTGTGACTAAAACAGAAAATAAAGCTAAATAAAAAAAAGACTCATCCTTTGGGGCAACTAGGTGACTCAGTGATTAGAACCAGGCCTAGAGGTCCTGAGTTCAAATGTGGCCTCAGACACATCTTAGCTGTGTGACCCTGGGCAAGTCACTTAATCCCAATTACTTATCCCTTACCATTCTTCTGCCTTGGAACCAATACTTAGTATCAATTCTAAGCCTGAGGATAAGGGTTAAAAAAATGCTCAGCAATTGTATCAGTTAGCTGTTCTCTAGGAATTCATTCTATCTCCCTTGGAAAGAGAGGGGCGTAAATGTTAAAGGACAGGAAGCCTCCCCTGAAATCCCACTCCGGTATCTTGTCCCAGTGCAGCAGCAGCTCACAGTTTTTGGATATGGTACCATTGAGGCCAAAAGAAGATACATTAAGTAAGACTGAGCCATAGTTATCAGAGGTCCAACCTCATTAAGGACAGAGAGGCTGATGGATGTTTCAGCTACAACAAGCCAGAATGGGATGGCACTGATGATGACCGACCCTGTCATGCTTTAAAGTCAGCAGAGCCTTCTGCCTGCATTGTCTTGTCAGGTCCACACAATGACCTATTGAAGTAGGAAACAGATGTAATATTATGCCCATTTTCCAAATAAGGAAATTAAGGCTCCAAGATAAGAAGTGACTTGTCCATGGCTATATACCTAGTCATCAGAGACAGGTTTGGAACCTGGATCTTCCTGAATCTTTGTAACTACTTTCTCTTTTATCAGACTGCTTCCCAGCTACAGATGGGTTAGTAATGATCTGTTTTGATGGGGATCCAAATACCAAATTCGTGTGTTATTGTTTACTTGTTTTCAGTCATGCCTGACTCTCTTTGACCCCAGTTTAGTTTTCTTGGCAAAGATCCTAGAGTGGTTTGCCATTTCCTTCTCCAGCTCATTTGTCAGATGAGGAAACTAAGGCAGAGTTAAGAGATTTGCCCAGGGTCACAAAGCTAGGAAGTGTCTGAAGCCAGATTGGAACTCGGAAGGTGAGTCTTCCTGACTCCAGATCAGGCACTCTATCCACTGCACCACTGGGCTGCCTAAAGTTATATATCCATGGAGTATTGAAGAGGGTCAATGAATGGCTGCAAGCCTTATGATAAGGATGGAAACAGAAGAGAACACAAGGCTGCAGCCCTGGGCATGGGGCTAAGGATGAATAGGATCCCTGCCCAAGAGAGGCTGAAAGCCCACAGGCCTTTGTGGGTGGTGAGAGAACACAGGCCCCCTCCCTGGTGGGGAATGGGATCAACTGGACCTAGGCAAGAGGATCATTGTTGATCGTTGATGTACAAAGAAGGGGGAAAGGTCCCACCGGCTTCCTGTTTGCCTCTGAGAACCTGCAAAGATCTTTCTGACCTGGTTCTCCTCATTTTCCAGGTTTGGAGCAGCATGGACCTGCCTGTAGAAGAGTGGCAGTCCCATGTCCACAGAAGGTGGCTGCAGCTCCAGCCATCTGTCCAGACATCATTCTCTAGGACAGACGCGGGTGCCCTGTGGGAGATCGTGCTGCATTGCTCTGCGCTACTCCAGTAAGTCTGGGCAGACAAACCTGAAAGAGTAGCCATGGACAAAGCCTACATCATCCTTGGCACAGAAGGGCTCTCTTACTTTGACGTGGCAGTCGGTGACCCCATTCCTAGATTTAGCTCTGGCTGCATTTTGATCAATGCATGCACAGGGAACATTCAGAGTCTATTGTCTCAGCATCCCCTCAGTTATCATTGCTGAGGGTCAGTCATGGCATTTAAAGACATCAGAGATCAACTCACCCAAGACCCTCTTTTTAGAGATCAGAGAACAGTAAATGAAACTTGCTGGGAGGGAAGCAGCCAAGCTGTTCTCAAACTTCTTGAAGACCCCTTCACACTCCCCAAAATTTGAAATATCTCCTTTGCCTCCCCCCTCAAAAAAGTTTTTTTTATGGGTGGGTGGGGTTCAGTTGTGGCCAATCTTTGTGACCCCATTTAGGATTTTCTTGGCAGAAATACTGGAGTGGTTTTCCATTTCCTTCTTCAGATCATTTGAAAGACAAGGAAATTGGGACAAACAGGGTCAAGTGACTTGCCCAGGGTCATAGAGCTAGTGTCTGAAACCTGATTTGAATTCAAGGTCTCCTGACTTTAATCCCTGCCTTCCATCCACTGTACCACCTAGCTATTTGTGTGGATTCCATCTGGATAATTGCCATATTAGAACTGAAAATGTCTTTAATATTAGTATGAAAAGGGTTGTGACCTTGCAGACCTCCTGAAGCCCAGAGCAGGGAGTTGGGACTTGGCCATAGTCATCCAGATAAAAATTCTAACAGTAGATAATGTTTATACAAGACCTTAAACCTTGCCAGTAGTTTTACATTTACTCAGTTGAGCCTTACACCAACCCATTAAGATCAATATTATAATCTCTCCATTTTACAGTTGAAGAAACTGAGGCCAGAGCATGTAAAATGACTTGCCCGTGGTCATATAACTAGTAAATATTAGAGGTGGGGTTAAGCTCCAGACATCTAGACTCCAAATCTTAAGAAGTGACCACCCACCTGCCTCTCAGACTATTCCTTAGCTAGAATCCTGCCAGGTCCTGCTTGCTCCAGAAGCCGCCGTCACTGCTAACATGGTGAAGGGTGAAGTTGGCTATGGTAGGGGAAACCGGTGAATGGCACAGTTTATCTTCCACAAGAACTGTTCGAGGTCATTGGAGCACTGGGGGTACATCAAGAAAAAACGAGCTCTCTCTAATTCCGTGATGAACCTTGCCAATTCCAGGGCTGAGAGCAAGCAGGAGTGTTGACATACTTTAGAGTCATGGAGGAAGTACAGGTGAATGGTCTGATTTCTTCTCTCTCCCTCTCCCTTCTCATCCTTACTGCCCCAGCCCCTTACCCCCTACCTGGAGTTCTCATAAGGGGAACCTCAGAGGCAGGAATGCAGAGGGGAGGAATTTTCCTGCAGGCCAAGCAGGGAACTGTGATTTAGTGTGTCATTAGACTCCGCATGTGTGTGTTTGCTAAGGCCAAGATTTTCCATCAAGCTGTAGCCCCAGGGAGTCTGAGCTTTGCTGATCAGTCACAGGGAACATCTAGCCTGTTATCCCCTAATGGTGGAAGGAGGTAGGAGGCCCCAGAGGGCCCTGTGCCCTTCAGGAAGTGGGAGAGAAGAGGACCTAACAACATGGAACAATTCTTGAACGTTCTAGGCTTTAAACAGGGTCGAATCAGATCTAACCATATGTTCTAACCAAACAACTCATGATGTTCTTGGTGTATAGAGCTCCACTTTCCATCTCCATACCTTTACATGGTCTGTCCCTCATGCCTGCAAGTGCCCTCCTCACCTCTGTGACATAGAATGACTTTAGGGCTCAGCTTGTGTGTTCTCTCCTGCCCCTTGTTTGCAGAGCTCTCTGAAATTACCATGTATTGGTTTTATAATTGTTTCTGGACAGATACTGTTCTCCCCCTGCCCCCAGAGAACATAAGCTTCCAGAAGGCAAAGACACTTTCAGGTTTAGTTTGCCAAGTGCCTGGCACAGTGCCTGACACATAATAAAGGAATAATCATTGTAGTAAAAGGAAATCGTTAGTGTGAGCCCATCTAGTAGAAGTATTCCTGCCCTCCCCCAGCCTTCCTGCCACCTGGCGCCACCTCTCCTTGGCATTGATCACTTTCTGACATTAGATGGTGTCAGGGTCCTAACAGTCTGTCCTCTTACATCCTTGAGAACTGGGCCTCCAGCCTCCCCTTGAAAACCCTGCAGGGGTGAGAAGGTGATCGGTCCAAAGGAGAGGCAGCCGTCCTGGGTTTCCCCCTGGCCAGATTCTAACCTTCCTCCACGATTCTCTAGTAGCCCATAGCATTAGAGCTGTCTGGTCTCCTTCACATCCCTTGTGCATAATGCCAGTCCATAGCACATCTGCCTTTCTCTGGGTCTCATTTCCCCCAGTCCAGATCTGGCTGTGTCTCTTCTTTGTCTCAGTAAACCCTGTTGCTTCTGGGTTCAAATATAAAGTGCTAAATAAATTTTCAGCTGTCTCCAGCCTGACCTTTACCTTCCTGCCTTCTTACACTTTCCTCCCCTCCACACACCCTACAATCCAGCATTTACTCACCTACTTCAAGACCCAGCTCAGATGCCCCTTCTGCGAAAAGCCTTTCCTGGGCTGCCCAGATGCTCAACCCTTCTGCTCCAAGGTTACTACCATCCATGTACTCTGCATGCGCCAGATTTTTGGTTGTCTCCTTCATTAGAATGTGAGCTCTTTGGGGGCAGCAAGGGAGCACTATGGGTAGAGAGCCAGGCCTGGAGATGGGAGTCCTGGGTTCAAGTGTGGCCTCAGACACTTACCAGCTGGGTGACTGTGGGCAAGTCTCTTAACCCTCATTACCTAGCCATCGCTCTTCTGCCTTAGACCCAATACATAGTACTGATTCTTTTTTTTTTTAATTAATTAATTTAGGATTTTTCCCATGGTTCCATGATTCATGTTCTATCCCTCCTCTCTTCTCTCCCCCCTCCCGGAGCTGATGAGCAATTCCACTGGGTTATACATGTATCATTGTTCAAACCTATTTCCATATTATTAATGTTGACAACAGAATGATCATTTAATGTCAATATCCCCAGTCATCCCCATCGAACCATGTGATCCATCATGTTTTTCTTCTGTGTTTCTAAGATAGAAGGTATGGGCTTTAAAAAGGAGGAAGAGGGCATGGCTTCTCAAAGGCAAAAATTTTTTACCTCTCTTTGTGTTGCCATCCGTTGGTCTGGTATCTGGCACATAGTGGGCACTTAGTAAAAGCTCTGCTGATTGGTTCCTTTTGAGCCATTGGTTCCTGGAGCACTCGGTTGCTCAGCTCTAGCAGGAAAGGCTCCTTGATGAGTGCTGTGTGTTCTCTTTCTCTCTGGGTGGCCAGTGAGCTGCTGACAGTTCCCTGGCCTTAAGGGAGCTGTAGGTGCCCCATGTCAGACTGGTAATGTTAGGCAAGAAGCCTGGCCAGTAGGTTTTCCAGCTCCAGGATTCTCTGTTCTCCAGACACTCTCCCTCAGCTCTAGTCTGCAGTGTCCACATGTGCTGATGGCTGGGGATTTGTGGCAGCAGACCAGTGTCTTCACTTTCCCCCATTTCCTCTCTGTGAGCTCACAGAACCTTAGGGTCTTGGCTTTAGAACTAGAAAGGACCTGAGAGGCTGTCTAGTCCCCAGAGACCCAGGAGGGAGGCAGCCCCAGGCACATAGGCAGGGAACAGTAGAGTCAGGCCTCTGGCTCCCCATCCAGCACCCCCTCCCCAGGACCAAGGCTGTGATGATCTACAGCTGTGTGACCCTTTTCTCCTCTGTGCAGACCCGAAGATGAGGAACTTTTACAAAGACTCGCCGAAGGTTACACAGTGGAGAAGGATCCAGACGCCTACCTTTTTTATAAAGAAGAAGGAAACAGAGAATTCCAGAAGAAGGCCTACAAGGCTGCAGCCATCCTCTACTCAAAGGTAAGGAGCAGGGCAGGCCCAGCACGTGGTGGACACCTTGGCCTTCTGGGGGCATGGCCATGCCCCACGGAGTGCTACCACTATGTGAGACTCGGCCTGTAATTAGGGGTTTGGATAGAAAGGAGGACTCCTGGCAGAACCATCCTTGGTTATGTGTGGGAGACAAAGGGCACTTTGTAGGGCTGGGCGGGGGGGGGGGGGGGGGGGCGCTCCACTCCCCCCCCAAAAAAAACCCCTGTGTTCTTAAAAATGTGGCTCATGCACGTGGGCCCAAGCTTCAAGTCACCTGAGCCTCCTGCTAGGCCTTGTCTGTGAGCTCAGAGGCCATTTTTATGGGAATGATTCACTTTAGCCTGTCATTGATCCGTGGTGCCCTGGGCACGTGAGTGCCAGGTAAAACCCTGGATGACTTGGTAGGTGGCCTTTGGGAGTTGCCATAGCAAAGAAACTTCTCACCCTATGGCCTGCCTTGCAAGGAGACTCTCTGAACTTAGCTAGCCTGGTCCTCAAGCAACAGACATCACCCAGGACCTGCCAGGGCTTGTCCTCCCCCAGCAAAGCCTTCAAGTCCCCACGGTCACCTCCATGCCTCAACAAGACATCAGGGGAGGATGTAAAGGAAAATTCTGGTATGCTAATCCTGTACAGGCCCTTTAACTAAAGAACAAACAGATCATGGTCCCTGTAGCTAGGCAGCACTCAGGATGACCATGACTTGGGATATTTCCTGAGCAGCCAACCATTGGATTCACTGCAGACATCCTGGCCCTTTCATGGACCTGGGAAATTCCGCCACCTTCCATGTCTCTCACCTCTAGCCAGTGCACCCCATCAGGACTCCCAAGGCAGAACTGTACCCCACCTTAAGTGAAGGAAGAGTATGAGGTCCAGGTAATTCTAGATTGCAGGCAATTCTTCTGGCTTTGGAATTAGTGGGTTGAGTGTGGACTTGAACTGTGGATCAGAATACTGAATATAGGAGAGAGTGGAAGCCCTCCGTGCTCCAAATTATCTCAGCAGCACCCTGAGAAACTCTCTCCCAATCCCTACAAGAGGAAGAAGGGAAATTGGGCTAAGGTCATGGAGAACAGGCTTACTGCCACTCTCTGGGCCTTTTTTTTTAAACCCTTACCTTCCATCTTAGAATCAATATTAAGTATTGGTTTCAAGGTGGAAAAGCAGTAAGGGCCAGGCAGTGGAGGTTAAGGGATTTGCCCAAAGTCTCACAGCTAGGAAGTATCTGGGGTCAAATGTGAGCCCAGGACTCTCACCCCCACTCCCTCAGTCTTGATGTTGGTCTAGAAACACAGACTCAAGGCCTCGCTTTAAGCCACCCAAGTTTGTTGTAGCTACAAACCTTCTTTTGGCCATGGCTTCCCTTTGTGGGAACTCCACATAAACCCTCCAAGAGCAAGGGAATTTTTTTAAAATTTAATTTAATAAATATATATTTAATTTTTCCAATTACCTGTTTTTAACATATATTAAGATCCAAATTGCATCTCTCCCTCCCCCTGAGACGGTAAATATTTGTTCTGTCTTATACATGTATGATCAGAACAGAGGAGTTCTTGTTGGATAGTTGTCTTCTTAGAGATGGTGCCAATCTTTATTTTCAGCCCTGCCTCAGCTGATGGGTCCTACATCGAACAACACCAACCTCACAATTTTCAGTGACTTGCCCACTGTTTCTTCAAGGGGTCCATATGTGTTGTTTTCACAGGAGAGTGGACTTACTTGGGGGGTCCTCTTGTCTGTTTCTGTCAGAGATAGACCCAGATGTGTATCCCAAATGGGCCAGGCTCCCCAGTGGTGTGGTCTCTGATGCAGGTGATCTGCCTCCCGGTCAATCATTGGGCTTGTACATGGAGACATGACTGAGTTGAAATGGACCAGATTCCCTTGAGGGCCATAAGATATGGCCAGTGTCATGGTTCCTTCCAATCTATGGTCTGCCCAAATTGACTCAACAGCCACTAATAATAGCAGGCATGAAGCTTTCCAAAATACTTTACAATTTTTCATCTTCAGGGGCACAGCTACGTAGCACAGTGAATAGAGAGCCAGGCCTAGAGTCAGGAGGTCTGGGTTCAAATCTGGCCTCAGACACTTCCTAGTTTTTTGACCCTGGACAAGTCACTTAACCCCCATTGCCTAGCCCTTACTGCTCTTTTTTTCTTAGAACTGATACTAAGACAGAAGGTAAGAGTTTAATTTTTTTTTGGTCATTCTCACAGCAGTGTTGTAAGGTATCATTTACCCCCATTTTACAAAGGAGAAAACAGTTTCAGAGAACATAAGTGACTTGCCTGGGATCACACAGCAGAATCAAATCTCTTCTGACTACAAGTCCAGCTGCCTTTCCACTCTCCCACTCATATTATGCATGTGCCATCTATATAAATGCCATATATATAATGTGGCATGTGAGGGGACTGGAATCCAAGGGAAAACTGGAGTAAACCTCACCCCCACCCCCAACCTCCCTAAAACTAGAGAGCTGATAATAGCATTAATACTTGGTATTTGTCTATGCTGCCTTTATTCTCCATTCTCACCAGACTTTTTTTTTAAAACCCTTACCTTCCGTCTTGGAGTCAATACTGTGTATTGGCTCCAAGGCAGAAGAGTGGTAAGGGCTAGGCAATGGGGGTCAAGTGACTTGCCCAGGGTCACACAGCTGGGAAGTGTCTGAGGCCAGATTTGAACCTAGGACCTCCCGTCTCTAGGCTTGACTCTCAATCCACTGAGCTACTCAGCTGCCCCCCACCAGACATTTATTGTTCACTTCTTAAGTGCCTGGCACCGTGCTAAGAACTGGAACTACAAACAAAAAGAAAAAGCATCTCCTGCCTTCTGGGAGCTTACCCTCTCATGCTGGAGCTGGGAGCTTACCCTTTCAGCCTTGCCACTACATGGCTCCCATGCAAGGCAGGGCTTCTGTTGTTACCCCTACGACAGAAAGATGAAAACACTGGCCCAGGTGTATCCACTGACAAGTGGGAGTGGGCTTGGAACTCAAACCTTAGCCCCCGATAAAGCTCTTTCCATTCACTGTGCCTCCTTATCACTCTTTTGCAGGGAACATGCCATGCTAAACCCAACACTCAGGAAATGTCATTGTGCTTTGCCAATCGCTCTGCAGCCTTCTTCCATCTGGCTCAGTATGAGGTGAGTACCAAGATGCCTCGTGTCATTGGCAGAGAAGGCCTTTTACTACACAGGAGTCAAGAAAAGTTTAGATAAACCCCACTCTCTAAGGGCATAAGTGTCAGGAAGGACTGCAGGAATGGCTGGGAAATCTGAGCCTCTCTCCAAGTGGGGCACATCCTGAGAGGCCTGCTTTTTCAAGAAGAAGGCAACACCTATCAGTATGGCCTAGGGGATTGTAGGGAAGAGGGCCAGCATGGAGCCCAGTGTCCTATAGGAGGTAGGCTGACTTGAAAAGGTGGGCAGAAAAGCTGATGTGAGATTCCTCTTGGAGTGTGACTTTTCCCTCTGGTGTAACCCATCCAGGCTTGGGTCAGGAGAGGGGAGATGTTCTTCTGACCTTCCTGAAAGAGTTTGTGGGAGTCCTTTTGGTTAGGGTCCTGAGAGTTCTGCTTTCAAAGCCCAGAGCCCTGGTTCTGCCTACCATACTTCCTGGCCTTGAAAGAAAAAAGGAGGTTGAAACCTTTGTGAAACTCTTGAGGTTTGACTGTAGCTTTGGAGCCTCTGATCTCTGTGCCTTTCTTTGTCTAAGATTTCCTCAACTCCTTCATCAAACAAGTATTTCCCATCAAAGGAGAGCAGTTCTCTTTTAGTCTTGGGTTCCCATGGGACCAGGCCTAGACAAAATCAAACATGGCTTTTGGCATCTGAACAGCAGCACCAAGGAGCAGGGGGCCTAGAAGGAGGGGGCTGCTAGATTTGAACAAGGGAGACCAGGATTCAGATACTGCCTGCAGCAATGGCTGGGTGCCCCTGGGGGTGAGTCATGTCCCCTCAGTCTCACTTTCACCCTTTATAAATGGGACTGATGACATTTGGCCCACCTCCCTCATGGGATGCTCTGAAGAAAGCATCAGTAAACAACACGATGGGGATGGCCTATGACAAAATTTGTTTATGCCAAGTACATGGAGTTCCTGGCAACCTTTAGCTTGAACTGAGAAACATCTGGTGAGGCATGAGGTCGTAGATAGAGTTGGATTTGGACTCTGGAAGGACATTGGTTCACAGCCTACCTCTGACACTAAAATCAATTGATTAATCAATAAACGTTAAGTCCCTACTGTGTTCCAAAGACTGAGCTTAGCACTGGGAAGATGATGCAGGTTTCCTGCAGGAGGTGGGATTTTGTCTGGGACTTAAAGGAAACCGGAGCCTCAGAGCAGAGGAGAGAGCATTCCAGGCATGGAGGATGCCTGGAGCTGAGAGATGGAGGATCTTGTTCATGTGTGAATTTCAAAACTACTTCACCCTAATCAGACCATTCTTTAGAAGATCTAAGTTAGCTATTTCCTGATCAATAGCAAAAGAGATACTTGGAATAACAGAATCAGGTCTTGGAAACCCACATTCTCCACCCTACTCAGTGTAACAAGATTAGGAAGGGCTCCTCCAACCTCAAGCTCCAGGATTGAACTGAACTCTAGCCCTCCTCACAGGAAGTCCCGAGAACTCCAGAGGCTGTTCTCTACCTCACTTCCTGCATCCCACATGTGCCAATGGTGGCTCCAGCTTGACTTAGGACTGCCCAGAGGTCTGTCCTTTTTTTGCACATGTCTGTTGAAGGCCATTTTCTCAAATAATTAAATCTTGAGTTTGATGCAGCCCTAATCTTCCAGGAGACCCATAGAGCATCCAGCTGCCCTCAGCCCATGGCTAGTCTGGTCACTTGGAGCCAGTGGCCTGGAGGATGAAGGTGGAGTGGCCTTGTTAAGCAGCACCATATCACAGTATTGGCAAAGAAAAGAGGTGGCGCCTGGCTGGACTAGGCGCATTTACCCCATGTAGAGGAAACTACTTAGTAGGGAGGTGCTGGAAGATTCATTCTAGGGAAATCCAAGCTTATGTAGATAACTTTATGTCACTTTGTAACACATTGCCTTCTGGACATTCACTAGAAGGGCCAAGATTATTTCTCCAAAAAGAAAGCTTTGCCCATATATTTTTGGGGATACCATCTTATTGATAAGTGATTGGAGCTTCTCCAAAAACCATCAAAATGGGCAACTTAGAAAAGACAGATGGTAAGCAGCTAGGAAGTATGGTGGATAGAGCCCCAGACCCAGAGATGGGGCATCCTGGATTCAAATGTGGCCTTGGATATTTCCTAGCTGTGTGGCAAGTTTCTTAACCCCAAAAAGTGCTTAGCCTTTAGCACTCTTCTGCCTTGGAACTGATACTTGATATTGTTTCCAAGACAGAAGGCAGGGGTTTTTAAAGAAACAGGCAGGTAGATATAGTATGTTGCACCTTGTTCATTTTGTGGGTTAACTCTGCTTGGCTGTTTTTCCGTTACAAAAAGTGGGTTCAGTGACTGGAAGACAAGTTAAACTTTTTCAAGATTGTCCCGTGTGGATTTTGTTTTAAATCATCTTTCAGTAGAGATTGACTCTTGTGGTTGAGAGACTCAGTCAGCCATCATTTGTTAAACATCCACTGTTTGCCCCCCATACTAGAGCTACAAATGCAGAAGCGAGATAGTCCCTGCTCTCAGGGAACTTACCTTCCACTAGGAGGACACAGCATTTTCATGGATAAATAGAGGGCATGTTCAAACCAAATACAAATCATGTTCCCAGAGTGTAATTAGAATCTTACCCTAAAAAAACTACTATTCCCAGCAACAAGGGGAGGCCAAAGGAATCGGGAAAGGCCCCTCACGAGCGTACTTCCACCAACCTAGAAGGGGGCTATGAATTGTCATACATAAGGATGGAGAGCTTTCTAGGCCTGGGAGGGAGCAAAGACATAGCGATGGGATTTGGGGTGCCCTATACAAGGAATAACAAGGCTAACTTGGCTAGAATATACAGTGTGGAAGGAGGAATGATGTGTATTCATCCTGGAAAGAAAGGCTGGAGCCAGCTGTGACAGGTTCTAAGTGCCAAGCAGAGGAGTTGGTCTTTGCTCCTTGAGGCAGTAGGGAGCTTCTTGAAGAAAGCAGAGATTCAGTCAGCAGCCTACTTGTCAGCTTCCCCACACTCTGCAAGGACTGTTTGTTTGCTGTATGGTAGGCACTTGATGTGATGTGGCTTTATGCAGAGACAACGTTGCCCAAGTGAGTGTCTGTAATTCAAGGTGAATGCAGATTTCTTTTGTAGACATTTGGCCCCCTCAGAAGGCAACAATCATATTCCTGTTTCCTCTCATTTTAGACTTGTCTCGAAGACATTGGGAGAGCCCAGATGCATGGGTACCCAGAAGGTTTATGGCCCAAGTTGATGCTGCGCAAAGCCGAATGCCTTATGGCCCTGGGCAGGCGGCAGGAGGCAGCCCTGACCCTCTGTGACCTGGAGCAGAACGTCTCAGCCCAGCAGGCTGGTACTGGGGCCCCGCATCTCCAGGCCCTGCAGAGGAGGCTCAGCCACCTGAAAATCAGGGTGCAGGAGGACTCGGACCCTGCACAAGCTCATCCCATCAGTCTAGCACAGACCTCAAAGGAGGCCTGTCCAAAGGCCAAGAACAACTGGATTCCCAACGCGTCTTCCTCTGTGAGCTTGTGCAGTGACCCTTCCAGAGGACGCTACCTGGTTGCCACAGAGGACATTCTTCCAGGTGAACTCCTAGTAAAAGAGGAGGCTTTTGTGAGTGTCCTCAATCCCGGAGAGACATCATGGCTGCGGTCTGACCCAGGAGCCAAGTGGAACTGCAGAGTCACCACCGGGGACCTCCACTGTCACCGGTGTTTGAAGCCTGTGTGGGCTACGATTCCCTGTCAGGGATGCAGCTACGCCAGGTACTGCAGCCAGCAGTGTATGCAACAGGCCTGGGAATGCTATCACAGGACCGAGTGTTCCCTGGGGGGGACGCTGCTCGCCTTGGGAGTCTTTTGCCACGTGGCCCTGAGGACAGTCCTCCTGGCTGGATTGGAGGTTGTTGGCAAACTCGTAAAGACATTTCAGGGAACAGTAAATGCCCAAGGCCGAACTCCAGTGGAAACGCCAGATGTACCGGCCATTCTCAGGAGGGACCAAACTAACAGTTTGTCCAAGATGCCAATCCCAGGATGTGACAAGGACGGCACTTACCAGAGTGCTTACTATGCCCTCTTCCACCTCTTGCCCCACACCAAGAAGCACAGCCCAGAGCACAAGTTCCTCTGTGGCCTGAGCGTCCTGGCCTTGTGCAAGAAGCTGGGAGAAGCCGCTCAGCCTTCACCCTGGGCAACTCAGGGGCCCTGTGAGCCAAAGGCAGAGATGTCAGGACCAAGCGCCTGGGCAGTGGCCATGCTGAGGCATGTGCTTCAGCTGCACTGCAATGCCCAGGGAGTGACTGCTCTCCAAGAGACAGGTAAGTGGGCCAGCGGGCTGGACATTCAGCGAGGTATCTGCCTTTATCCGTCTTGGTCTTTATCTACAGTGGAGTGATTGATGAGGAGGAGTATCCAGGAAAGAGCTGGCCAGGCATCCTGGAAGAGCTATGGGGAGGGATGAGAGGAAGGAAGGGAAGAAAGAAAATGGGAAGACGGGAAAGCTAGAGGAATATAGGGAAGGGAGAAAACAAAGGAGGAAAAGAAGGGAGAGGGAGGAGGGGAAAGGGGGAGCAGTTAGTCAGTGCTGACCCAGTTCTCGTCTCTGCTTCATTCTGCTGACTCTGACGTTAGCCAAGCGTCTTACCTTCTACCTTCTATAAAAACGAGAGAAGAATCGCTTCCTGCCTGCCTCCCTCACAGGACTGTTGTGGGGCTCAAACAAGCTCTCCATCCCTCAGCAAGGACTGGTTAAGCTCTGGCTCTGGTTGCTGGGTTCTAGGTATACAGAGAAGGGAAACAGACCCTGCCCTCCAGGAGCTTCCACCATGCACAGACCGTGCAGCCAGAGTTGGGATGCTTGAGGTGCCACCTGAGCTGAGTCTGAAAGGCAACCAGCAACATTGGCAGTACAAAGTAACACTCTTAGGAGAAGGCAAATAATGTCTCCTTTACTTGTTTCTAGACAAGAGAAACTTTTTTGCAGGAACTTGAGTAATGTCTGTGATTTTCCTAGGTAACACATTGGATTTGGAAGATCTGGGTTCAAATCCTACCTAAGTATATGACCATAAGTAAATTGTTCTACCTCTTCAGGCCTCAGTTTCCTCATGTGTAAAATGATTTTTACATGGGAAAATGGGCTTTGGGAGTGCTGATGGTGTTCTGCTGAGATGTCTTACCAGAAACTTCACTTTACCTCTTGGCATGGAGAAGCGCCCATAATTGGAGCCCACAGTAGCATTGGCTTTTTTACCCTGGGCTGCCCTCTGGCACTGCCAGCTAGCCTCTGCTTCTCAGTGCCCCCTTGCCTTCCTGAGCTGTCCCTTTTTTCTTTCATCTTTCCTTTTTTTTTAATCCTTACTTTGTGTCTTAGTAACAATTCTAAAATAGAAGGGCAAGGACTAGGCAATGCAGTGGAGGTTAATTGACTTATCCAGGATCATATAGCTAAGAAGTATCTAAGACCAGGCTTGAATGCAGGTCCTTCCAACTCTAGGTCTGGCACCCTATCCATTGTGCCACCCAGCTGCCCCCATCTCTGTTTTCCAAGTAACATCCACTGAATAGACTGTAAGAGGTTTGGGGTTTTTTCCTTGGGTATATTCACTTGCGTTTTCTAATTAAATCTAATTTGGTTTTAATCTGCCCATATTTCTAATCTTGGTTTTATCCCTCTTTATTATTTCACTGGGGCTCCAACACCTCCCAATTTAGTGTTCTCATTGAATTTCATTAGCAGCTGTGTCATTAGGAACACAGAAGGGGGATTAACGTGTTAAGTAAGAGAGAGACTTTGACAAAGAACCTCACAGGCATTTGTTGTGCTATTTGCAAGTCCTGTTCCTGAACATTTGAAGAAACCTCTCGAGGGAAAGAACTAGTCCCTGGCTTGGGGCTAAGCTGAGGTGGCAGCAGTCACGTTTGAGGAGGCAATCAGGCCTTGACCCAAGCTCTGGCTGTCATGACTCTTCAGCCACTAACTAAACAAAGTGACCCAGGGAAGGTCATTTCCCTCAGCCTCTTCTGGAAGATGACCATGTCTCACTCTAGCCTTTTACGGTCCTGAGAGAAAGTCTTGTTCCCACCACTCACCTTTCCTTCCCCGTGACCAAGGGGACTGTCATTAGCTGAAACTCTCACTTATGGGTCAACCTTCTTCACCATAGACGTCCACCTTGAAAGTCCTGTAGAACTCTTATTTCTACCAATTGAATTATCTCTTAAAGGTAGTCAAAGACTTGGTTGTTGAGAGAACCCCAGTGGTAACAACCAAAGTTTGTCAGGGGCTTTACACATAATAATAGCTTGTCCACTTTTCCCATCCACCCTGTGAGACAGCTGTAGCCAGTGGTAATGGGCAGAACATGAACCCACATATTCCTAATTCCAAGACAAGTTGCCTAGCTTCTTTGTTATGCTGCTTCTCTGAATTGTGGGATCATGGATATAGAATCTGAACGGATCCCAGAGACCATCTAGGTCTACCCACTCTGTTTGTTTGTTTTTTTCCCCCTTAAACCCATACCGTCTGTCTTAGAAGGAAGTCTAAGGCAGAAGAGTGGTAAGGGATAGGCAGTGGGGGGTTAAGTGACTTGCCCAGAGTCACACAGCTAGGAAGTATCTGAGACCAGATTCGAACCCAAGTCCTCCCAATTCCTGGTCTGGCTCTACCCACTCTATACAGATGAAGAAACTGAGTCTCAAAGGGGAGAGGTGACAGGCTAAGATCACATAGGTAATTTTTAATAGACTCAGGTCTGAACCCAGGTTCTCAGATTCCAAAGCCTCATTCATTTCACTGTACCAGGCAAACCTCCCATTCATCCTTTCCCTTATCTCTCACAGCCAGAAGTCATCAGATTTTGTTGATTCTCCATCCACAATATGACTCCCACTCATCTGCCCCTTCCCACAACCACCTGGATCTACTGGACTCTTGAAACCACCTCCCAACTAGTTCCTCTGTGTCCAGTCTCTTTTCCATTGTCCCAGTCTATCCCACGCCGCCCAAATCACCATCTTGACCACTCTCCTAATTACATAATTAGGATACATGCATAATCATAATTGTGATTTCACTGTGATAATTATATCATATAATCAGATAATTAAATATATTCTCTGATCATGTCATTTCTCTCTTCAGAAACTTTCAGTGGCCCTCAATTGTTTGTGAAAGTATAAATTTCAGACCCCAACATTTAAGGCCCTTCATGGTGTGATTTGATCCTTAGTTCCTGGGTGTCTTTGCTTATTCCAGCTAGACTGACTTCCCCTTGTTCTCCTGCCTATGGCTAAGAATGATCCCCTTTCCCCCTACCTACTTCTCCCTGAACCTGCTTTCCGTCAGGGCCCAGCTTGGGGGCACCCCTCCTCTTCCTTCTCTTTCATTTTCCATTTTCTTTCTTTATTTTGGCTTGACCAAAATCTGTTTTCTCTCTCCCTCCTACCTCCCCTCTCTAAAGTCTTCTCTGACCCCCTCAAATGAAAATCTTCTCTCCCACCAGCTTTCCATGACTCTTCTGTTAGATCCTTAACTCCAGGTAGCTCTTCCATAATCAGCATTCTCTGTGAATGTACTACATCTCTACCCACTGCCTTCTCTTCCCCTCATGCCCCCTATCCCATCACCTGCCCAGCCACTAGGAGGCCTTTGAGATCAGGGAATGTGCTCCCTCTCTCCTCCTCCCTTTCTCTGTTTCTGTCTCTCTCTCCTGCCCTTCTTTTCTCTCTGTCTCTCTCTCCTGCCCTTCTTTTCTCTCTGTCTCTCCTGCCCTTCTTTTCTCTCTGTCTCTCTCTTTTTCTATCTCTCTGGTTTGGCTTCTGCAGGCTCCCCTATCTTTGGAAAAGTGAAACAATCCCTCCTCCCCATTACTTTTTTACTTGAAGTCTACACTTTCATGGAGCTTTTTCAAGAGTTTCCTATATCTCATCAGCTTTCCACAAGCTTTTCTCCTTCCTCTCCTCTATACTACACTAGTTCCCTTTTGATGTATGTAGTCCTTTGGAGCTCACAATCCCAGTACTGCACCCTGAGGTAGGTAAGGTAGGTAAAGTAAATATGCTTATGCCCATTTTACAGATGAGGAAGCCACAGCTCAGAAAGAGTCCTGGCCTCCTGATCTTTGACCCACCATATCCATCTCCTCTGACGGAAGGGGAGGGAGTGACTCAACCAAAAGCAAGATAATGGATGAATTCTAAATCACGTTTTTGGAACCCAGTCAGAGACACACCCAGCTAACACTCATTTCTGTTCCTGAGCCCACTCTTGTTGGGGAGAATCCATAAATAATTTGCAAAGCTGATATCTCTGACTGGAGTGTGATGTTTTTAGGGAAAATTTTAGCAACTGTTTTCCTGTCGATTGTCAGCTATCACTAGCTGAGAAGTGGGCTTTGTCCACTTGGAATTATTCAGAGCCCACTCCTCCAGACTGGGCCCTGGCCTTGCCTGCCTGCCTTGGAGCATTTTCTCAGCTCATTAGCACCTCCTGGGAAGAGGAAAAGAGACAGTACTCAGATCAGTCAAGTTGATGCTTATTCGATACCTATGGGGAGAAAATTAGTGGGACTTTGCTGATAAGACGTGTTAATATGGAGTCTCTGGGAATCACACTTACCTGTGTCTTCCCACGACCCCAGCGAGCAGAACTGGCTTCCCCTACCCTCCCTTGCTGATCTGGTGACATCCAAGAATGACAGTGGACCTCTGGGGAGAGAAGTCTTTGCAATGTTCCTTCCTCCTCTGGCTGCCTTGGCAGAGGAAAGGAAACAAACCGTAACCTTCTCTTGATGACTTGGGGTCAGCTTTATGCACATCAGTTAATGTACTGTCAGGTAATAGAGCTGTACCCTCTGGGGCTTCCAAGAAGCGCGAGGCTGTTTGCCTTCCTATAATCCTGGCCCTCAGCTGGATTCTGATAATTGAGGTGACTAGATAGCTGACCCCCTGATGAGTGAGATGTTGCTCTAAAGTGCCTGCTGAAGACATCTGTATGTGTCAAATAGGCTTCGTGCACAGTCTGACCCCAGACTGCACTGACCTTTTCAGTTCTTGGGTCTATTAGAATTTCCTCTTTCCTCTCCTTCTCAGTTAGCTGATACAGCTTCCTTTTGCCAGCATTCCTGCCTTGAGCAATGGTTCCCTTCCTACTAATTTGCTGCTTTTTAGTGCACTGATCTGGGAAAATAGAAAACAAACTTGTTGGAATTGTGTCTAAAATAAAAGTAAACAGTTTTGGAATGAGGGCCTGCAGACAGATCCAGGAGTAGGGAGAGGCAAGGTTAGGTAGAATACACTCAATAAAGAACATTTTTGACTGTCTCGTTTTGTAAATAAATAGTTTTAATGCCAGCCAATTCCATTCTTTGTGGCATGACAGCATTTATTTTATCATGTCAAGTAGTCTCAAGCAAAAACTAAAAGCTTCTTCCTACACAACAGAAGGGCTCCGGGTTTCAAACCCTGACTTCGGTGACCAGATAACTTGTTCCAGCTCTGTGGGATGGGCTCTCCTGTGAGGGAAGAACATGAGCTTCTTTTGTCAGCATTTTGCAACATCTGTTGTGGCTACTCGAGGGCCTCTTTCCTTGTCGTTGACTGTGTCCTTGATGGTCATATCACCAGAGAAATGACCTTCAGATAAGTGAAAAGATCGTTGAAACATCGGAGCATCTCAGGTAGCACGAGGGCTGAGCTTTCTGACCGGGACAATTGAGGTTAACTGATTTCCCAGCAGGGTTCTAGGCAGACACACAGAACCTGGTAGATTTTGAAATGGATCAAATGACCAAACCCAGTTATCTTACCATCCACTTGGCTGAGATGTCTCAAGGATGTGCCCTGAGAATCTCTCCTTAGCCCTCTAAGTTCAGCATTGTGGTCCATGATGAAGGTGTGGAGGGCAGGCTTGTCAAAGTCGCAGACGACATAAGGCAGGAGAGGCAACCAGACACACAGAGTCGCAGTCAGGATCCCCAAAGGTGGGGACAGACTAGAAGGAAAAGTCAAATCTAATTAGATTAAATGAATAGAAATCAATGTTAAACCCCCACTTGGCTTCAGAGAACCAATTTCCCAGTGACAGGTCTAGCCTGGAAGGCATGTGTGGAGAAGATCTCAGAACCTGAGCCAACAGTGTGGTGTGAAGGGAGGCAGAATATTTAGGACAAAGTGGGCCATCGGGCTGCTCTGCTCCACCAGGGTCAGACCACCTCTGGACTTTAGGTTCTCTTCTCTGAAAGCCATCACCAAGCTAGAGAGTACTCTGGAGAGGCCAGCCAGAATGGCACGGGAACTCAGAACGTTGGTGTATTAGGCCTTAAAAAAAGAGCCAACGACAGTAAGTCTGGAAGGAAGAAAAATTAGGAGGAATTCAGTTCTGACCAAGTGTTTGAAGGGCTATCAGAAGAGTCATCAGACTTGTTCACCTTGGCTCCAGAGGGTGAAAACTAGAGAGGGGCAGAAGTGGGCCTTCTGGAAGGCAGACATTCCTAACAACTGGAGCCATCTGAAAGGGAACTTGTTGCTTTGGGAGATGGCAGGCCCCCCTGACTTCTGTCCATGTCTGTGTTGGTGGTTTGGGGACCAGGGATGAGTAGGACTAGATGGATTCCTTTCTGAGGGCTCTTATCACTGAGCTTCTGCAAAAGACCTGAGATTCTTTCATATATTTAACCCTCACATGTGAAAAAATGGACTTGGACAGTGGTTAAATTAACCAAGCAAAGGTCTGATAATCAAAGCACTCGTCCTACAATGATTTGGAACATCTCCGGGAAATAATCCTGCCAGTTACTCTGGTCTCTGTACTCTCATGAACATTCTCATCTCACCAGGCAGGAAGCCTCCCTGCTGATAATTCCTTTTTGATTATTATTTAAGATATTTAATCTTTGGGTTCCTTTTCATGGTAATGAGAAGGAGTGATTAGGCTTCCAGAATTCTGGGGGACTTTTGCTTTAAATGTGTTCGTTCCCTTTGCCTCCTGGGGACAAGAGAATGCTGTGAGTCATGTTCCCTCCTATTTATACTGGATCCGGTTATAAAGTCATGAGTCAGATGGGCTAAAGGCCCAGTTTCCTATCTGTGTCTTCTGAGAAATGGGTAGCTAGGCTAGAACTAGTGTCCTGATGAGGTTGTCACTTTTCCTCTGGCACTTTCAGCATCTGAAGGGGACCTCATTACAGAGCGCAGGCAGGTCCGCCTCGCCACAGGCTTCTTCCCTGTCATCAGCCTGCTGAACCACTCGTGCCGCCCCAACACCAGCCTGTCCTTCAGGGGCTCAGTGGGCATCATCCAGGCATCACGGCTCATTGCACAAGGGGAAGAGATCCTCCATTGTTATGGTGAGCCACCCACCGCTTCCTCTCACCACCAGCCTTTCCCGAAGAATAGAGTGGAAGAGAAGCAGCACCCCAGGGAGGCCTCTCCTTTCTTCGTCTCCAGGAGGAGGGCAAGCACACTACATCCAGGGAGATGGGTCGGAACCCCAAACAGAGGCCTCTCACTCGGCCCCTCTTCACCAGCCCAGCATCTTCCTTACTATGTGCTTTCTGTCCTGAAAGTGGTGTGAACTAGGAGCCTTTTGGCCCCTTCTTGCTTTGCCCTGTCCTAGGGCCTGTACTCTTCCCCTGCATCCATCTCCCTTGTTGGGGGGTGGGGGAAGGGCTCATAAAGGGAAATAGTTGTCCCAGACCCTCTACTAGGTTGGGGGAGGAAGCTGGTCTTTGCCCTCCATTTCAGTCTCATCTTGATTGTGTCTCATGGCAGGGCCTCATGAGTGTCGCATGGATGTCACTACAAGGCAGCAGAAGCTGAGATCTCAGTATTTCTTTGACTGCCACTGCCAGGCCTGTCAGAATGAGGAGGTGTGCCCAGTCAGCACGGCACCAAAGCCAAGCGGGTTCCGTTGTCCCTCGTGCAAGGCAGCTCTGCAGGTGCTTTTCCTCCTCCTTGGGTCTCAGCCTTTCTTACTGCTCCCCAGCCACGACTGGAACTCTTGGGAGGGGGGCATTTCCTGGCTTTCAGGGTGACTGCACACCCCCACCCAGATTCTCCAACCAGTAGTCAATATTGAGGGTCCCTAAGACCTTCACATACATTTGCACTGAGCCTCCCAGCAAGCTGTAAGGGGCTCTCCCACAGAGACAGTCAGGGCTTCTGCTCGCAGATGAGGGAAGGGGAGCTCCTATGGTCACCCTGCTGATGGGTGTCGGGGAGAAACAGTACCCAGGGCTCTCCTGCCTTCAGATCTCACATTCATTCCACACCACTGCCTTAGCATAGCACAAAAGGTTTCTCCCCTCCTTGGCTCATCAGGCATGCTGACAGGTGCCTTAGGGAGCATGGAGCAGACTGGTAAAGCATGAAAAGGGCACTGGATTTGGAGTCAGGACCTGGGTTCTAATCTTGGATCTCTTTATTTAATACTGTCTTATCCCCATCCCATGAGAGGGCCAGACAAGGCCCCTTCCATCTCTAAGCCCTGTTAGAAAACTTCCATCCAGGAGCCCACCCCACATTTACCCCACTGACTACTGAGAAGTGGCACTGCTTTCCAGTGATATTGAGGCTATTACCTCCCCACTTTAAAAAACAAAAAATTCATCCAAAGTTTAGGAACTGAGAAGAAAAGAGCCTGTGGCCATCAAAAGGAATATCTGTGATGGACTGCAGTAATCTGGTTGTAAAGGTTCTGTCTTCAAATATCTAGCTAAGATTGTCCTTAGGGGAGCATTGCAGAAGTTCAGTGCTAGAAGGGACCTTGGAGACTCAGCCTCCTTTGTGAATCTGAAGATTTGGAAGGAACTTGAGAGATCATCTCATCTCACTGCTTCGTTTTACAAATGAGGAAGCCTGAGACTCAGAGAGGTTAGGAAACTTATCTGTAGCTACACTGGTAGTAAGTGATTAAGCCATCATTCAAACTCAGCATCTCTGCCACCATATCCAACACTCTTTCCCCCAAAATCCAATGTGTTCTTCATCCAAAGCTCCAGCATCCCTAACTGGTCTCTTAGGATCCACTTGAATACCTCCTACAAAGGGTAAGTCATTCCCCTCTAAGACAGCCTATTAAGGCGATGAATAGACTTTTAGACAAGTTAGCTATGATAGAGCTCTGAAGAAAATTGAATGGGAATAGAAAGGAATATACTTTTTTCTCAGCTATCCATGGCACCTTCACAAAAATTGACCACATTCAAGCAAAAAACCAGAAAAGCAGAAATATTAAATGCACCCTTTTCAGACCATAATTCAATAAAAGGCCTTGTAAGCATAAACTAAAAATTCATCAGAAACTAAATTATCAAATCCCAAAGAATGAGTGAATCAAAGAATAAATCATAGAAACTACCTTCCAAGACAGCCTGTTTTCACTGTGGAGCAGCACAGATTTAGTCTGGCTTTGGGTATGGTGTGAAGACATGGTCAAGGCCAAGAGCCATAAAGGGATCCTGGTGGTCTGTAGAGTGTGATCCCCCTGAGAGAGGAGATCTTCCTTTGTCTTTGTATCCCTCCCTCCTAGCCCAGGGCCTAAATGATGGGTGAAATGAGTAGAATTAACACTGACCCTCTCCACATTGGCTAGCTGTCCACCTTGGACTGCTGCATTAGCACAGGAAGAAAGGTAAGTAAACCTGACTTCCCCAGGGAGACGATTTCCTGTGCTGTGACAACAGAACCTGCACGGCCTCTGCGAGCAGGGCTCAGCTAGAGCACCAGGTACAAGACCTTCAGCAGCAGGTGAAAGCAGCCCTGGAGCTTCTCAGAGATGACAGATCGGGTGAGAGTCCCTCCCCTTACCCCAAATTCCTACCCTTCATAATTGGCTCAGTCAATGCTTATTGAGTTTAATGAGATTATCCCTGTGTCAGCCACAAGATGGCTGTGTCATCCACGGTAACCAGAGCCAGCTTCCCCATTTGGCAGCCCTGGGAGAGCAGCATGATGTGGCTCACACAGCCAGGCTGGCCCTGCTCCAGTGACAAAAGAGTTCTCTGTGACGTGGGGGCCCCCACTTCACTCTCATTTGTTTTGAACCTGAGGCCTCGCTGACTCAATTTCCCAGAAATGTGGTTGTGTCCCAGGCAGGGCTGGATGCCTCTGGAGAGCAATGGGGCACTGTTATTCAGGGGCTAAGTCATAGGGCAGCTGTGGCCTGTTGCCCCCGGACCCTGCAGTGTGGCCTGGTCTCGAGGATTTGTTCAGCCATCTTTGTAGAGGCAGCCCTGGGAGTGAAGACTGCAGACTCAGGGGTGGAACTCCAGACCATTGTGGAAGCAAAGCCAGGTCCCTACATGTGGCTGATCTCTCCCAATAGGGAATGAGGTTCTTAGTTAAGAAATGGGGAGACTCCCCACTCAACTCGGCCCAGCTGCTATAGAACTTGGGTCCTAAATTCTTGCTGTGTTGTTTGTGTTTGAATCCATAGCTCAAGCTATCCAGCTTTTGTTGGGCTGCCAGCAAGATGCTGAGAACTTCTTGTCCTCAGAACACATGTTGATGGGAGAGATTGAGGACCACTTGGCCCAGGCATATGCCAGCCTCGGTAGGGCACGAGTCTACTTGACTGATCTGCTTCCCCCAGGAAAAGAGGATGGATTATTTTGTTTGTCCTTGACTTAACTCTTCAGCAAGTGTCATCCCTAAACCCAGATCTTCTCCCCCTTTATTTCACCCTCCCTTCCCTACTCCCAGAAGTCTCAGCTGTAATAGAGTGGGATTCTCTTGCTGGAATCAGGTTGTGTTTCCTGACAGGGGACTGGTCCAGGTCTGCAGCCCACCTGCAAAAGAGCCTCCTAGTGGTAGAGGCCCGGCATGGACCAGCCAGTGTGGAGCTAGGCCATGAGCTCTTCAAGTTGGCCCAAGTCCTTTTCAATGGGTAAGGCTCTTCAGGTATCAGTCCCCTACGCCCCACCACACTCCTGGCTTCCCCATCCCAGAGGCTTCACAGAATATTTTGGAATTCTTGAGTCACTTTCTTATTTCCTCTTCTGGGGAAAGCAAAACTATGTCTGCCTTAATGCAAGCATTTGAGAAAGGTGACCCAGAGACCTTGAAATCCAAAACAGCTCCCCAGAGAAAAAATGTTCCCACCTAGGGTCCGTGGGCATTTCTTAAAGTGCCTCCTGAGAGCGAGAGAGCCCGGGTCCCCCCTCCCAGGGCCTGTGTTCCTCTCCTCTCCCTTCTCAGCATCCCTGCATTCTGCTGTTTTCTGGCTGCCTTCTGGCCTTCCTGATCTCTCACCCTTTCTTTTTAAGGCTTTAAAAGAAGGAGAGGGTGGTGATCTAACAACCTCCACTTCCTTTTGTCTCTGCCTTCTTTTGGAAATCCTGATCTTAGCACTGCTAAATAGGGTTTCCACCACCACCACCACCTGTGCCCCACCCCACTGCCCCCAAAAAAGCTGGATCCTGGTACCCACTGAGTAGTAAGTCTTTAAGGGAGGCCCCTGATTGCTTTTGAGAGGAGATAAATCCTAGTAAGTAAAGGGCTGAGCTTGGAGTCAAGAAGACCTGGGGTCAAGCCCTGGGCTCTGATATTTGCTAGTTAGACTAGTGAATCATCTAACTTGTGTGGGCCTCTGCTAAATCCTGAGGTTCTACACTAGAGATGAGTCTCCATATGCATGGGGGAAAGAATTCCTGTCCCATTGAAGTCACCAAACCTTGCCTTTTTTTTCTTTTTTCTCTTTCTTTCTTAGCAACAACTCTTAAGAGAAAGGGGCAAGGTCTAAGCAGAGAGGGTTAAATGACTCACCCAGGGTCATACAGCCAGGAAGTATCTGAGGCCTGATTTGAACCCAGGCCCTCCAGACTCCAGGCCTGGCACTCTATCCACTGAGCCACCTAGCTGCCTCAAAATACTGTATTCATTCAGCAAACACTTGTTAAGTCATTTCAGTCATGTCCTTCTCTTCATGACCCCATTTGGGATTTTCTTGGCAAAGATCCTGGAGTGGTTTGCCATTTCCTTCTCCAGCTCATTTTACAGACAAGGAAACTGGGGCAAACAGGGTAAGTGACTTGTCCAAGGTCACCCAGCTAGGAAATGTCTGAGGCCAAATTTGAACCCAGGAAGATTAAGTTTCCTGACTCCAGGCCCAGCACTCTATTCGCTACACCATCTAGCTACAAACACATGCCCTCACCTTCTTAGTGAGTATGGAGGGAGTCCATGATGTGCCAGCATGGAAGATGAATAGTGAAGGTTGAGATTGCAGTCAGTCAGATCAAGCTCCTACTATATGCCAGACCCTCTGGTGAGGGTTGAGGATAAACAAAAAAGGCAAAAATTGTCCCTGAAGGAGCTCAGTCTAACAATGAAGACAAACTTTCAATAAATAGGCGCCTTATAGAGGAAGTGGACATCCCTTTAGCCAACAGGCCTTTGTTAAGCAAGGAGATGAGCTGTCGGACAGACTTGTCCATCCTAAAAGAGTGTTCCGAGTTAGAGACTTGGGCTGGCACTATTTCATAATAGGAGGATGTCCCTTATCACCCACTGCCTCATTGTAAGCCCCCAGCTGTACATCTCAGCCCCTGCCCCTAGCTAGAAGGAAGGCACGAGCTGAGCCATCCCCATCGCCATTCCCCTCGGTGCCATAGGTGGTCATGTGAGTCTGTGCAGTTAGGCCTGCAGTCAGATGAGGGAATGGATGACTTCCTCTTACCTCTTCCGGTCCAGGTTTGCAGTCTCCAAAGCCTTGTGTGCGATAGAGAAGGCAGAAAAGGTTCTGTCCATACACCATGACCCCGAAAACGAGCAGATGCAGGAGCTGCAGCAGATGAAAGCGTGCTTACTGGAGCTGCCGGGCCTCCCTGAGGGGCCCACACATGGACACGTGGGAAAGTGAGACTGGCCTAGTGTAAGAGAGGTCCTGGGCACCTTTACACCTTCAGGAAGTGTAAACAAATTGTCAGATTGCTGGTGAGCTGCTGCTGGCGAACAACGAAGGTCTTGGAGCTGTGGCCAGAAAGTCACGAAACCATCTGTGCCCTCAAACCTAGCAGCTCCACAAGTGGCATATGCCCCGAGGAGGTTAGAGGTGGAGGTCTTGTACACAAAGAAGGGTGTTGGTGGCAAACACTGGAAATCTGTGGGTATCTGTCAATTGGAAAATGGCTGAATGAATTCTCTATGTGACTAATGGAGTAATAGTATTGCACTGTAAAAAATGTCAGATGGAAAGAATGCCTGGAAACTTGAGGAGGCTTCTGTGGACTGATGCAGAGTGAATGAAGAAATCTGAGGGAACAGTTTGCCCCCAGACTATTATAATGTAAAAGAAAACTGCACCAAAGGACACCAGGGACCAGGTGCAGCTCCCAAGGACTGATGGTCAAGCTGACCTCCCTCCACTTGACAGAGAGGTGGTGAACCACAGAATGAAGCATATGTTGTCAGGGGTAGATTAATTGTATTTCTCTGTTACAAGTCAGAATAAGTCCAGTATTGGGAAATAATGGTTGTTTCTTTCTGTCTTTTTAAAGCATCGGTAAACCTTTAAAAAAGAAAAAAGATGACCTACAGGAAAATCCCATGCCTGGTGTGTGATATGGGGCAAGGGCAGGGGAGCATTTACTCCCGAAATACCCCATTGGGAAAGATGGGCTTTCAAAGACTGCATTGTTCGGAGAACTGTTCCCTGAAATGAGAGAATGCCCCAGACTAAAAGCTGACCCCCTCAGATGACTAAAATGCACATCTAGAGACACTGTGTTCCATTGGAAGGAGCTAGACTTTGCCGAGGAATCCGTCTGAGCTTCAGGACTCATGGCCAGGGTCCAGGCCACTAAATTGTTAAGAGGCAGCTTCAGTGGAACACGCCTGTTGTTTCCGGTGGTTACACGATGCCGTGTACACCGCAGAGGGGATTGAACTAATGGCAATAGTCATTAAGAACAAGAAGATCATTAGAGGAAATCTTGGAATTGATGTGGTTTCTTCCCTCTAAGAAGTACATTGGGCTTCGCAGATGGGATCTCATTTCCCTGGGGGTGGTGCGCTCATGGGATGGGCTATTTGGCTGGAGCCACTTTTCCAGTTTTCTTTCCCTTTGGTTTCCATTCTGTTCCCTCACTCTGCCTCCTGAGCAGCTAGTAAAACAGAACACACTGTCATGCTTTCATAATAGTTGTGCCTCGGTCGTAACTGCCCGTCTCCCGTGTAACACTGAGAAGGTCCCAGCCGTCATCCTTAGGAAGGCAGACCACTCCAAGCCCAAACTCACTGGAGGAGTGTTCAGCGGCGAGGGAATAATTACAAGGTTCTACTGTGGTTTCAGAGCCAGAACCCTCGGAGTAAGGATGAAGACTGGCTCCCACCTAAATGCATGGGGATGGCCGGCCCCCAGCCCACCCAGAAATCTAGTAAACATTCCGGTTGTGAGCTAGCCACTGGCCCCTGGAAAGTTTCAGGTAGGCTTGGGTCTGGGAATCGAGGCCAACCACGATTTTGATGTCCAAATAGACCTCAGTGATGAGCGGGCTCCGTCGTTAGAGAATTAGAGCTTGCTCGGTTTGTCTTTGGGCTCCAAGAGGTCGGAGGATAGCTTTCAGGGGAGTCTGGGAGCTTAGATAGGAAAAAGAATTACATCTTTATATTCATTCCTCTAACTGGAATTGAGCATTTCTTTCCATTATGGAGACAATAAACATTCCAAGAAGGGATCTGTGATGTCATCAGACTGTGTGTGGGGGGGGAGGGTGGAGATCCATGAGCCCCAGAAGGGGAAGAAGCCCTGCTATACACCCCTCTGAAAGTAGGTGGGAGCTGCACTGATGTGGGACAAGTTTTCAAAGAGCCAAATCTCTGTTTTCCCAACTGTTAGTCCTTTTGTGGCAAGTTCGTTGCCAGAGGCACATTTGAAGTGCTCAGGATCATCTTTCTGCCACTTTTGACTGCTTGCCCAGGACCAGGAGCTATTTTCTTCTAACTTCAGGGTTCTCCAAAAGGACCCCTGCGATTCACTCCTGGACCTACCGTAGTTAGAAAGGTGCTCCCCAAAGGCTGTTCAGAAACGGCCTGCTCTCTTACATGTGCTTTTAACGAGTTTTTCACTGAAGAGACTCTTGGGACCCTCTTTCTGTAAGTAAAGGATTCTTTCAGGGACACAAATCTTCCCTCTTCCTGTCTGGCTCTGCTCCCCGGTTTTCATAGGTTGGCTTAAAGTCACATCCCTTCCTTCCCCCAATCCTGCTTCTTCCGACCTCACAATGTCTGTAACATCCCCATTCATTCCATTTGTCTTTGATCTCCTTAAGTAATCCAATCCAACTCCCCAGTGGAGGGTCCACTTCCTCCTCCTCCATGAAGACTGGAGCTTTCTTCAGCTCGTGGGAAGGAAGGGATTGTCCTGCTCTGGAGCCGAGGAATACAGAAGTTGTGTCATGGGGCCCCAGGGCTACTGTTCAGCTGGGGTTCTGGGTCTGCTAGGATAAAATGAACCCCGGACTCAGATTCAGGAAACCACATGGGAGGCCCAGCTCTGCCCCTTAGTAGCCATGAGGAGAAGAATGGGGCAGAGTAGGCTAAATGTGAAGTGAGGAAGTACTGGATTCCAATCCTGCCTCAGACACTTATTACCTGTGAAGTTGGGCCTGGGCAGATGAGCTCTCCAATCATCAGTTGTCCCATCTGTGAAAAGGGTCCTGGCTTGTGGGGTAGCTGGAAAGCTCCCATAAGGAAAAGTGTCCAGAAAGTATTTTGAGGGGTCCGTTGGGCAGCTCAGTGGATTGAGAGCCAGGACCAAAGATGGGAGGTCCTGGGTTCAGATCTGGCCTCAGACACTTCCCAGCTGTGTGACCCTGGGCAAGTCACTTGACCCCCATTGCCTAGCCCTTACCACTCTTCTGCCTTGGAACCAAGACACTATTGACTCCAAGACAGAAGGTAAGGGTTTGACAAAAGAAGGGACCTCAGCAGCACTCTAGTCCTCTCCAGCTTAAAAGGAATTCCTATATAACAAGCCCTTCCCCTCACTGCCTCCATCATTCCCGTCATCTGCCGTCACTCGGCCTTTGATTAAAGGTTCCCCAGTAAAGAAGGGGGGGGGGGCAGTTTTTCACCCTTCATCTCCTCAATGCCTTCCACAGAGCAGGCACTTAATAAAGGTTTGTTGGATTGGATTAGGGAAAGCCACCAGCTTTTGTTATTTAATAACCGTACCTCACCTTCTGTCTTAGAATCGATACTAAGAATCAGTTCCAAGGCAAAAAGTGGTCAGGGCTAGGCAATGGGGGTGAAGTGACTTGCCCAGGGTCACCCAGCTGGGAGGTGTCTGAGGTCAGACTTGAACCCAGGACCTCCCGTCTCTGGGCCTATCCACCAAGCCACCGCCTTTCAGGGCACTCATTCTCCTTTTGGACATCTCTCCGAACCTCCATTTGGCCTTTTGGCAGTCTCTGCCTTTGCTACTGGTTCTACCCCGAGGGCCAAACGTGACACACCTGACCCCTCTTCTCCCTGACCATCCTTCAGATACCTCCGACCTTAAGAGACAGAGAGGCCAACACCCATTTCAGTTCGATTCAGGCTAGTGGCAACTTCTCCAGGGCTTACTCGGCTCCAGTGGAAGCCCAGACCCTGGAGGTTTGCCGCCTGGCTCGCAACAGAGGCAAAACAGGCCATTTTCAGAGGTTGACTCGACCACCTTTATTGCAGAGCGAGCGCGGGGTGCTCGGGGCGCCCCTGGGCCGCGGTCACTCACGGGCCCCTGGGGTCCAAGACTTTGCCCACGAAGAGCAGGGCCCCCGTGTCCGTGTCCCGGAGAACAAAGATGAAGGGCTTGTCGAGGTGGTAGTCCAGAAGGAAGGCGAGGCGAGAGGGCTGGACGCTCGGGCCGGGCGTCGTTCCTGCCCCGTCCTCGTTCCACTCGAAGGCCGCCCTGTGTTCCACCTGAGTGATCTTGATGGCTTTGCCCGTGATCTTGCTGAAGTCCGGGGAGTCGAACAGAGACTGGAGTTCTGAAGAGAGGAGAGACGGCCATGAAGACCCCGCGTGTGCCCAGAGCCCCAGAGGGGCCCGGAGGGCCCTCGAGGTCATCTAGGCCAACCCTCCTCTTAAGGACCAGGAAATCTCAGCCCGCTCAGCCCAGAGAGCAAGAAAAAAGCGCCGCAGCCCCCAACCGACCATGAGGCTGAAATGGGGACGTCGAAGCGGGGGGCCAAGTCCCTCCTCCCCCCGGCCTCCCTCTCTCATTTGTGAAGGCCCTCCAATGCCCTTCTAACTAGGATCTGCGGTCCCGAGACCCTCAGCCTCCAAATGTGGTCCCCACAAGGGGCCTTCAAGATGGAGGCTCAGAGACTCGGAAGGACGTGAGGCGGCGCCTCGCCTACCCTTCGCTTTACAAAGAGCACACAGGCCCAGAGAGGGGTGCGTGTGCCCCAAATCACGCCATAATACTTTGCGCTAGTCCTGCTAGTGAGAACTAGTTTATCTCTCTGCCTCGTTTCAATTGTTTGCTCAGTCCTGGCCCTCTCTTCATGCCCCCACTTGGGGTTTTCTCAGCAAAGGTCCTAGAATGGTTGGCCCTTCCTTCTCCAGCTCATTTGACAGAGGAGGACACTGAGGCAAGCAGGGGAAGCAACCTGCCCAGGGTCCCACAGCTAGTGAGTATCTGAGGCCAGATTTGAACTCGGAAAGTTTTCATTTGCACTTTGCAGCCCCCTGAGAGGCAGGTGCTTTTATGACTCCCTCCACATAGACAAGGAAACAGAGCAGGCCAGGAAAGATGGAGTGACTTAAAAAGCAGATCCAAGGGGCAGCTGGGCCGCTCAGTGGCTAGAGAGGGGAGGTCCTGGGTTCACGGGGGGCCTTACACACTTTCTGGCTGCATGACCCCGGGCACATCCCTTCACCCCCATCCCTGGCTGCTCTTCTGTCCTTAGAGCCAGGACCTCGTGTTGATTCCAAGACAGAAGGATAATAAAATGACTAAAATTCAAGGACGTGGGAGGTCCCCCAAGTCCTAAATCTGTGCTGTGCCCCCAGGACCCACTTACTCAGCTGCTTCACCATCTCCGTGACTTCACCATCAAAGCTCAGCTGGATCTTGGGCACAGCCAGCACGGCCTGGATGGTCTTCAGCTCTCTGTCGATGTCATGGACAAACTCAGAGGTGAGGCTCTCCTCGATCTGCGTCAGGTTCTGGGTCACTTTCATGGGCAGGAAGAAGATGATGGACATGCTCCCGCTCAAGGGCAGCTGGGCGATCTGAGAGGGTGAAGAGGAAGCACTCCACAGTTAGAGCTTTCGGGAGTCATGGGCACGTGGGCACTCACACATGCACACACACACATGCACACTGCTGCCATGACTTCTTCTGGAACTGGGGGAGGGGGGGTCATCCCTTTTATCACTACCACTCATCAGAGTCAGCCTGATGATTCCCCAAGTCCATTCTTCTCATGGGAGATGGCATGATACAGTCAGTCAATCAACATTTATTCATGTCTGGGACTGTGGGCCAGTCACTGTTAAGTGCTAGGGATAAAAAAAAAGACAAGGGGTAATGAGGTGGCTCAATGGATAGAAAGCCAGGCTCATCCCAGCTTTTGGGACCAAAATCCACTATTTGATAAAAACTCCTGGGAAAAGTGTGGGAGAGATTAGGTTTGGATCAACACCTCACACCCTACACCAAGATAAACTCAGAATGGGTGAATGACTTGAATATAAAGAAGGAAATTATAAGCAAATTAGGCAAACACAGCATAGTATACTTGTCAGATCTTTGGGAAAGGACTTTAAAACCAAGCAAGAGCTAGAAAAAATCACAAAATGTAAAATCAAAAATTTTGATTACAGCCAAACAAAAAGGTTTTGTACAAACAGCACCAATGCAACCAAAATTAGAAGGAAAGCAACAAATTGGGAAATAATCTTCATAACAAAAACCTCTGACAAAGGACTAATTACCCAAATTTATAAAGAACTAAACCAATTGTACAAAAAATCAAGCCATTCTCCAATAGATAAACGGGCAAGGGACATGAATAGGCAACTTTCAGCTAAAGAAATCAAAACCATTAATAAGTACATGAAAAACTGTTCTAAACCTCTTATAATCAGAGATGCAAATCAAAACAACTCTGAGGTGCCACCTCACAACTAGCAGCCAATATGACAGCAAAGGAAAGTAATGAATGCTGAAGAGGATGTGGCAAAGTAGGGACACTAATTCATTGCTGGTAGAGCTGTGAATTGATCCAACCATTCTGGAGGGAAAGTTGGAACTATGCCCAAAGGGCGATAAAAGACTGCCTGCCCTTTGATCCAGCCACAGCACTGCTGGGTTTGTACTCCAAAGAGAAAATAAGGAAAAAGACTTGTACAAGAATATTCATAGCTGCGCTCTTTGTGGTGGCAAAAAATTGGAAAATGAGGGGATGCCCTTCAATTGGGGAATGGCTGAACAAATTGTGGTATATGTTGGGGATGGAATACTATTGTGCTAAAAGGAATAAAGTGGAGGAATTCCATGGGAACTGGAACGACCTCCCGGAAGTGATGCAGAGTGAGAGGAGCACAACCAGGAGAATATTGTACACAGAGACTGATACACTGTAGTACAATCAAATGTAATGGACTCCTCCATTAGTGGTAATGAATTGATCCTGAACAACCTGGAGGGATCTATGAGAAAGAACATTATCCACATTCAGAGGAAAAACTGTAGGAGTAGAAACACCGGAAAAAAAAAAAACTGCTTGATCACATGGGTCGATGGGGATATGGTTGGGGATGCAGACTCTAAATGAACATCCCAGTACAAAGACCAACAACATGGAAATAGGTTCTGATCAAGGACACAGGTAATACCCAATGAAATTGCCCATCGGCTGCGGGAAGGGTGGGTGGAGGGGAGGGAGGGAAATAATGTGATTATTGTAACCAAGGAATAATGTTCTAAATTGACTAAATAAATTAATTTTTTTTTAAAAGAAAGAAAAGAAAGCCAGGCTCAGAGATGGGAGTCCTGGGTTCAAATGTGACCTCAGACACTTCCCAGCTGGGTGACCCTGGGCAAGTCACTCAATCCATCACCCAGCTCTTACCACTCCTCTGCCTTGGAACCAGGACACCATGTTAAGAAGACAAGATAAGAGTTTAAAAATAAAAAAGGTAATGGGGAGATGACGTACAAACACTATGTACCAACAAAACATAGGATAAATTGGAGATGATCAATGGAGGGACGGATTCCGATGTCGAGCCAGAGGCCTCCGGTTTGCTTCTACTGCTACGAGGCCTTGGAACGGATCCCCTCTGAGCTTCGGTTTCCCCTTTTGTAAGAGGAAGCAGGACTCTGACCCCCAGCTCTCTCCAGCTCTAAAATCTGTGATTTAACTCTGAGCCTGTGATTCCTTCTGCTCGGACCCCTGCATGTTTTCCCTGCCAGTGCCACAGACAAGTCTTGTTTGTTACTGGGGCAACAAGAGATGAAACAGCCAACTGCTTCCTTAGCCTAAGCTGAAACCGCGGCACCTGGAAAGGAATCCTCCACTGAGACAACAGTCAGATGTGGCTGGATTGGATTCCACATCCGTCCCCCCACCCCCACCCCCACCAGCAGGCTTCAGGGTCCCACCTATGGCCTTTCCAGGATGCTCCCCATCATCCGCGCTCGTTCCATCAAAGCTCGGCTTGCCCTCTCCCCACGTGCTCCTGCCGGGCTGGCCCCCAGCCTGCCATTCTCTCCTCCCCCCTGCCTCGAGGATCCTCGATGCCCTTCCAGGTTCCGCTCCAAGGCCAGTGCTTCCCTTGGCCTGAATCTCCATCTCCCGTGTGGCCTCCCTTAAGGGCAGGCAGAGCCTCGTAGCCTAGACAGAGCCTGGCATGCAGTTGGCACTTAATAAGTGCGCGTTGACTCCCTTGAAGGCACTGCTAAGTCCCCCGGCTTTGGCCCCTTCACACAAGCCCCGGGGCCATCCCTGTGCCTGGTCAGATTCTGTTGAACATCTTTTGCTTTCAGTGAATGTGTCCTCTGTTGCCCAGTCTATGAAAGCACTTCCGGGGCTCCTGAGCTTTGACCCACAAAGTGGAGGGATTTCTGGGGATCCGTGTTTGGAGGGGAGACCCGGAAGTTACCTTCTGTGAGCCAAAATTCTCCTCCCAAACCCTTGGTGGGCCATTGAGGCTACTGTAAGTACCAGGAAGTGGCCGTTTCTAGGGGGAGATAAGCCAGACCCTCCTCTAACTTTCTCTTAACCCTTGCGGTCTTAATAGCAACTCTAAGGCAAAGGAACAGCAAGGACCAAGGCAGTTGGGGTGGAGTGACTTGCCCAGGGTCACATAGCCAAGAAGAGCCCAGGACTTCCCATCTCCAGTCCGGCACTCTCTCCATTCATACCTGGCAGCCCCTCTCCATTAGCTATTTTTTAAGCCTCACCTTCCACCTTAGCATCAATCCTGTGTAGTGGCTCCAAGGCAGAAGAGTGCTAAGGGCTGGGCAATGGGAGTGAAGTGACTTGTCCAGGGTCACCCAGCTGGGAAGTATCTGAGGCCAGATTTGAAACCCTCCCCCTTCTAAATCTAGCTCTCAAACCACGAAGCCACCCAGCTGCCACCAAGAACTTCATTTCAATGAAAAAAATTTAGAGAAAGGCTCTGATAGCCATGGCCTAACGGGTAGGAAGGTGCAATGGGATGTTTCTTTATGGCACTTTTTTTTAACCCTTACCTTCCATCTTGGAATCAATACTGGGTATTGGCTCCAAGGTAGAAGAGCAGTAAGGGTTAGGCCATGGAGGTCAAGTGACTTGCCCAGGGTCACCCAGCTGGGAAGTGTCTGAGGCCAGATTTGAACCCAGGACCTCCTTTCTGGAGGCCTGACTATCCACTGAGCCACCCAGCTGCTCTCCCTCCACTATTGCATTAATGAGATTAAACTCCACAAACCCATAATGCTAAAAGCAAGACCAGTGCGGAGGAGCTCATGTTACCCGAGTGAAATGATGCCCTGCTTTCAGTGAACTTGTGATCTATTGATAAAGGATGAATAAGGACCATCAGAGGCACACAGAGCTCCTGACACATCCAGCTGGCTGGCCTGGGAGAGGCGGGTTTGCGAAGAGGTTCCAAAGAGGGGAGGAACGAAGGTCCGACTGAGCAGCTAGAACTCAGAGCTCTAAGTCCTCTGGAGGAATCCTGTTTGCCCCGTGGGGTGCTGGAGAGGACCCCCAAAGGCAGAGGCCTGCAAGGAAGCCGTGGAGAAGCGGGGCTGCCCCTGCGGATGGGAAACGGTCATTTTCCTTGCAGGAGGGGAGAAGGTCGTGGAATCGACAGGCTCCCGGCACCCAGGAGGACGTCAACCTCCAGGCACCCGAGTGGTCTCTCTCTGCCTTCCCCAACCCGAGCCAACCTCCCCCCCAGACAGACCTTGCAGTTGAGGTCAGAGTCTAGGCCGTAGCGGAGGATCGCCCTGGGGTCAGACATCATGGGGACCCTGATGGTCCTGTCTTCGTCCAAGTGGAAGTCCTGAAGGGAAGTCTTTTTGGAGTCAAACTTTGTCAGCCACTGCCCTGGAAAGAGACATCGAACGGGGGGCTTTCAGCAGGGTGTCAGACTAACTAAAGCCTCGTCCTCAGCCTCAAGAAAACAAGGTGCTCCGAAATTGTTCCATTAAAGAAAACTTCAGCAAAAAAAGAAAAATTCAACAAAAAAGAAAAAAAGAAAAATTCAGCAAAAAAAATAGTAAACAGAATCCTTGATATACTGTGCAGCCCTGGGTGTGGGGGCCAAAGCAGCTCTGATAGGACATTAGAAACCCTTTTTTTTTAAGTAGCATTAGAAATAAAGAAGCTAATTTAACATTTTTATAGAAATAAGAGCTAAACTGGAGAGATTGTCGAATTCGATTCTTAAATTATCTTTTTTTAAGCCCTCACTCCGAAGATGCCTTATGGTGGTTGTATTGGCTCCAAGGCAGAAGAGCAGTAAGGGCTAGACAATGAGGGATAAGTGACTTGCCCAGGGTCACCCAGCTGGGAAGTGCCTGAGGTCAGATTTGAACCCAGGACCTCCTCTCTCTGGGCCTGGCTCTCCATCCACTGAGCCACCCAGGGATCCCCTGTTCCTTCATTTTCTGGATGAGGGAATATTGGCTGGAAGAGATTAAGTGGTTTGTCCATAACAGGACGAGTTGAAAGTGTCAGAAAGAGGAAGCGATCCCGGGACCCCAGAAGTCAATGGTCCCCCTGTACCACCTTGCCTTTCCTCTAATATATAGTCTGAGAGGAGAGGACGTAGGCAAGAAACACTTTGGTTTCCCCCTTTTTGGAGGGTGGGAGAGGATGGAGAACTCTTATAAAATTAGTCTACAGACATGAGCATGTAGAACTGAAGGGACTTGGACGCCACCCCCTCATCCAAGTAGGGTGGTGGATGGACCCCTGGACCAGAAGTCCAGGGCCTGAAATCCACCACGGATGCTTACTTAGACAAGTCATTCTCTCTGGGCTTCAGATTTCTTGACGGTCAAAAAGGGGGGTGCGAGGGGGCAGCAAGGTGGCTCAGTGGTTTGAGCCAAGCTTAGTGTTGGGGTCCTGGGTTCAAATGTGACCCGAGACACTTTCTAGCTATATAATCCTGGGCAGTCATTTCCACCCCGCTTGCCTCCATGTCCTCATCTGTCAGAAGAGCTGGAGAAGGAAATGGCCAAACACTCCAATATCTCTGCCAAGAAATCCCCAAATGGGATCCCAAAGTCAGACATGACAGAAACAAACACCAATAAACCAAATGCTGGTTGCTCAAATGGACTCTATTACTGAAGCCCACAGAGGGGGAGTCCGTCAGTCAATGAATATTTGTTAAGCACCTACTAGGTGCCAGGCACTACATTAAACACAAGGACACACAGTGAGGCAAAGGTGGTCCTTGCCCTCCAGCATCTCACAGTCAAAGTTGGCAAGGGGCCAACGCGATGGGGAAATCGAGGAGGGGAGGCACAAGGAGAGCCTGGCAAGCCAGAAGGAAGTGTCTTCTAGCCCTCAGTCAAATAACCAGTGACTAGGAATGCCGGGAGGAGAACCTCAGGACCAATTTCAGGATGCTTTGAAATGCTAATCCTGCATCTCCCACTCACTGCTTGGAATCTGGAACTAATATGCATTCCTCACAGTCAGTGCTTGAAGCAAGGGCGCCATCCAGCTGCTTCTTAGAGCCTCCAAGAACAAGCCCTGCTCCTCCCTGGCACAGAACACCCAGAATCCTCGCCAGCCACCTGCCATCCTGGCCCACATCAAGGGCTGGGCCCGGGTGACTCGCCCCCCAGAAAAAACCCGACCCAAGCTTTCAGACCGTCTAGGGCAACTTTGGCATTTCCTGTGCCCACTACCACTGGCTGGCAGGAAGGCTGGCAACATCTCCCTGATATACATAGATATACGGATATTGGGGGGGACAGAGACATAGAAAAGAGAGGGAGGGAGAGAAAGGAGAGGGAGAGGGCTAGAAAGAGACAGAGGAAGAGGAGGGGAGAGAGGAAAGAGGAGGAGAGAAAGAGGGGGAGAGGGGAAAAAGGAAAGAGGGAGAGAGGAGGGAGGAAGGAAGGGAGAGAGAGAGAGAGAGAGAGAGAGAGAGAGAGAGAGAGAGAGAGAGAGAGAGAGAGAGAGAGAGAGAGAGAGAGAGAGAGAGAGAAGTGGGAGAAGAGGGAAAGGGAGGAAAGGGAGGAGGGAAAAGAAAAAGTGGGAGGGGAGGGAAAGAGAAAGGAGAGAGGTAGAAAGAGAAGAGGAGGGAGGAAGGTGAAGAAGAGGGAGAGAGGAGTGAGGGAAGAGGAAGAAGAAGGAAAGAGGAGGGAAGAGAGAGAAAGGGGGAGAGGGAAAGAGAAAGGAGAGAGGTAGAAAGAGGAGGGAGGAAGGTGAAGAAGAGGGAGAGAGGAGTGAGGGAAGTGGGAGAAGAAGGAAAGAGGAGGGAAGAGAGAAAGGGGGAGAGGGAAAGAGAAAGGAGAGAGGTAGAAAGAGAGGAGAGGAGGGAGGAAGATGAGGGGGGAGAGGGAGAGAGAAGTGGGGGAAGAGGGAGAGGAGAGAGGTGGGGAGAAGGAGGAAAATGAGGAGGAAAAAGAGAAAGTCAGGCAGAAGACTGCTTCTGGGGCAGCCCTAAAGACCCTTAAGCTCCTGTCTTAGCAAAATGAATAGAGAGCTGAACCACCAATGGAAGAGGGACCCACACAGGAAGACCCAAGTTCAAGTCCAGCCTCTGCCTCATCCTGGCTGTGCAACCCTGACCAAGCCCCTTTATTCCTCGGCACTCCAGACAATTCTCTGTGACTTAAGTTGCCCAGAACTATATGGACAGCAGAGAGTTCATCCCCTGGACCTGAAATCACAGCCCACTCTTTCCTAGTAATCAGTGTCTCCTCTGGAGCAGCTGGCAGCCTAACAGTGAGTCCCCTAAAGAAGGGAGCTTTTGCTTTTGTGTCTCACTAATATTTAGCACAGTGCTTTACACCCAGTAGGCACTTCACACATAAATGCTTTGTCACAAGTTCCTTCCCAGCTGCCTCCCTCTATTCAACATTGTCTCTTACTGGCCTTTGCCCAGGCTGGCCTGAAGTGGATTCTCGGCTCACCCCCATCTCTCGGCATCCTCAAATTCTTTCGGGTGTCTAGTCTTGCCTCCTGCTTTGGGAGATCTTTCCTGATTCCTCCAATGGCTCGTGCCTCCCCCCAAACCATCCTGCTTTGCCCATATTTCTTATATTTCCAGGTGCCCGTGTTTCTCCCGACAGACTGTAAGCTCCTTGAGGGCAGGAGCTACATCATTTTTTTGTTCCTGATTCTCCAGTCCTGGTATAATTCCTCACACACTTGATAAACGCTTCTGGAGTAAATGAAAAGAATTTCTCCCTTGCCCATGTTGGGAAGTTTTCCTATTTCTCCTACAATTTGGGCTTCTTGGTGTTGGCTCAGCTCTACCCTCCACATCCAATGGGATAAGTCATGCAGGTATTATTATTCCCATTTTTTAGATGAGGAAACTGAGGTGTCCTACCTAGGGTAAGTAGTACAGCTAAGACATATACCAAGGAGAGGGAGCCTATAAAGTGATGGAAAGAAAATGCTAGATGTAGAGTCAGGACCTGGGTTTGAATCCTGATTTTGCTACTTTGGGTGATCGAACTCTGATGTGGAATCAGAAGTCTAGGCAGTAGGATGTTGATGAATGTTTAACAACCAGCTTTTGGCGGGATGGGGATGGGGGCAGGAGGCAGTATATTCACAATATACTTTTAAATTTAACCTGCATTATAAGTCTAGACAATCAGAAAATCAATATACCAGGCCCTGATTTATAGTGTTTGTTGATTTCTGAAGTGTAAATAATCACTCTGAATGTTTAACAATCAGCTTTCCTGACTCTTTGACCTTCCTGCAGGACAACCTGATTCTAGACCTGATCTTTTGCTGTTATGCTTCTAGAAGCTTGGCTTTACTGCAAAGGGTTATGGGTAAAATTTAAATACAACTTTTCTAAAGGATTTTAAGAAAGGCTTTTCCCACAGGAAAACTTCTTGTCTCTAGGGAGAACAAATAGAAACATTTGCTTTGCTTATGGAACTTACTATATAATTATTCATATTTTCCTTTTCTCTTTATTATTCTAAAAAATTTCCAATAGATGTTGTGCCCCAGAGATTCCATTCTGAATGTGTTGTTGTTCTGTTGTTTTCAGTTATGTCTGACTCTTGGTGACCCCTTTTTGGGTTTTCTTAAAGAAGATAGTGGAGTATTTTGCCATTTTCTTTCTCCAGCTCATTTGACAGATGAGTGACTTGCCCAGGGTCACAAAGCTGAGACATTGAGTGGTTTGCCATTTCCTTCTCCAGCTCATTTTTTTTAACTCTTAGTTATCAGCTCTAAGACAGAAGAGCATTAAGGGCTAGGCAATGGGGGTTAAGTGACTTGCCCAGAGGCACACAGCTAGGAAGTGTCTGAGGTGAGATTTGAACCCAGGACCTGGTGCTCTATCCACTGAGTCCTGCAGTTGGCCCCAGAATATCTTAAATATTATTGGTATTCAGTTTAAATATTGGTATTCAAAGAATACCAAAATCCTTGCACAGTTTAGGGAGAAGCATCTCTTTAACCATCTTCACCACGCTGGATAGTCTCCCTTACAGCCTTCCACAATAAAACTACACCTTGATTAAGCTGAAAATGACCTGCTTTGGGCTCAGTTTCCCTCGTCTGGGAAAGAAGAGAGATGGACTAGATGGCGTTTGTGGTCCCTTCAGGCTTCTGCCCCTTGGAAAGCGCCCATGGAGGGCTTCTCACCTTTGAAGTGAGCCACAGAGAAGAGGAGGATGCTGACGTCGCTGGGCAGAGCTCTGGAGGACTGGAGGATCTTCCCTTTCATCTGCCCCTGGATCCAGTTGTTCATTTCCTGGAGATCCGTGCGTGAGTTGCCCGTCAGAATCCTGGGCCTCATCCCGTAAGACTTATCCAGTGGCGTGATGAACGCAGCTTTTATCCGCAGCTCTGGGGAGCAAAGAGATCGTTAGTGGCACTTTTTCAACCTCATCTTCTTCTTCCTTTTTTTTTTAAACCTTTACCTTCAGCCCTAGAATCAATACTGGGCATTGGTTCCAAGGTAGAAGAATGGTAAGGGCTGGACAATGGAGATTAAGTGACTTGCCCAGGGTCACACAGCTAAGAAGTGTCTCCAGCCTTTTTGAACCCAGAACCTCCTGTCGATGGACCTGGCTCTCAATCCACTGAGCCTCTAGCTTCCCCTTTAGAATTAAATCTAAGACACAAGAATGGTAAGGGCTAGGCAATTAGGGATAAGTGACTTACCCAAGGTCATACAGGTAAGAAGTATCAGAAGTCAAATTTGAACCCAAGACCTCCCATCTCCAGATCTGGCTTTCAATCCCTTGAGCTACCTAGCTTCCCCTTTAGAATTAAATCTAAGACAGAAGAATGGTATGGGTTAGGCAATTAGGCAGGACCCATAAAAGAGCCAGGGGGGCCCCAGACTTACTTTTTTCTAAGACAATGCGAGAGGCGCTCTTCAGGTTCTTCTGAGCAGCGGTGACGGTGGCCAGGAGTTCTTTGTAGGTGCTGTGAATGTCTTGATTGGTGATCAGGTCATAGTAGAGGGCACGGTGAATGGTGGATTGTGTCTTTGGGTCAGCACCTGCCGTGTGATCATCACAGGAACACAAACTTAAATCGAGAAGGAACTTGACAGGGAGGGCACCACTTCCAGCCCCCTCGTGTGATGGGGGAGGAAACGGAGACCCAGTGAGGTCAAGTGACTTATCCAGGAGAGCATGGATCTAAAACACAGCCAAGATTCTAACCCAAGGCTTCTTACTCCAAAACCGTTCTTTCCACGTTACATTCAGTGAATGAAAGGAAAAGAAGGCTGTAAGAAGGGGACCTTAACCCTAACCCGAACCCGAACCGAGCAATTATTCTCCACGTCGGAAGGATCAAAATAGATTTATATCACACGAGGAAAGACTCTTGTTGGGACATAAAGAAGACTTTTCTTAAACTTCCAGTAAGATGAAGCATAAGTGATTAAGCAAAGGCATGGGCTACCCATTTCTAAAGACTTTCAAATGAGAAAATGAATTGGGACAGCGAAGTGGACACTTCCCAGCTGTGAGACCCTGGGCAAGTCACTTGACCCCCATGGCCTAGCCCTTACCCCTCTTCTGCCTTGGAGCCAATACACAGTATTGATTCTAAGATGGAAGGGAAGGAGAAAAGAAATAGCTGTTGCCCCTGGATGTGGAGGCACAAGTAAGGGGATCTAGGGAAAGAGGGGTAAGTCACCAGGACAATCAAGATAGCCCTCCGTCAACACTTAGAGGCCGATGATAACGTCCCCTTTACCCATGAGATCCTTGTACTAGCACAGCCTTCCCCCTACACAGAGATACAACCCAGGCCTTGGTCCAGACACCTTACTACCTCGCCGTCCTGAAACTGGGGCCTCTCCAGGCATTGTCTGGCCAAATTCTAGCTGAAACATTCGCCTGTGGGAGAGCGGAGGGCTAGAGCCTAGATTTAACCCTGGAACGGAGGGACTTCAGACTCCATCTAATCCCACCCTCAAATGTTACAGAAGAGAAACACTCAGAGAGACGGAGGGACTTCCCATGGTCATCCAGGTGGATCAGAGCAGGGATTTGAACTCGGGACCTCTGACTCCAAATCCAGGGCTCGATTCACTCTACTCCTCTGCCCCCCTTTTCAATCCCATGGCTGTTTGGAGGTCCCTTTCTGCGCTTGGACTCAAAGGGAACAAGACCTAGACCAGGACTTCTCCACCTTTTCGGGGTGTTGGACCCTTTCGGAGTTCTGGCGAAGCCTATGGACCCCTGCTCAGAAGAATAATTTTAAATGAACAAAGTAAAAGGAAATGGATTCTATCGAAAAGATCGATCAAACCCGTTCCCGAGCCCCAGGTGAATTGGTTGTCTGAGAGCTCACCCAGGGAGAGAGCAGACAGAGCTGTGGCCACGCTCAGCGGAGACAGAAGCACGTTGGTGGTGGGGCTCTCACTAGATTTCTGGCGATAGAGGTCGTAGCCGAAGTTGGAGACAGCCGCTGCCAACTTGTTCACCGGGACTTTGAAAAAGGGGTCCTCCTCCTCTACTGCTGTGGCCCCAGTGGTGTCTGGCCCTGGCAGGGGTTCCTAGAAAGAGCCCAAGAGTGAATCAAACAGAGATCCCCGATCCCTGCCCGTCCCAAACCATTTCCCCTTGGTTTGGGGGGCCCGGGTGGACCCAGGTCCTTTAGGTGGGGGAGCTTCTATTTTCTTGGCTGCAGATTTTAACTTTTTAATTATAGCCAACTTAACCTAAACTTAAAAGGAGTTCCCTAAATGCCCACCAGCTCATGGATGAGGAGAGGCCACCCAGGAGCCGGCTTATGAGCAATTAATCAGCCAGAATTTATTAAGTGCCAGCCATGCCAGGCATCATGCTAGGCCCTGAGGGTGCAAGAAAGAAAATTAAACCAACGCTTCCCTTGAAGAACTTACTTATTAAGGGCCAGGGATGCTTCTGTGCTCACCCAGGGAACAGTGGTGGGAGTGTCTACTGGCTCAGAGTGAGGGGGTGGGGGCACACATGTATAAGGACTGTACAGAATGAAGGCAAAACAACTACCAGGGAACTGGATACGAGGTAATTCAGGAGGCAGAGCACAGCAGGCAGGTTGGCAAGTGAGCAACAACAGAGATAAAGTCAGTCTCAAAGAAACCACTTTTGGGAATGGAGAATGGCATCCATATACAAATGAGAAGGAAGGAAGGAAGCAAAGAGAGTGGGGGAAAGACACACACAGAGAGCAGAGAGAGAGAGAGAGAGAGAGAGAGAGAGAGAGAGAGAGAGAGAGAGAGAGGGAGGGAGATGGGAGAGCAAGACAGAGACAGAAGGAAAATGAATAAAGAGAAGCAGGGAGGAAGGGAGGAAGAAGGAAGAGAGAGAGAAAGGAGAGGATAGAAAGGAAAAAGAAAAGGAAGGGAAAAGAGGAAGGAAGGAAGGAAGGAAGGAAGGAAGGAAGGAAGGAAGGAAGGAAGGAAGGAAGGAAGGAAGGAAGGAAGGAAAGCAAGAAGGAAAGAAGCAAATAGAGAAAGAAGGAAAGAAAGGGAGGGAGAAAGGAAGGAAGGAAGAAGGGAGAGAGAGAAAGGAGAGGATAAAAAAGAAAAGGAAGGAAAGAAGAGAGGAAGTAAGAAAGGGAAGCAAGAAGGAAAGAAACAAACAAAGAAAGAAGGAAAGGAAAAAAGAAAGAAGGAAGGAAAGGGAAGAAGGAAGGAAGAAGGTAGAGAGAGAAAGGAAAGGAAGAAAAGAAGAAAAGAAGGAAGAAAGGAAAGCTAGAAGGAAAGCAACAGAGAAAGAAGGAAAGAAAGAAAGGAAGGAAGTAAAGCAAGAAGGAAAAAAACAAAGAAGGAAGGAAGAAGGTAGAGAGAAAGGAAAGGATGGAAAGAAAAGGAAGGAAAGAAGAAAAGAAGGAAGAAAGGAAAGCTAGAAGGAAAGGAAGGAAGGAAGGAAGGAAGGAAGGAAGGAAGGAAGGAAGGAAGGAAGGAAGGAAGGAAGGAAGGAAGGAAGGAAGGAAGGAGAGGAAGGAAATTGCATTTAAATGATTACTTTGAGCCTAGCATAGCATTATGGTAGATGCTTGGAATGCAAATACAACAGTGAGAAGTTCCTTTCTTCCAGGAGCTAAAGACTACTGAGTTCAAACCCCTCATTTTACAAAGAAAACAAAACAAAACTGAGGCGAGGATGGGGAAGAGCCTGGCCCAAGGTCATGTAGGTGCTGGGTGTCAAAGTCAAAATTCTAACCTGGGTCTCCTGTTTCTAAATCCACTGCTCTGCCCGCTCTATAACACTCAGAAGGACACAGAGCAAACTTTTCTCTAGCCTCTTGAGAAAGCTGTGGTGGACTTTAGATATGGAGAGAAGTATGTTTGTCAGACATGGTCAATGGGTTGGTGTGTTTCGTTTGATTATATTTATTTGTTACAAGGTACTTTCTATTTGGAAAAGGGGAACCATTAAGAAGTAAGAGTGACATGGAAAAAGAAAAGGAAGGGAAGGGGGAGAGAGACAGAAACAGAGATGGAGGGGGGGTCAGAGACAGAGACAGAGAGAGACGGAGACAGAGAGAGACAGAGACAGAGAGAGAGACAGAGAGACAGAGAGAGAGAAATAGAGAGAGACAGAGACAGAGAGAGACAGAGAGAGAGAGAGAGAGACGGAGAGAGACAGAAAGAGGGAGAAGAAAAGTGGGAGAGAAAGGAAAGCAGAGGAAAAGAAAGGCAGAGAGGAGAAGAGAAAAAACATACCAAAAGCATTCTAAAAGGAAAAAAACACTTTTCTGCCCTGCGCAAGCACCAGCCCACTGTGGCTGGGTTAGCTCAGGTCACCGAATGTGCAGGATGGCCCAGCCCGCCCAGCAGCTGCTTTCCAATGTCCTTTCGTAGAAAAACAAAGGAGGAGGAGGAAAAGAAGAGTCCCTGATGTGGGGCTTTGAGGGTTGTGAAGTGCTCTGAAATGGGTGGAAGCCCAATTGTTATTACTATTATTCCCATTTTGCAGATGGAGATCCTAAAAGCCCAAGCTCACCCAGTAAGGGCCAAGACTTAAACCCCTCAGGGGCCTCCCAGTGTCCCAGAACTTTCCCCAGAGTCTGAGACTTCCAAGGGAGGTTCACCCCCAGACTTGGGGCCTGGTCTCCACTCACCTCCTGTGGAGCTCCTGCTGCATAGTTCCCATAGCCTACGAAGGCTATGGCCCACAGGAACACCAGAAGGCTCTTCATCATGGCACCTAGGAAGGGAAGGGAAAGGACGGGAGAGGTGATACAGCTGACAACATGTTCACATCCACAGCCCCCAGACTGAGACCCTTTGCCCTAGAGGATCTAGGACCAGGGCTCGGTCACTTATTGAGTCACAGAACCTCATAGTGAAAAGGCATCTCAGTGGCCATCCAGGCTAACCCACTCATCCCTTCTACCTCAGCAGCTGGTCATCGGCCTGAAGACTGGACTTAGGGGACAACGAGGTAGCCCAATAGATCTCGAGAGCCAGGCCTCGAGATGAGAGGCCCTGGGTTCAATTGCCCAGCCCTTACCTCTCTTCTGCCTCCATAGTATTGATTCTAATATGAAAGGTAAAGGTTTAAAAAAAAAAAAAGGACTGGCTCTAAGGGGCAGCCTTATATCAGCAGTCCATTCAATTTCTGGATTGTCCCAACTGCCAGGAAGCTTTTTCTTACATGAGGTCTCGATCTATCTCCCTGAACTTCCATCCACAGCTCGGGGTTCTATCCCCTGGGGCCAACAACAAAACTCAGCCTTTGGAAAGGAACCATTTAGAGGCTTAATAAAGGCATCCTGAGACTGTGCCATGATAGTTAGAAGGGACTCTAGTGCTCATCAAATCCAAACCTCCCATGGTGGAATTTGAGGCCCAGAAAAGCCAACCAACTTGCCAAGGTCACCCATCAGATTGGACACCAAGGTTGCCGAGTTCCCACATCCTAGTCTCTTTTCTTAATAGATTCAAATGATTCATAGATCATGGATCTGGAACCAGAAAGAACCTCAGAGTCCAGCCAATTCTACATTTTACAGATGAGGAAACTGAGGCCCAAGGAAGTTAAGGAACTTATTGAAGGTCACTGGCTGGCAAGTGTCAGAGGCAGGATTTGAACCTAGGACCTCTAACCCCACAGTCATTACTCTTTCTACCATATTGCTTCTGTTCCAAACCCATGTTTGCGCCCATGATTGATTAAGGCCCCTCTCCTGTCCTGCTGCCCCCTTAGCACTTTCTCCAAGCTATTTAGTACTTTATAAGTCAAAGAAGTAAAGATCAGACCTTGTGATTTCAGCTAAAAGGATTTCAAAGATGGGGCCATTAGATGGCACAATAGATAGAGCACCAGGTCTAGAGTTGGGAGGACCTGGATTCAAATTTCATCTCAGACATTTTCTAGCTGTGTGACCTTGGACAAGTCATTTAATCCCATTTACTTAACCCTTGTCCTTTTATCTTAGAACTGTTTCTAAGAAAGAAATGGTTTAAAAAATTAAAAAATATAAAAGGCCAAAGATACCAAAGGAAGGTTTAACAGTGTGGACTAGAAGTGACAAGGGCTAAACTAACTTTCAAATGCCCCTAAAGAAGTAAAAAAAAAAAAGAGGAAAAGGATCCCTTCATATGAGCAAAAATATTTGTAGCAGTATTTAGTGTTGGGGTGAAAAACTTCAAGAAAAATAAGGGGATGCCCCCCCAACTGGGGAATGATCTAACCAACAGTGGTACAGGAACGTGGACTATCATGGTGCTCTAAGAATCAGTGACAGGAATGGATTCAGAGAAACCTGGGAAGGCTTCCATGAACTGATTCAGAGTGACGTGAGAAGAACCAGAAGAACAATTCATACAATAACTGCAACATTTTAAAGGGGAAAAGTCTGGAGAAATTTAAGAAGGAAATGGCAAACTACTCCACTATCTCTGCCAAGAAAATGCCAAATAGAAGAGTTGGATACAATTGAAAACAACTGAAAAACAAAACAACTCCTTAACAGAGAGGTCGGGGACTCAAGGGATAAATTGAGCTATACATTTTAGAATATGGCAAATGTGTGCATTTGTTTCACTGAAATAGGCTTGTTTTTATAAGAGGCTTAAAAAAATAGGAGATGGGGAGTCTTACAGAGAAAAGGAAAACTATCAATAGAGGGGCCAAAAAGGAAAAGAGAAAAGAAAGAAAATAAGGTCATTATAGCATTTTTTTAAAATTTACAGACAAGGGGGTAGCCGGGTGGCTCAGTGGATTGAGAGTCAGACTCAGAGATGGGAATTCCTGGGTTCAAATCTGTCCACAGTCACTTCTTAACTGCATGACTCTGGGCACTTAATTCCCATTGCCTAGGCTTTACTGCTCTTCTACCTTGGAACTAATACATAGTATTGATTCTAGGACAGAAGATAAGGATTTTTTAAAAATTCACAGATAAGAACAGGAGGAGATACAGAAGAAGATACAACCAGGTAGCTTTGAAACTACATTTGAATTTATATACTTTTAAAAATGAAAGATAAGGGGGCAACTGGGTAGCTCAGTGGTGCAAATCTGACCTCAGACACTTCCCAGCTGGGTGACCCTGGGCAAGTCACTTGACTCCCACTGTTTAGCCCAGACCACTCTTTGCCTTGGAGCCAATATACAGTATTGACTCCAAGACGGAAGGTAAGGGTTTAAAAAAAAATGAAAGATATCTGGGCAGCTGGGTAGCTCAGTGGATTGAGAGTCAGGCCTAGAGACAGGAGGTCCTGGGTTCAAATTTGACCTCAGATACTTCCCAGCTGGGTGACCCTGGGCAAGTCACTTAACCCCTATTGCCTAGCCCTTACCACTCTTCTGCCTTGGAGCCAATACACAGTATTGATTACAAGACAGAAGGTAAGGGTTTAAAAAAATGCAAGTTATCTGTAATAGAGATATGGTTTTGTATATAATTTTCTTTTTCTATTCTATGTATGTGGAAATGTTCATGCTTGATGACATTTCTTATGTACCAAACACCAGCAATAATATTTTTAATTGCCTCTTACATATCTAACATGTATCAAGGAACTTGTTTGGATGGTTTCCTTGTTAGAAGGTATTCGCAGTGAGGATGCTCCCTTTACCAATGCAGGTCAGAGTTACTTGGACACACATAGTCTTAGAGAGATGCCAGGGGGATGTAAAGGTAAATGATTGGCCCAAGGTCACAGGGCATTCATTATGTGTTATAGGCAGGACCTAAACCCATGTTATCCTGAGAGAGGGCAGCCTTCTATCCACTAGGACACAAAGACCAAATGGAAACATTCCCAGTCCACAGGAGTTTATATTCTAGTGGAAGGGGGTGGGGGAGGTGGCGGTAGGGGAAACATGTATTCAAATAAGTAAATACAAAATAGAGTAAATGCAAAGCAACTATTTAGGATGGGGAAGCAGTGACAATTGGGAAGACTCATGTAGAAGATTTCATTTGAGTATAGCCTTGAATAGAACTAGATATTCCAAGAGGAGATGGTGAAGAGAGAAAGTGTCCTCAGCATGGGAACAGCCTGTGCAAATGCTTGGAAGTGGGAAAATAGATTGCCCTATACAGGAAACAACAAGTATACTTGGTCGGGATGGAGACCATATAAGGGTAAATAAAATGAAATTAATATAGAAAGATAAATTGGAGCCAAAATGGCTTTATCATTGTTCACTCATGTCTCTCATTCTCAACCCTGAAGACTATACTGTCCTTGGGGTTTTCTTAGCAAAGCTATTAGAGTCATTTGCCATTTCCTTATCCAGTGAATTAGGGCAAACAGAGGTTAAATGACTTGCCCAGGGTCACACAGCTAATACGTGCCTGGGTCAAGATTTGAACTCTGGTCACCTTCCTGACTCCAAGTCCCACACTCTATCCCACTAAGCCACCCAGCCAAACCTGGAGGCTCAACTTTAGTCGCTTGAAACTTCTTGAGCAGGATAGTGACATAATCATTCCTGTGCTTTTAAAAACCAGCTAGGCTCCTGTCTATATCCCAAAGAAATCAAAGGAAAAGGAATGAACACTAAATGTACTGATATAGTTACAACAGCTCTATTTTGTGATGGCAAAGAACTGGAAGTTGAAGGGCTGCCCATCAGCTGGGGAATGGCTGAACAAGTTGTAGTGTATGATCATGATAGCATTGTGCTATAAGAAATGACAAAGGCACGCTTTCAGAAAACTCTGGGAAGACGTGGGATACAAAGTGAAGAGAACAGAACCAAGAGAGCATCGTACACAGTAACAGCAATATCATATGGCGGTCAGCTGTGAAACACTTAGCTACTCTAATCAATATTATTATAGCCGACAGTTCCAAAGGACTCATGGGAAAAAAAAAAACGCTGCCTCCAGAGAGAAAGAGATGAACTCCAAGTACAGAGTAAAGCTTTTTTTTTTTACATACATTCTTTTTCTTGCTATTTTTTTCGGCGTGGCTAATATGGAAACATGTTCTGCATGACTCCCCGTGTATAATTGATAGCATATTGGTGGCCTTCTCAATGGGTGGAGGAGGGGCTAGAGGAAAAGATGAAATTGGAAATGCAAAGTTTTTTTTAATGAATGTTCAAATAAAGTACTCTATAATTACTTTTAAGAAAAATAGCTTGGGAGCAGCTGGGTAGCTCAGTGGATTGAGAGCCAGGACTAGAGACGGGAGGTCCTAGGTTCAAATCTGGCCTCAGCCTCTTCCTAGTTGTGTGACCCTGGGCAAGTCACTTGACCCCCATTGCCTAGCCCTTACCACTCTTCTGCCTTGGAGCCAATACACAGTATTGACTCCAAGACAGAAGGTAAGGGTTTTAATAAAAAAATTTTAAAAATAGCTTGGTTCCGATTAGTGCAAAGAATTAATCTCCTGAAGTGGTCTTATGTATTCAAATTTTAACTATTTGAAGTTAAAATAGTTTAAAACATGCTAATTGGTTCCAGCCGAACAGAAATATGCAGTATAAATTCGAATACTGTGACTGATTCAGGAGATGTTGTTCACATTAGTCAGGGCCTCACTATACAGCTTTGGCAGCAACGTGGAGGATAGATTGGAGAAGAGGGAGATCTGTGGTAGAAACAATCAGTTAAGAGATTATTATTCTAGTTGTGTGACCTTGGGTAAGTCACATAACCCTCATTGCCTAGCCCTTACCACTCACTTCTCCCTTAGAAACAATACCCCGTAGTGATTCTGAGACAGAAGGTAAAGGTTAAAAACAAAAAACAGAGAGAGGGAGGTTATAGAAATAGTCCAAGCTAGAGGTAATGAGGACCTAAGTTTGGGCAGTGGCTTCTTGCCTAGAGAAAAGGAGATAGATGTGAGAATAAATGAGACAAAATAAGAAAGGAGGGGACAGCTGGGTTGCTCAGTGGATTGAGAGTCAGACCTAGAAACAGGAGGTTCTGGGTTCAAATTTAATCTCAGACACTTCCTAGCTGTGTGACCCTGGGCAAGTCATTTAACCCCCATTGCCAGCCCTTACCCCTCTTCTGCATTGGAGTCAATACACAGTATTGATGCTAAGATGGAAGGTAAGGGTTTAAAAAAAATAAATTTACAGAGGGAGACTCTTGGAGGCAACTAGGTAGTATAGCGGATAGAGTACTCTATTTGAATCAGGAAAACTGGAGTTCAAATCTGACTTCAGATATTATCTTGGCTCTGATAGCCCAAGCAGGTCACTTCTGCCTCCCTCAGTTGCCTCAACTCTACAATGAGGATCATAATAGCACCCACCTCCCAGGATTGTTGTAAGGATCAAATGAGGTAATAGTTGTAAAATACTTAGCACAGTGCCTGGCACATAGTAGGTCTTTTAAAAAATCCTTATGTTCTGTCTTGGTAATAACTCTAAGACAGAAGGACAAGGGCTAGGCAATTAAAGTTAAGTGACTTACCCAGGGTCACACAGCTAGGCAGTATCTGAGGTCAAATTTGAATCCAGATCCTCCAGACTCCAGACCTGACACTCTATCCACTGTGCTACCAACTGCCCCATAATATAATAGATCTTAATAAATCCTTGTTTCTTTCGTCCACATCTAGCACACTGCTCCATCTCCCAGTGGCATTTGGTAATACAGGACTAGAGCTCAGGAGAGAAATAAGGATTATTTGGAGTCAAAGCCCTTCCTCCTAGTGCTTTTCCCCATTAATCTTGGGCCATCCCCCAAAGAGGCCACAGCTCTCCTGGGCTAGCTTTGGGGGCTCTGGGTTTCTGTGCAAACTCTTGCCCTCTTTAAGAGAGGTTCCGGGAAGAGAAGCAGGAAGCTGAACAAGTAAGAGTCGTTCCATGGAGAGCAGCTTTGGCGTGTGCACGATCAAAACTCCTAACGTTCCCCTGCTTCCAGCTGTCCACTCCACCCATGGAGGAACCCCACCCAGGGACCTCCTCGCCAGGCCTCAGTGGAGAATTCACGCCAGCACAGGCTGTGACGGAGGGACGTGCCCAACCGAACAATGAAGTATTGAGAAAGGCAGCCTCGGAAGGTCCAAACCTGCCCCGTCACCAAGCAGGGAGCCAGTGGCCTTCTGCTCTGGCCCTGGAACCTGGTGTCTGAATAGTTGAGGGACTAAATCATCCCATTCCACCCCCACGCTGACGAATAGCCCCAGAGCATCCTCGGGCGGGCGGTACTTTGTCTGGCTAGACCCATCCAGGCATGTGTCCATCTGTGGATTGGATCCAGAGCTAGAAGGGACAGAAAAGGTCATCTAGTCCAGTGGCTTAATTTGACAGAACTAAGAGCCGGTGGATAGACTTACCTAAAGCCACCCAGCTAGTCAATGGGAGGGCCAGTGCCCCCGGGCTCCCAAGCCAGCAGTCTTCCCAGGGATGCCAACAGCAGAAGCCCTCTTCCTGCCAACACTGCTTACGACCCCTCTGTGCCTTTCCCCTGTCCTGGAGGTCTCCGGCTCGAGCTATATGTGATATATACCTGGGCTAGGGGCCTTTCCACCTGATATTTGTTGGGTTTTTAATCTAAATAGATGGGGGGGTTGGATTTTTGGAAAATTGTATTTAATTGGTTAATTTAGAATATTTTTCCATGGTTATAAGATTCACGGTAATGGATAGTTTTGTTTTGTTTTTAAACCCTTATCTTCTGTCCTAGAATCAATATTGTGTACTGGTTACAAGGCAGAAGAGCAGTAAGGAATGGGCACTGGGGGTCAAGTGACTTGTCCAGAGTCATGTAGCTAGGAAGTGTCTGAGGTCAGATTTGAACCCAGGACCTCCCATCTCTAGGCCTGGCTCTCAATCCACTGAACTACCCTGCTGCCTCCTAACTAGATAGTTTTTGAAAGGTTCTGGAGCTGAGAAATTCTTCTCCACCATGGCCTTCGGTACACTTATCCAGGCCCGTCCACCATTAAACCACTTCATTATCCACCATTAAAGCCACGTTTGAAGCCTCTCCAACCTTCTTAGAACTACCTATATGACCCTGGGCAAGTCGTTTGCCTTTTCTTGGCCTGTTTCTTCTTGGGTAAAATGAAAGGGTTGGACCAGGGGACCACTACGTTTCCTCCCCACTCTGAAGCCATCATCCTTTTTCCATCCCAGAGTTCCCTTTCCACTGGCACAGACCTCAAGAATCAAGGATCCTCCCCATACAACAATGAGAGAAAAACTAGAGAAATCATTTCCTTGATTGGGTTTAAGCCCCACTTCGAGCTGTGGGCTGGGGAACAGAGGAGACTCTATTCACCTCCCCTGTTGCAGGATGACAGGATATAGGTTTGGGGGTGTATACGGGGTCTGGGGTGCTGAACGCTGTCTGGGACCCCAACAATCACTCAGTCTGCCCTCACTAGGACACGCCTGCTCACAGTCAGACCAAGGGCACACCATTTGGTAAGAACAAGAGCACATGGACAAACATGGCGCCATCCCATCCAAAGGCATGCTGGGAGCCCTCAGAAGACTGGAGAGGAAAGCCACCCAGGTCACTTGTGAAGACGGACCAGGGGCCCACCCTGAAGCCACATCCTCCAAGCCCAGACGAGGCAGCTGGTATTTAACGAACCTCCCTGCACGCTGGGAAGACAAGTAGGAGCCGGCACATGTGTTTCTCATTAAATCCTGTCGGACAGAAAACACTCCTCCTCCTCCTCCCCCACCCGCAAGCCCCTGAACGCCCCAGGAAGGGCCTGACCCCCTGCCCACGCCAGGGCAGGATCCTTCCTCTCTGCGGGCCCTGGGAGAGGTCAGCCCGGCTGGACGACGTCCCGTCCCAGGGACCGCCAGAGACCCACCATGGCAGCCTGGCCAAGCAACAGGAAACGTATCTGGGACAAGAAAAGACTCCCAAGCCAGCTTCTGAAAGATAAACGTCGGACCAGGGAAAGAGAGGGCAGCCGCAGGGTGGGAGGACGTAAGGGAGGCTGGCGCAGGGAGGACCCAACCTGAGCTGCTGCCAGCCAGGGGGACGAGCACAGCTGAGTCCCATCGAAGCACCCTCGAGCTTGATATTATTATCGATTATTAATTTATTGATTAAAAGGATTAAAAACCCTCATTTTAGAGAAGTAAAGGGATTCTCAGGCAAATGAAGCCCACGGTCACCCAAGTAATAAGAGGAAAGATTTGAATCCAGGTCCTCTGGCTCCAGAGGCAGATCAGCTAGGGGGCACAGCAATGGCCAGGAATTGGGAAGACCCGAGTTCAAATTTGACCTCAGACCCTGAGCAAATCCCTTCATCCTGTTTGCCTCAGTTTTCTCATCTGTAAAATGAGCCAGATGGGCAGCTAGGTGGCACAGTGGATAGAGCATCAGGCCTAAAGTCAGGAAGACTCATCTTCATGAGTTCAAATCTACCTGCGTGACCCTGGATAAGTCACATCACCTCATTGGCCTCAGTTTCCTCAGCTGTCAGAAGAGCTGGAGAAGGAAATGGCAAACTGCTCCAGTATCTCTGCCAAGAAAACCCCAAATGGAGTTACGAAGAGTCAGACATGACTGAAATGTCTGAACAACAACATCGCTTCTCATTTTAACCAATGATCTCTAAATAGAGAAGCAGTGTGGGGTAGTGGGTAGAGCCAGTCTCTCCAGAAGCCAGAAGAGTTGGGTTCAAGTCCTGCCTCTCCTACATGTGGGCAGTGAGTCCCAGGCAAATCCCTTAGAGGAGACATTGTGGAGAAGGGAAGGTTCTCACTAGCATCCCTAGAAACTGCTCATTAGGTGCTGAGCCCCGATTGACCCGGTGAGGGGTGCAAGAGCAGTTGGCTCCCCTTCAAGCCTGTCTCATCCTGGTGACAGCTCTGACCCCACTTGGGTTCTTCTCTCCTCCCTCTTGGAGAACCCAGACAGCTCAGTCTTCTTCCATATCCAATGGGCCAGGCCAGAGCCTGGGGAAGGGCTGATGCTCTCATGGCCAAGCTAGGTCAGACCCCCCTCCCTTCCCAAGAGCCGAGCAGCAGCACGGGGAGTGTTGGGTGGTGGGGTTTCTGGGAAGCCGCTCGGTTTTCCTTGGCACTGAGTCTCCTCTGTTCTGTGGCTTCCCTCTGGGGAGCAGGAGGGGTGAGGCGATGGAGGGGCCGCTGGCTCCCAGAATCCCTCATCAGATCTCCCGAGCTTGACCAAGAGGCGATGCCCCCACTGGGATGCTGGCCTCCAGCACATCTGGAGACAGTTTGGCTGGCACACTGGAGCCGGAAGGGGAGATGGAGGATGGCCAGCGACCAAGCCCCAGCTGGGCCTTCCCCTTCCCGGCCCCCTTAGGCAGGGTTCAGCTGGACAGCTGCTCGCCCAGTTCTGGGAAGTCGGCTTTGAAATCAGCACCAGCTGATAGTGAAAAGAAGGGCCAGAAAGCTGGACATTGTCAGTGTTGGACAGGGCGGGAGGGAGGCCCGGAGAGTGCCGAGGGGGGCTTCCTCACCCGCTGCCCCACGTGGGAGCCTCCTCCCCAGCCCTGGGAGGCCCCTCTGATTCCCTCCAAGGGGGAAGAGAGGTGAGAGAAGCTACTGAGGCCCCTTGGACCATCACAGCTCTCATCATCCCCATCAGGATTAGCATCTCTAGTCTTGGATCTCCTGCTCTGGGCATCACTGCCCAGCTCTGCCCCCCACTGCCCTGGGGGCGCCCCAAGCCTGCCTTCTCTTGTGTGTGTGTGCCGCCCCTCTCCCCAGATGCTATGGCCACAACACATTTGCTCCATTCTTGCAGCTGCCCAAGCTCTGGACGCTGCACCCCGCTTCCAGGAGGGTCCCCCTTTCCTGCAGGTCCCAGGGCCCCCCCCTCATCTGATCCCCTCCTGAGGCTCATGTCCCGGACCCAGGGAGCCCTTTGCTCTGTCCTAGCCAGGGTGGGAGCTCCCTTACCTGGGGATCCTGCCGGTCCTGCTTTCAACTTGGGTCACACCAAGCCAGCACACTGAGGGGTTCCTTCTAACAAATACATTGGCCTTCTTTTTTTTTTCCCCAGCCTCCCAGTCAGCCCAACAGCCAGCAGGCTTCAGATTACAGCTGTGACTTTCTTAAAGCAACCCACTCTCATTTTGGATGCTGCCCTTGCAACATAGCCTGGGGTGAACTTTAACTGGAGCCCCCACCCCCAGCCCAGCCCCGGCACCCCCTCACCCGAAGTCTCTGCCCAGACCAGTCCCTTCTTAGTGGGGAAAGGACACTACCCTGAAGGCTAGCTCCCAGGGACTCCAGGGTCAAGCCAGGACCCAGCCAAGGCACCAGGTCATTCATCAAGCTGGGTCATTGCCTGGGTCTTGAGTAGGAAATGGAGGCAGAAAGAATGACCATAGGAGATGTGTTGATGGCATTTGGGGGGGAAACATCATGGGAAGGGCACAGTATGGGGACTCAGGAGATCTGAGTTCTAGTCCTGGCTCTGCTGCTAACTTTACTTTCCCTCTCTGAGACTCAGTTTCCTCCTCTGAAAAATGAAGAGGCTGAACTAGATATTAGCAGTTTAGTAGAAAGAGAAAAAACAACTAGTTGACTCAGTAGATTGAATGCCAGAACTGGAGTCAGGAGGATCTGGGTTCAAATGTGGCATAGCTGTATGACCCTGGGCAAGTCACTTAACCCCATTTTCTTAGCACTTACCTTCTGTCTTAGAATTGATACTAAGAAGGGTCAGCTGGGTGGCTCAGTGGATTGAGAGCCAGGCCTAGAGACAGGAGGTGCTGGGTCCAAATCTGGCCTCAACAGACCCTGGGCAAGCCACTTGACCCCCATTGCCTAGCCCTTGCTGCTCTTCTGCCTTGGAACCAATACTTAGTATTGATTCTAAGATGGAAGCTAAGGGGTTAAAAAAATTGATACTAAGACAAAAAGTAAGGGTTTAAAAAAAATTAAAAAGTACCCAGTTGAGAGTCCGAGGACCTTGGTTCAGAGGCTAGCCCAGCTGCTTATTACCTATGTGATTTAGGGCAAGTCCCTAAGCCTTCTTAATTAGTATTTTCCCTCTTTTAGTGATTTTCTATTTATCCTGGATGGAACTTGCTTTTCATATATTTGTTTATATGTTGTCTTTTCCATTAGACTGTAAGCTCTTTGAGGGCAGAGACTGTCTTCTGTCTCCTTTTGTTGCCTTAGCAAGGTACCCAGCCCATAGTAAGTGACCAATAAACAAAAAATGGTTATTAAACTGGATTGAATTTCACTTCTCTGGACCTCAGCTTCCTCCTCTGTTAAAAGAAGGAGTTGGACTAGATGGCCTCCAAAGACCATTCCATAGTGGAACAAGAAAGAAATTACCTGTGAGATCTAGGAATAGAGCAAGAGTTCATGTCCAAACAAGAGATAGAGAGGTTCATAGAAGGTAAAATGAACATTTTTGATTATATAAGATGTAAAGTTTTTCATAAACAAAAGCAAGGCAGCTAAAATTAGAAGAAAAGCAAGAAACTGGGAAAAAATTTTCCAGTTTCTCTGAGAAAAATCTCATTTCTAAAAATATATAGGGAACTAAGACCCTTTCTACCTCCAGATCTGTGATCCTATGACCTAAGGTTCTTTCTATGCCTAATAGCTGATGAGTTCTAGGATCTAAAAAGGAAGAAATGGGAAAACATGAGGGAGTTCTTCAGGTACAATAATATGCCAGCAGGGCACATTCTCGAAGAGGAAGACTAGAAAAAAAAAAGTACTAAATTTGGAGTCAGGGGACCAGATTTTAGTTCTGCCTGTGTGTCTGTGGCCAATCACTTCATCTCCCTAAGCCTCAGTTTCCTCATGGGGAAAATGAGGGAGTTAGACTAGATGGCCTCTGAGGTCTCTTCCAGCTCTAGGACTATACTCTTAAATAGGTCAGGAGCTTATCTGCTTTGGAAGAGGGAGTTTCCTTGCTGGGCACTCTCTACACCAATGAAATCACAGGTCTAGTTCAAAACAAAAATCTTCAATAAAGGAAACAAAAGTATTTCTTGAGGGCCTGTTCTGGGCCATGTTCCATGCTAGGCAGGGATAAAAAGGAAAAAGAAAACACTCACTGCCTTTTGGAGGCTTTAGTCTAATAATGGAATTAATAAAAACAATTGAGCAATATTGAATAGAGTATCTCATCAAATGCAAAATTGGTCAATGGTCACATTTATTTATTTATTTATTTTAAACCCTTACCTTCCATCTTGGAGTCAATATTGTGTATTGGCTCCAAGGCAGAAGAGTGGTAAGGGCTAGGCAATGGGGATCAAGTGACTTGCCCAGGGTCACACAGCTGGGAAGTGTCTGAGGCCAGATTTGAACCCAGGACCTCCTGTCTGTAGGCCTGACTCTCAATCCACTGAGCCATCCAGCTGCCCCCCAATGGTCACATTTAGTCAAATGGGAATTCAGAGGATGGAGAGAAAAAATATAGGCAGGAATAGCAAGGGAAGGTTTCTTGGATAAGGTGGTGCTTGAACTATCCTGGAATAAAAATAAATAACTCCTGTCCCCAGTATCTAGTATAATGGTTTTCAATATACATTAAACCCTTAATAAGTGCTTTTCCATCATTCATTTTCTGTTAATGTTTTAGGGGTTATGTTTTCCTAACAACAGATTAGATGTGTTCAGTGCCCAGGTACTGCAAGTATTATGCCCGTTTTTACATATGGAACACGGAGCCTCAGAGAAACAAAAAGAGATTTGTCAAGACTGCTCAGTGTTGCAGTGTTACAGTACCAGACCTGGAATTGGGAAGACCTGGGTTCAAATCTGGATTGAGACATTTCCTAGTTGTGTGACCCTGGACAAGTCATTTAGCCCCATTTGCCTAGTCCTTGCTCTTCTGTCCTAGGGTTGTTAATAAGACAAAATGTAAAGGGTTTTTTTTTGTAAGTGATTTGTCTATGGTCATACAGCTCACATAGCATCCAGAGCTTTAGAATCAGATGACCTAGTTTCATATATTACCCCTGACCATGGGCCATCACTTCCATTCTCTGTGCCTTAATCTCCTCCTCTGTAAAGAGAAAGGTTCCAACTGGCTCTGGCATTCTATGATCCTAGGAGGCGAATATTTATCACAGGGTCAGCCCAACCAACATGGGACCCTTCCTAAAGCATTAACATTGAGCTCCCCCCTCCAGATATCCCCTGCACAGACCCCCAAAAGTCCACATTTGAGTCACCCTCTGTGTGACCCTGAAACTTCTGGGAACTTAAAAATCACTTTTCTAAAGACTTCTTGGAAGCACCAATGAGAAAAGTCCAGGAGATATGGGTTCAGATCCACGTTCTGCCATTAATTTGCTATGTGACCCTGATGTGACCGCAATCTCTCTGATCATTTCCAGGTCTAGCAATCCACTTAGTGCATCGAGCTTCTAGAGAAAGAAAGGACAGATGAAGATGACTCCAAAGCAATGTTTGTATCCTCCTTGAATCAGGATGACAAGTTCCTCATTTTGACTCAACATCACAGCAACCTGGCCAGTATGCCCAGGCAGGGCTTCCAGAAGGATCTTTAAAAAACCCTTACCTTACATCCTAAAATCAATATCATGCACTGGTTCCTAGGCAGTAGTAGTAGAGCAGTAAGGGTTAGGCAATGCGGTTTAAGTGACTTGCCCAGGGTCACACAGCTGGGAAGAGTCTGAGTTCACATTTGAACCCAGGACCTTCCATTTCTGGACCTGACTCTATCCACTGAGCTACCTAGCTGCCCCATTCCTGCAAGATCTTGCAAGCAGTAGTAAATAAACATTTATCGAGCACCTATACTATTCCAGGAACTGTGCAAAGCCCTGGGAAGAGGAAGAAAGGCAAAAGACTGCCAGCCCTCAAAAATTAATGTTGCAAAAAGCAACATACAAACAAATATAAAGGATAAATTGGAGATCATCTCAGAGGGAAGGCACTAGCATTAAATGAGTTTGGGAAAGGCTTCTTTGAGAAGCTGGAGTTCTAGGTAATACCTGGAGGAAGCCAGAAAAGGAAGGAAGGAAGGAAGGAAGGAAGGAAGGAAGGAAGGAAGGAAGGAAGGAAGGAAGGAAGGAAGGAAGGAAGGAAGGAAGGAAGGAAGGAAGGAAGGAAGGAAGGAAGGAAGGAAGGAAGGAAGGAAGGAAGGAAGGAAGGAAAGAAGGAAGGAAGGAAGGAAGGAAGGAAAGAAGGAAGGAAGGAAAGAAGGAAGGAAGGAAGGAAGGAAGGAAGGAAGGAAGGAAGGAAGGAAGCCAGAAAAGGAAGGAAGGAAGGAAGGAAGGAAGGAAGGAAGGAAGGAAGGAAGGAAGGAAGGAAGGAAGGAAGGAAGGAAGGAAGGAAGGAAGGAAGGAAGGAAGGAAGGAAGGAAGGAAGGAAGCCAGAAAAGGAAGGAAGGAAGGAAGGAAGGAAGCCAGAAAAGGAAGGAAGGAAGGAAGGAAGGAAGGAAGGAAGGAAGGAAGGAAGGAAGGAAGGAAGGAACGAAGGAAGGAAGGAAGGAAGGAAGGAAGAAAAAAGGAAGAGATGGAGGGAGGGAGGGAGGGAGGATGCTCAGAATAGAAAGATGGAATATCCTGTGTGAGTGAGGAAGAGACAGGAGGCCAGTGTCATCCCTCAAAGGAAGAACTCTTTACTCCCAGAGCTAGGGACCTAACATAGCCAGCCACTGCTTATTGGTTTGACAACAGACACAGACAGATGGCTTCTAAGGGCACCTGTTCTTCCCTCCCACCCTTTAGCCCATTAAACCCACAACCACAGACCAAAGAACCATCTGTCTCATAGTGGGCACAACCCCAGGCCCTTGTGCTTCCTCCGAGATGATCCAGTCCAGCTCAGTGTTTCATCCTGCCAAACATGTTTCATTTATTCTTGGGGTAGACCCTGCTGTCATGGGGGCTAACCACTCAGATCAACCCAGTTTGGGGATCATAAATGGGGGAAAGAGGAGAACTTGTAAAGTGGCAAGATCTTCAGAAACTATGTCTCCTAGAAGAGGAATTACACTCAGGGGCACGGTCTGCTTTATGATAGCTATGAGAGAGACAGAGACAGAGAGACAGAGAGACAGAGAGACAGACAGAGAGACAGAGGGAGACAGAGACAAGAGACAGAGAGACAGAGACAGAGAAAGACAGAGACAGAGAGACAAAGAGACAGAGACAGAGAGACAGAGAGAGACAGAGACAAGAGACACAGAGACAGAGAGAGACAGAGACAGAGAGATAGAGAGAGACAGAGACAAGAGACACAGAGACAGAGAGAGAAACATATAGAGAAAGAGACAGAGAGACAGAGACAGAGAGAGAGACAGAGAGAGCCTGAGCCAGAGAGGGATTACATGGATTTCTCAGGGAAGATTCTGTTCTCTCTCCTCTCCTTTATTACCCCCTCTCTTTCCCCTAGGCTCTCCACCTTTATCTTCCTCTTTCAGCTTCCTTCCTCTCTTCTTCCCTTTTCTCTTTCAGTTTGGATGTCTGATCTGTGACCAAACTACACAAATCTAACAGCAGGGCTATGTGGGTAAATATTTAACAATAGGCTTTCTGAAAAAAAATTTGCAGGACACATTTTAAGTTTAATTCTCATTATTAACCTTTTCCCCATTCCTTTCTTAAATCTAGACAATCAACAAAACAATTAATCAAGCTCTAATTTGTAGTATTTGCTCATTTCCAAGGTGTAAATACTCACACTGAAGGTTTCACAAGTAGGCAGTTTCAGCTGGCTCCAGCAAATCCCTGAAGCCCAGCCACGGGAGGAAAAAGGCAGAGCTGCCTAGCAGGATGCTGAGTGGAGGCTGAGATTGGGGGTGGGCTAGGGAGGGGGGCTGAGCACAGCAAGCAGCTGTTTAGGAGAAGACAGACAGCTCCTGACCTTGAATCTTCCAATGCTCACTTAATGAGCCACTCAGGGTACCTGGTACTAGTATAATAGTACAAAAGCAAATTCTTTTTTTAATTTGAAATTTTTTATTTAATTAATTGATTTAGAATATTTTTCCATTCTTTTCATGTTCTTTCTCTCTCCTCCTTCTTCCCCTCCTCCAGTAGTCAAGGAGCAATTCCACTGGGTTTTACATGTGTCATTGATCAAGACCTATTTCCATATTCAAAAGGAAATTCTTTAAAAATAAAACATTTATGATTTCACCAGGTTGCAAGGTGGAACAGTTGATAGAGCACAGGGTCTGGAGTTGGGAAAATTCAGCTTCCTGAATTTAAATCCAGCCTCAGACAATGACTAGCTGAGTGACCCTGGGCAAGTCACTTAACCCTGCTGAATTCAGTTTCCTCATCTGGAAAATGATCTGGAGAAGGAAATGGCAATTCACTCCGGTATCTCCACCAAGAAAACCCCAAATAGGGTCATGAAGAGTCAGACACAAGTGAGAAGCAACTGCACAACAAAACATGATTTCACTGGCATAGAGTACTCCCCAGGAAAGAACTCTTCTTCCTAATGCCTACATAGTCTTAAGAATTGCCTGGGGCACTTAGAGACCAAAGAATCCTAGATTTAGATTTAGAGCTGAATCAGGAACTTCGAGGCCACCAAGTTTTTTGTTTTATTTTTTTAAACCTTTACCATCCTTCTTGGAAACAACACTGTGTATCGATTCCAAGGCAAAAGAGTGGTAAGGGTGAGGCAATGGGGGTCAAGTGACTTGCCCAGGGTCACACAGCTGGGAAGTATCTGAGGCCAGATTTGAACCTAGGAGCTCCTGAGACCTGGCTCTCAATCCACTGAGCTACCCAGCTTCCCCCTCTCCCCCAGTTTTTATAGATGAGGAAATTGATGCCTGGAGGAGTTAAACAACTTGCTCAGAGTTAAGTATCTAGTGTGTGAGCCAGAATTTGAATGTAGGTTCTTTGACACCATATCCAGCCTCCAAATCATTGCTGCCTCTCCTATTCTACTAGCTTGAACTCCAGAGGTCTTAAGCATGAATGAATGACAATTCTCCTCAACCAACTGGTTCTGGGAGCAATCCTTTGTTTTCTTGGGTCTAAGGAAGTTAGGAACTCTACTGCCTCTAGAGAGGGCTCAGCCTTGGCCTTATTTTTAACTCCACTTTCCTGGAGTCAAAGTATTTTCATCGTGATGGCCAGTGTGTTCCCTTTGGGGATTTGTGATCAGAAGCTACATTTGGAGATTCCCCCAGATTACAGGCTGGGACAAAATAACTCACCATGTGGAGAACCACTTACCAAGAATCTAATGGGAGCAATTTTATACTTTAGATCCAATGCCAAGCCAAGAGGAACTTGGGTCAAGGCAGGAGGAGAGAGAAGTGGGAGCTACTGCATTTAGAAAAGCTTTTCCTAAAATATACACAGCTATAGCATCAGTCCCTTACATAGAGAGGGGACCTAGCTAATTACCTCATTTCCCCACACACAGCCAATGAACGGGCTAGTCTACCTTTTAGGGCACCTTCTATTTTGTACACGAGAAGTATTCAACTCCCACTATACCATTCTAGTCATGGGATCTAAAGATCTAGCCTGTAGATATAGTTTACCTACATTTTGGGCAAAGCATTTGCTAACATCTCTTACTCTATTCTTGTGGGAATAGATAGAGAGATGTGGGCAGCAGTGGTCCAGTTAGGTGGATTTGGATGTGTCTGGATGATCAGACTCAAAGAATAGTCACTGCTTCTCTGTTGGTAGCAATGCAATGATCCAGGACAATTCTGAGGGACTCGTGAGAAAGAACACTAACCACATCCAGAGGAAGAACTGTGGGATCGGAAACACAGAAGACAAGCAACTGCTTGGTCACATGGTTCAATGGGGATATGATTGGGGATGTAGACTCTAAGTGATCACCCTAGTGCAAATATCAATAATATGGAAATAGGTCTTGATCAATGACACATGTAAAACCCAGTGGATTTTCATATCAGCTGGGGCAAAGGGGAAGGAAAGAACATGAATCATGTAACCATGGGAAAATATTCTAAATTAATTAAATAAAATTTTTCAATAAAAAATTAAAGTAAAAAAAAACAAACAGAATAGTCCCTGGTGCTTCATTATTAACTTGGGATGGCCCCTCTGGTGGAGAACTCCCAGGGATCTGTGCAAAGTCCTGCCCTAGTTGACATTTTTGTCAATAACTTGAGAAGACAGCATATTTGATGAATGACACAAAGGAGAGAAGAATCACCCACATCGTAGATGAAAAAAAAAAATCAGGATTCAAAAATTTTGGCATAGGCTGGGGGAGAAATGCCAAACACACATCTGACCCACAATACCCCTAAATGCTGCTGGACTTAGATAAAGACCTGATTGGGAAATACTTAACCAAATAAATGCAAATACAATAAAACATAGATAGTGATAATATATAGTTTTCCAAGTCAAGAGTGTTCAGTAAGTCAATAGCCCATATTGTTCCTTATGGATAGGTTAGTGGCAAGTTTCTATTTGACTCTGATACCAATGGCTAATGGCATTGGGGCAAATAGGAAAAGAGCTAGGGCTGGTTTTAGGTTGGGTTCCATCTCAATTTGGCCAAATTCCACCTGGGTGACCTTGGGAAAGTCATATACCTCTCTGAATTTTAGTTTTGCAGATTATAACATGAAAACCTTTGATGAGAATGCCTCAAGAAATCCATTCCAGGGGGCAGCTGGGTAGCTCAGTGGATTGAGAGCCAGGCCCAGAGATGGAAGATCCTGGGTTCCAATCTGACCTCAGACACTTCCTAGCTGTGTGGCCCTGGACAAGTCACTTGACCCCCATTGCCTAGCCCTTATCACTCTTCTGTCTTGGAGCCAATACTCAGTACTGATTCTAAGACAGAAGGTGAGGGTTTAAAAGAAACAAACCAGGACTCCCTCCTCCACAAATATAGACAATGTCCCTGGGAAAAGTGGGCACAAAGAATAAATAATGGTGGTGAGGTAAACATGTAATGATGCATATGACCAAGTTATTACTCTCTATTTCAGTATTCGAGTGCCTGAAGTCCTTTATCGCCACTAGAATTCTCACAGACCTCCCTACTAGGTCCCACTTCTCCACTGAGATCCCTTCTTTTTTTTTTTAAACCCTTACCTTCCATCTTGGAGTCAATATTGTGTATTGGCTCCAAGGCAGAAGAGCGGTAAGGGCTAGGCAATGGGGTTAAGTGACTTGCCCAGGGTCACACAGCTGGGAAGTGTCTGAGGCCAGATTTGAACCCAGGACCTCCCATCTCTAGGTCTAGCTTTCAATCCACTGAGCTACCCACTGAGATCCCTTCTAAGCAGGGCTCTTACTAGGTTCTGCTACTTCTGCAGTTCAACTCAGATGGCCAGGACTCTCTCTCACTGAAGTCTAGCGCCAGCTCTTGTATTTGTTTGCTGCCAGGGGTCCTCCTGTTTGAGTAACGGAGCCTCTAAGCATGTCTGTCCAGAGTTTGCCTCTGTTTCCTCATCTCTGCCTCTAACTCTCCCCATCCTGGCTAGGGGGCCTCTTTATGGCCAAGTGGTCTTGCTCTAGACACTATGGCTAAAGGGGGGCAGGAAACAGGAGAGAGATCAATAAATCCTCTCCCCCTGCCCCAAACTCTCCAAGGAACAGAAGCCGGTGGCCTTCCCAAACCTGTGAACTTATCCTCTCCTCCAGGGCTGAGCAATTTAAAGACATAATCAATTTTGTAATGAGGTTGCTCCCTTCTGACTCATCAGAGAAAGGTGTTCGCACTTTGTGGAAGCAGTGCGAGATGTTAACACCTTGTTAACACATTTAGACCTCATCATCTGTGAAGTCATACGTGACTAAAACAACCGGCGAAGGGGAGGGGGAGCCATCATTGAATCAGTGTCTCTTGCCATTATGGAAATATCAATCTCCTGCCATTTCTGGGTCCTTGAATATGAGCGTCTCATTTTCCTAGCCACAGACTCCGAGGCTTTCTGAAGACAAGAATTTTGTCTCCTATTTTGTTCTAAATTCTTTCTTCTGTCTGGTATCAGTTCTAAGGCAGATGAGTCGTAAGGGCTAGGCAATTGGGGTTAAGTGACTTGCCCAGGGTCACACAGCTAGGAAGTGTCCAAGGCCAAATTTGAACCCAGGGCCTCCTGTCTCCAGACTTGATGTTCCATCCTCTGAACCACCTAATTGCCCCTCCTATTTTTTTTAAATCCTTCCTTCTAATAACCATTAGAGCAGCATTAGCTTGACTATCAAAGAGAGAAGGTAACCTTCTCCCCACAGTTCCACTGTTCCTGATATATCCCATACAACATAGCTCTATGCCTGAAATAGGTAGGGTAGTTGGACCATGGTGATAGCATGGGGTAGCTCTCTCCAATATATCCGACATGCCAATGCTAGATTATTGACATGTTGCCTTTCTCAGGAACCTTCCATGACTCCCTACTGCCACCAGGAAACAATTCGGATTCTTCAGCAAGGGCCTTGACAGCCTTCCTAATTCTGACCCCAAGCTAGACCTCCAGTCTTATCTTATCTCATTGCCCAGCTGAACCAGGTTTTACCCAAAGAGCACGCCATTTGCATCCCCATCCTTGGACCTTTGGTCCTCCTGCCTCAGTATGCCATCTCTGATTATCAGGGGAGTGCAGCTCTAGGGCAACCTAATGCAATTCTTTTATTTTTCAGAAGAGAAAATGGAGTGCAAAGGAGGTAGGAAGACATGCAATATCACAAAATGATAAGAATCAGAGGTGGGATCGGGACTCTAACTTCAGAACAGAGTGTTCTCTCCATTATAACCATATCCATTATCTACAAATCTCTCAGTCATTAGCCATTGCTTTCTCTCTTAAAGAAACCCACTGAATTTGTTTTTTGAGATTATGTAGTTATGGAAGCAACTAAGTGGCTCAGTGGATTAAAAGCCAAGTTTAAAGGTAAAGATCCTAGATTCAAATTTGGCCTCAGATACTTCCTAGCTGTGTGACCCTGGGCAAGTCACTTAACCCCAATTACCTAACCTCTACTGCTCTTCTGCCTTAGAACCAATACTTAGTATTGACTCCAAGCAGAAGGGAAGGGTGGTTTGTTTTTTTTTTAAGTTTATGCAGAAGGAGGAGTTCCAAGGTGGAACCAAGATGGCGGAGTAAAGCAGGAAAGCTCAGAGTCCCCCATGAGAATCCTCTCCAACCAACATTAAAATAAAGCCACAAAACAAAACCGGGAGAGAAAGAACCAACAAGGAGACAGAGTGAAACTTTCAAGCAAAACCCAAACAGTAGGCAGAGAATAACTGGGGCACGGGGGTGAGAGGGAGCCCAGTCAGCAAGAGGCTGTAGCAAGGAGTGAAGAGCAAGCCACACGCCCCTACCCCACATCTGCTGTCCCACGTTTGGAACGTCCTGCCTGGGCAAATAGTGGTCCAAGCCAACCCATACCCTTTGAAATGTCAAACCTGAGGAGAAGTCCATAGTCCTAGGCCAGAATGGTCTGTGCTGAAGAGAGCTAATCTGCCTGGGCCTAGAAGGAAGCCAGGAGCCCCAGACTGGGCTTGGAGTGAGCATAGAGATCCCAATTTGGGGTGGTTAGTGGTCTGGAAATGGGTTTATATCTCTTTGCAAGGGCTCAGGGTGGAGCTCTGGAACAGGGCAATCAACTCTGTGCCCAATTAGATCAAGTACACAGTGAGACCAAAAAAACTTACATCTAAGCCTGAGGCTAGAATTTGAGCAGTTCCTGGCCTGAGAAAGATCAAAACCTTATGCACAAGTCTTTAAGCTATCAGCATCTCAAGGGTTAATTGACTCATCAGTGGGAGGTGGCTCTCCGAGCTCATTGCTCATGAAACTAGCAGAAACACAGAAAAGAAAAAAAGCTAAGGGTAGCATCATAGGACTGAAGTTTAAGAGGGTACCCTAATCTCCCAGAAAACAGAGCTTACCAATAAAAGGGTAGGAAAAATGAGCAAACAACAATAAAAGCCCCTCTCTAAAGAATGTTGATGCAAAGAGCAAGGTATATTCACAAAAGGGGACAATGAAAGCAAACCAAAGGTACACAAAGTCCAAAAGAACAGTATAGATTAGACACAGATTCAGGAAGAGCTCAAAAAAGACTTCAAAAACCAATTAAGAGAAGAAATGTGGGGAAGAGAAATGAAAGCAATGCAAGAAGAAATGAAAAAGGAGAACCAAAATCTGACAAAGGAAAATCAGGGCTTAAAATTAGATTTGAGGAGGCAGCTGGGTGGCTCAGTGGATTGAGAGCCAGATCTAGAGACAGGAAGTCCTAGGTTCAAATCTGGCCTCAGACACTTCCTAACTGTGTGATCCTGACAAGCCCACTTGACCCCCATTGCCTAGACCTTACCACTCTTCTGTCTTGGAACCAATACCAAGTATTGGTTGTAAGAAAGAAGGCAAGAGTTTTTTAAAAATTAGAATTGAGCAACTAGAAACTAATGATTTCATGAGAAATCAAAAACTAATTTTTAAAAACCCAAAAGAATGAAAAAAAGGGAAAAAAAGAAAAAAAACATGAAATATCTCATTGAAAAAAACTGATATGGAAAATAGATCCAGGAGAGACAATTTAAGAAGACTACCTGAAAGCCATGATTAAAAAAAAAAAGCCTGGACATCATAATACAAGAAATAATCAAAGAAAACTGCCCAGATATCCTCAAACAAGAAAATAAAATTGAAGTCAATAGAATTTATAAATCACCTCCAGAAAGAAATCCTCAAATGGCAACTTCTAGGAATATAATAAGCTCAATTTGAGTCCCCAATCCAAGGAGAAAATTCTTCAAGCAGCCAGAAAGAAATAATTCAAATATCATGGAGCTAAAATCAGCATCATACAGGACCTAGCAACTTCTACATTAAAGGACTGGAAGGCATGGAGTGTGATATTGAGGAAGGCAAAAGATCTAGGTTTACAACCCAGAGTCACCTATCTAGCATAGCTGAGTATATTCTTTTAGGGGGGGAAAATGGACATTCAATAAGATAGAAGATTTATAAGTTTTCCTGAGGAATAAGTCAGACTTAAACAAAAAATTTGAAGTCCAAACATGAGACCCAAGAGAAACCTAAAAAGGTAAATAAGAAAGAGAAAATTTAAGGGCTTCATTAAGGTAAAAATGTTTGTATTTCTATATGGAAAGAAGATATCTGTAATTCTCAAAAATTACTCTTAGTAACAGAGAAGATAGAAGGAATATACTTAGAAAGAAGGTGGGGAAGTAAACTGATTATGATGATATGATATATATGAGGATGTATGATATATGATGTATATGTATACATGATCATATGAAGTGATATGTATGTATGTATATGATATGTAAAAAATAAAGGAGTAAAAAGAGGATGGCACAATAGAAAAGGGAAGGGAGAGATAGAATGGGGTAAGTTATATAATATAAAGAGGCATGAAAAATCATTATGGAGAGGGGAGGATAAGAGCGTTGACAGGCAGTGCTTAAACTTTACTCTCATTGTAACTGGCTCAGGGAGGGAAAAACAAATATACTTATTGGGGTATTGTAACAGTTAAAATTTAGGAATATGGGGAGACTGAGGCAGGTAGAAATTAGTTTCTCTATGCAAGGAGTATTATATTTTTAGAGGTTTATTAAAGATTAAGGATTAAAGAATATGCAAGTAAGAAACATGTGCCTAGGCCAGAGGCCTAGACAAAATAACCTCACATCATGGAAGAGACGCCTCTGCTCCAAAACGGAAGTCCAAAAAAGAGAAAAGAGCCAAAAGCCTTTGCCATCAGCTTAAATCCTTCCTCGATCTCGGCCCATCTCAGAATTCCCGTGAGATTACAAAGCATTTTGGGGAAGTGGAGCAAGGACTTGTGGGGATTGAAGTCCAGAGTTCAAATCTCAATTTTACAGTATATAATTATATCTTACTTTACAAAGAAGTAGAAGGAGAATAAGACAAGGGAAAGGGGAGGTAGTTAGAGGGAGGGGAAAGTGGGGGGGGTGATAAAAAGCAAAACACTGATTAGGAGGAACAGAGTAAAAGGAAATAGAGCAGAATCAAAAGAGGAAAATAAGATAGAGGGCAATACACAGTTAGTAATCATAACTCTGAATGTGAATGGGATGAATTCACCCATAAAACAGAAGCAGATAGTAGAGTGGATTAAAAACCAGAATCCTACTATATGTTGTTTACAAGAAACACATTTGAGGCAGGGTGACACACACAGATTAAAGGTAAAAGACTGGAGCAGAATTTATTATGCATCATCTAAAGTTTAAAAAAGCAGGAGTAGCAATCATGGTACCAGACAAAGTTAAAGTAAAAAATTGATCTGATTAAAAGAGATAAGGAAGGTAATTACAGCTTGATAAAAGATAATATAAATAATGAAGTAATATCAATACTAAATATTTATGTACCAAATGGTATAGGATCCAGATTTCTAAAGGAGAAACTAAAGGAGCTTAAGGAGGAAATAGATAGTAAAACCATACTAGTGGGGGACCTCAACCTTCCCCTATAAGAACTAGATAAATCAAACCAAAAAATAAATAAGAAAGAAGTAAAGGAAGTAAATGAAATGCTAGAAAAATTAGAGTTAATAGATATCTGGAGAAAATTGAGCAGGGATAAAAAAAATGAATATGCCTAAAATTAATTGGAAACTAAATAATCTAATTCTTCAAAACTGGTAGGTCAAAAAACAAATCATAGAAACAATTACTGATTTCATTGAAGAGAATGACAATGAAGAAAAACATATCAAAATCTATGGGATTCAGCCAAAGCAGTACAGTACTCAGGGGAAAATTTCTATCTCTGAGTACATATATCACCAAAATAGAGAGGGAAGAGATCAATGAATTGGGCTTGCAACGTAAAAAATTAAAAAGAGAACAAATTTAAAATCCCCAGATAGGGAATGGCGACTCTAAACAATCACACTATTACAAATATTAATAATATGGAAATAGGTCTTGATCATTAGCACATGTAAAACCCAATGGAATAACTTTTTGGCTTTGAGGCAGGGAGGGAGGAGGTAAAGGAAAGAACATGAATCATGTAACCATGGGAAAATAGTTTAAAATAAATAAATATATACATACCAAAAAAATAAAATTAAAATAAAATAAATAAAAATCATTAATGAAGGGTCAAAAAAATATCCAGATTTTAAAAAATCTCCAGATAAAAACTAAATTAAAAATCCTAAAAATTAAAAGAGAAATTAATAAAATTGAAAATAAAGGAACGATTGAACTAATAAATAAGACTAGGAGCTGATACTTTGAAAAAAACAAATAAAATAGATAAAGTACTGGTAAATCTAATCAAAAGAAAGAAGAGAATCAAATTAATAGTACCAAAAATGAAAAGGGCAATCTCACCTCTAATGAAGAGGAAATTAAGACAATTATTAAGAACTACTATGCCCAATTATGTGGCAACAAATATGACAGTTTAGGTGAAATGGGTAAATATTTACAAAAATATGAAGTGCCTAGATTAACAAAAGAGGAAATAGAATACTTAAATAATACCATCTCAGAGAAAGAGATTGAACAAGCCATCAAGGAACTCCATAAGAAAAAAAAATCCCCAGGGTCAGATGGATTCATGAGTGAATTCTAACAAACATTTAAATAACTAATACCAATACTATACAAACTGTCTGACAAAATAAGTAAAGGAGTCCTACCAAATTCTTTTTATGACACAAATATGGTACTGATTTCTAACCAGGAAGACCAAAAATAGAGAAAGAAAATTACAGATCAATCTCTTTAATGAACATAGATGCAAAAATCTTAAATAAAATACTAGCAAAGAGACTACAGCAAGTCATCACAAGGATTATTCACTATGACCAGGTGGGATTTATACCAGGAATGCAAGACTGGTTTAATATTAGGAAAACCATGGGGCAGCTGGGTAGCTCAGTGGATTGAGAGCCAGGCCTAGAAATGGCAGGTCTTAGGTTCAAATCTGGCCTCAGACACTTCCCAGCTGTGTGACACTGGGCAAGTCACTTGACCCCCATTGCCTAGCCCTTACCACTCTTCTGCCTTGGAGCCAATATACAGTATTGACTTCAAGAAGGAAGGCAAGGGTTTAAAAAAAATATTAGGAAAACCATCCACATAATTGACCATATCAATAATTGAATTAACAGAAATCACATGATCATCTCAATAGATGTAGAAAAAACCTTTGACAAAATACAACACCCATTCCTATTAACTACACTAGAAAGTATAGGAATAAAAAGGCCTTTCCTCAAAATAATAAGCAGTATTTATTTAAAACTATCAGCAAGTATCATCTGCAATGGGGATAAGTTAGAAGCCTTCCCAGTTAGATTAGAAGTGAAGCAAGATTGCCCATTATCACCACTATTATTTAATATTATTTTAGAAATGATGGTGGTAGCAATTAAAGAAGAAAAAGAAATTGAAGTGAGTAAAATAGGCAGTGAAGAAAGTAAAATATCTTTGCAGATGATATGATGGTATATTTAGAGAATCCTAGAAAATCAACTAAAAAGCTAGTAGGAATCATTAATAATTTTAGCAGTTGCAGGATACAAAATAAACTCACATAAATCATCAGCATTTCTATATATTTCCAACAACAATCAGCAACAAGAGTTAGAAAGATAAACTCCATTTAAAATCACTCTAGTGTTACAAGGGAATCACTTTAAAAGACTGATATATATTAATTTAAGGTCGCCAAGGAATCAGCTATGTAATTCCTAAATGAAAAACTCAAGTCAGCCGTCAGCCTTTTTTGGAGTTTAATTACAATAGGAGCAAGAAAGGAATTAGAGATATATATAGAGAGAGAAAGGGGAGAGAAGGGAATAGGGCTTAAATACCCCTTCTGTTTAGGCTGGGCCAAAAGGCCCAAGCCCTTAGATAGCTGGGGCAAAGAAAAAAGATCAGTCCCTTTCACTCACGTGTCCAAAATGGAGAAACAGTCTCAGAGGCCCCCACCTTCAGCTTCCTTCAGAGCAAGCTTCCTCAGAGCCCAGGAACCACCGACCAAAACCTCAACCCTCTTCAGTCTCCAGACCCTCCTATCTTTAAGGACACCATCCAAGTTGCCTCCCCTCAGTCCTCACATCTACCAATCACTCTTCATCAATTTCCCTGTCAATGGAGGCTCTCGCTTAACCCAGGACCGCCCAGAGGTTTCTGGCTTTTTGCACATGTCTGTTGAAGGTCATATTTTCCAATGATTAAATCTATACTCCTTTGCTACAGCCCTTTCTAAATCCTGTTAACTTGAGTATGGTAGAGATTGGAATAATTAAATTTTGATCTAGGCTGCAGCCCTTACTCAATCCTATTAGGACTGAATAGGGTGGAGATTTATTCCAAGTATCTCCATTGTATCAATTCTAAATCAATCAAGACTCAAAGAAATTCCTGTTCTATGCTTAAGCATAGGTCAAAGTCCTTTCCATTGTTCAGCAAAGGGTTTCTGTCCTAAAGTAATCTTAAGAAGGGAAGAGAAGGAACCTCCCATGCCAATGGAGTTCCCATTCCAATAGACTATCAGTAAGAAATTTTCCAAGTATGAAATATCCCAATGGTGAAATTTCCAACATTTATAAGTCTAAGGAATTTTGAGGTTTACAATCCCCCCTGATGATCATTGGGAGACTAGTCTCCCCATTGATCATTTAACATAATCATTTTGTAGTTCTAAATTCACTTCTAACTAAAGATATACACAATATTCAATTTTCTAAGAGAAATTAGAATAGTGAGAGAGGAAATAGAAAAGAAAAGAAAGCAAAACCAATGTTTGCTAGGCGCATTGACAGAAAGCCAAATTAGGGGCAGTCCCTTTTGGCATAAATGTTACAATAAATGTTCAATCAAAAGTTCAGTCCAATCAATCACATCCAAAGTTCATTCTTGATCTTCTTGATGAAGTGTAGGTTTTTGGCATCTTTCTGCAACAGTTCATTCTCTGGATATAAAAGTTTCAAGCTTCTTTCTTGAAGATCTTTTCTTGAACAAAATCAAAATCTTTGAATTTTTTATAAAAGTAAAATCTTAAACAAAAGTCTTGGATTTTTATAAAAATAAAATCTCAAACAAAAAAAATTCAAAAATTCTTAGATTTTAAATTAAAATACAATCCCCCCTGAAGTAAGTATTAAAAAAAAATATCAAGTTTAGCTCAGAATGCAATGTTCAGTTATGGGGTTGTATGTGTCAATTATCAAAAGAATAGAAAAAATAATCAAAAACATGAGAAAAACTCAAAATAGACCTTGTATAGGTCCAGTTTAAAGTAATTTCTATCCCACAAGTATGTAGGACAGAATGCAGTAATATTTCACTTAGCCATTTGTAGCCAAGACTACAGGAAGTTGCCATAATATAAGAAGAAAAGAATTAGAATTCTATTTTGATGGGGAAATGTCATTCCCTTGTCTGATTTTTTTTCCTTCAGAGATATAGGGAGCCAGCATGATAGTCAAGCTTTGTACTTGTTTGAGTACTTCGAAAGGAGTGTAGATACAAGGAAGTCCTACGACTTAAACATAAGTTAAGCGTCGCAACCTTGAGTCTCACTTTAATATTTCATGTGTGCTCTATTGGCACTATTGAGGTTTAGTCTGTGCTCCTTGTTTTTATCCCTTTTCCTGGAATCAGACACAAACATTAATCACAGTCCTATAATATTTTATCAATAAATGGCAGGTTCCCATAGTTTAAAGCTTTTAGGCATATATTGATATTATAGCAAGAGTATATATATTAACTTGTATTACTGCAGGGAAAAAAATAATATTAATATTAATTATGTGTACCTTCAGTACAAAAAAATGAGAAAAAAAATCAAATATTCTGATCAAAAAATAAAAAGAAATAAGAAAAAATAAGGAAAAAAAATCAGTAATTCAATATATTCTTGAAAAAAAACCATCCATTTGTCTATGGATTATTATCTCCAATTCATATGATAAGATAGAGTCACAATTCATATGATAGGATAGAGTCAATCAGTCTCAGCAGAAGATGCTTTCTTCACATGTGAGCAGTGAATCCAAGAGTCTCTTTCTCCAATCTTTATAGATGTTGGAGTAGTTAATAATATTTGGAATGGTCCTTCCCAGGAAGGTTCAGTTGCTCCAGTTCGCTTGAAATTCTTGATATAAACTTTATCTCCTGGGTTCAGGTCATGCAGAGAAAAGTCTAATGGTCCAGCTTGTACTGCAGCTCCAGATTCATGAAGTTCACGTAGTTTGTGCTGTAACTCCTGTATATAGGAAGCAATAGTAATATCTCCCCCTAATAGCGATGTATAAGCCGGGGAGAAAGGCTTAGCCTGTATAGGCGGATGTCCAAAAAGCATCTCAAATGGTGAAATATGTAAGTCTCCTCTAGGCCTGCTTCTAAGATAAAATAGGGCCAGAGGGAGAATTTCAGGCCATTTTAAATGGGTCTCAGTGCATAATTTGCCAATCATAGTCTTAAGTTCTTTATTCATCCTCTCCACTTGGCCTGAGCTCTGGGGGTGATATGGAACATGGAATTTTGGAGTTATCCCCAAGCAAGAATATATTTGATTTAAGACAGAATCGGTAAAATGACTCCCTCTATCGGAGTCAATACGTGCTGGTAGGCCAAAACGAGGAATAATTTCTTTTAAAAGTATCTTTGCAACAAAATCTGCTGTGGCTCGGGTCGTAGGAAATGCTTCCGGCCATCTGGTTAGTTGATCTACAATTACTAGACAAAATTTATAACGTCCAGCTTTTGGCATTGTAATGAAATCTATCTGTAGATGTTCAAAAGGTGTGTAAGCCAGAGGACGTCCCCCAAAGGCTTTTCCACGATATGCATGTTGGTTATATGCCTGGCAAATAGGGCAGGCTGAACATACTTTAGAGGCTACAGTAGTTATACCAGGGGCTATCCATACTCTCTTGACAGAGTCCACGATGCCCTGGGTGCCAAAATGACCATTTTTATGAATAGATTGGCAAATTTGGTTATAGAAACTTCTAGGGAGCAGGGGTTTTCCTTCAGATGACACCCATACTCCATTAATTTGTTTTGCTTTAAATTTTTGTTTCCATTTTTCCACTTCCTTTTCATTATAGGAGAGTGATAAATTTAAATTATCAGTGGTTGTTAATGTTAAAATTAATCTAGGTCCTTCTATGGCTGCTAGTTTTGCAGCGGCATCTGCTCGGTCATTTCCTCTAGAGACAGGGTCAGAGCCACCTGTATGGGCAGAGCAATGAACTACAGCTAGGGCTTTAGGCAGTTTGAGAGCAGAAAGAACTTCATTAATAATTTCTGCATTAGCTATGGATTTTCCAGCTGAGGTTAAAAATCCTCTTTGGAGCCATAGCATCCCGACTGAGTGACAAATGCCGAAAGCATATCTAGAATCTGTATAAATAGTTGCCTTTTTATCCTTGGCAATTATACAAGCTTGTTTTAGAGCTATGAGTTCTGCTCCTTGAGCGCTAATGTTAGAAGGTAGTGAAGCTGACCATTCAGTGGCAAATTCTGAGACTACGGCAGCTCCAGTGTAACGTATGCCATCCCTCATAAAAGAGGAACCATCGGTAAATAAAATCAGATCTGCATTGTCTAAGGGAGTGTCCAAGAGATTATCTCGAGGCTTTTCTGCCATGGACACTAATGTTTCACAGTTATGTAGTGGTTCTCCTGAAGTGGGTAAATCTGGAAGCAAGGTGGCAGGGTTAAGAGTTGAACAGCGTTTCAAGGTAATATTTTCACTATTTAATAAGGTTATTTCATACCTTGTAATTCTCTGATCCGAGAATGCCTGTGTTCTATGTTTTACCAATAATGCTTCAATCTCATGTGGGCACATTATTGTTAATGGACATCCCAATACTAAATCAACGGTTTTTGTTACTAGTAAGGCTGTAGCAGCTACTCCTCTAAGGCATGGTGGTGCTCCTGCTGCTACTGGGTCTAGTTGGGCAGAATAATAAGCAATTGGGCGCTGAGAAGGTCCCAAAGTCTGAGTTAACACACCAGAGGCTACTCCTCTTCGCTCATGCACATATAAAGTAAATGGCTTGTTGTAATCTGGGATGCCTAGAGCAGGGGCAGACATGATAGCCTTTTTCAGATCTGTTAGAGCTGACAAGTGTTCAGGCTCTAATTTGAGGGGTTCAGGAACTGAATCCTTTGTTAATGCTATAAGGGGTTTAGTGATTTCCCCATAGCAAGGAATCCATTGTCTACAAAACCCTGTTGCTCCTAAAATTGCTCTCAGCTGTTTCTTAGTGGTAGGAGCACTCAATTTTTGAATGTTCTCAATTCGTTTTGGAGAAATATAACGAGCACCCGCAGTCAAGATGAATCCCAAATATTCTACTTTTTGGAGACACCATTGAACTTTATCCTTAGAGATTTTATGTCCTCTTTTGTGCAATTCCAAAAGAAGGTGTTTGCTATCTTCTTGACATGTTTCTGCATCTGTTGAAGCCAAGAGTAGATCATCTACATATTTGATTAATTTGCTATTTTTAAATGTTATATTGTCTGTGTCTTGGCTCAAAATTTGCTCAAATAAGCTCGGACTTTCGACATAACCCTGTGGCAGCCGACACCAGGTATATTGTGAGCCCTTCCAGGTGAAAGCAAAAATATGCCTGGAGTTTTCATGTATTGGTATGGAAAAGAAAGCTGAACACAAGTCTACTACTGTAAAGTATGTAGCTGTGCTAGGAATAGATGAAATAATAGTATGTATGTTAGAAACTACGGAGTGTCTCTTTATAACATGATTATTCACTGCCCTTAGATCCTGTACGAATCTATAGATGTGCTTGCCATCGGGTCCTTTTTTTGGTTTTTTAATTGGCAGGATGGGCGTGTTGTATTCAGATTTGCAAGGGATTATTATTCCCTGTTCTATTAATGAGTTAATAACTGGTGTAATACCCTCAATTGCCTCCTTTGAGAGGGGATACTGAGGGATAGAAGGAGGTGGGCTAGATTTAGTTTTTATCTGCACAGGAACAGCAGATTTAAGTAAGCCTACGTCAGAAGAAGATGTGGCCCAAAGAGACTCCGGTATATCTTTAGGTATTTCAAAAATGGAAGGTTCTTTTGCCTCCTGGTTTTCCGAGAGAAGTACAGGGAGTAAATTTAAAGATTCCTCTGGTACTTCTAATGATAATGAGCCATCTGGGGAGCAGGTTATTGTGGCTCTGAGTTTGCATAGAAGGTCCCTCCCCAGCAAATTTAAAGGGGAGTCAGGCATCAAAAGGAAGGAGTGTTGTACCTCTAGGGGTCCTACAGACACCATTCTAGGAGGAAGTCTTTTAACTCTTTGGGTTATTCCTGATACTCCCATTACATTCTCTGAGCCAATAGAATAACATTGTAAATCAGGTGTTCTCTTTAATACAGACCAGGAAGCTCCGGTGTCTAATAGACAATCATAATAGGTGTTACCCACTTTTAAGGTAACATGGGGTTCATTAGTATGGGGAGGGCAGTGGATAGGGACAACGGGTAGTAGGACATCAGGGTCTGGGAAATCAAAGGTTGTATCCTCTGATTCCTGTGCCCCAGCCCCCCCCGGGCACCATCATTGTGTTTGGGATATTCCTTGGGCACCCCCCTGAAGGGCACCTCTCTGAGGGTCATTAGTACCTCGAGTAATTTTTAGACGAGCGCCATTTCTCATATATTGTTGAGTATTATCATTAAAATTTTCTTCAATTTGAGCATTGTCATTAAATTCCCAATTCCTATTTCTATAATTCTGGTTTCTAAAGTTCTTATTTCTATATTCATTATAGTTATTTCCATAGTCATTATTATAATTTCTAGAATTCTGGTTTCTATAACCATTATCATAATTTCTATAGTTATTATTTCTAAAACCATTATTAAACTGTGTATTCCTTCCAAACATCTTAAGAAAGGTTCTACATTCCATCATTTTGTGGCCCTTCTTCTCACAGAAGTGGCAAGTAATGGATTGATAATTGGATTTCTGGAGAGGGGCAATTGTCGTTGGTTCATTATCATGCCCACTTTCTAATTTAGTTATCCTATCTATTACACATCTCATTTTTTTCTTCATTTCCTCCATGTCATCATTATTCTCTTTCTCCTTTTCTTCGTTTCCCTTAAAAACATATATAGCTGTTTTTCGCAATTCTTCAAGGTCCATATCTGACCATCTTGGGCATTGTGTTTTAAAATAATTTTTAATTACTTTGCAAGAATTATTTACAAAGATTCTTCTAACTTGTCTTAAACTATTCTCTTTATTTAAGTCCCAATCTAAGTATCTGTCCCCAAACTCGATAATTCTGTCCATAAATCTGGAGGGTGTTTCGTTTTCCTTTTGCTTAATTTTTTCCAGTTCCATCCACTTATCTGTACTGTCCGCACATTCCTTCATGGCCGTGAGGATGGCCTCTCTACAACGGTATAGTTGTAGATAGTCCTCAGGATTATTATAGTCCCATTCGGGATCCTGAGATGGCCAATGTGCTGCATTACGCCCCCGGGTTTTGTTGACATGAGCAATTATTTTATTTTTTTCACGTTCACTTAAAAAAGCCTGTAGTAAGCTCTCAACGTCCTTGTAAGACGGATTATATTGAAAAAATATGTCTCCCATCTTTTTTGTTACTAGAAAAGGATCTTGTTCATATGTGGGGATATTTCGTGTAAATTCATTTATTTCTTGGGGAGTAAACGGTATCCTATGTCTTAAAGTCACCACATCCCCATTTCGTCCTATTTCAGGTACTTCTCTTAGAGGAAACAGGCCTCTAGTTGAATTTTGCACCTGTGGGTCAGTTTGACAAGGACAGGTTTCTCTAGGAGGACAAGATCTCCCTTGCATTGGAATTTGGTTTTCTGTAGGAGAAGGAACATGAGAAGCTGGGATTGCAGGGGAAGGGTTTTGGGGATTAAATTCAGACAAGATTTGCACTGCACGAGAGAAGCAGTCTGTTAACTGGGCTATAGGGAAGGTGTTTTCCATCTCTATTTCAGGGAAGGAAATTTCCTCATTCAAAGGTTCAGAAACAGGTCTGTTTCTGGTAGAGTGGGTGTTTGCCCATTGATCCTGTAAGAAACATTTTAGATCTTCTAATTGGGCTTGCATTTTTTCCTCAATTTTTCCTATTTTATCTTCCATATCTCCCATTTTATCCTCAATATTTCCTATTTTATTCTCAATATTTCCTATTTTATCCTCAAGTTTTTCTATTTTATTCTCAATATTTCCTATTTTATCCTCAATTTTTTCTATTGTATCCTCAATTTTTTCTATTGTATCCTCAATTTTTTCTATTTTATCCTCAATATTTTCTATTTTATCCTCAATATTTTCTATTTTATCCTCATTTTTTTCTATTTTATCCTCAACATTTTCTATTTTATCCTCAATATTTTCTATTTTATCCTCATTTTGTTTTATTTTATCCTCATTTTGTTTTATTTTATCCTCATTTTGTTTTATTTTATCCTCATTTTGTTTTATTTTATCCTCAATATTTTTTATTTTTCCATCTCTAAATATAGTATTGAGGAGTACAAAAATGACAGGACCTATTAATATAAAAATTTGGAGGTATCCTTCATTCCTCAATGCCCCTACTTCTTCAGCTGCCATATAATTGTCAAAGAATGTAGTACTCATTTTTATATATATTTTATGTAATTTCACAAAACACGTGGGGAGCAGGGCAAAGCAACAAACTTTCCACGGGATTTTTTTTTTCTAATCCAGGAAGTTGTTCCTTAAGGGAAAGGATATTTAGAAACAGTTCTTCCAGCCAGGACTTTAGAGTCCTGTTGCTGAGATTTAAAAACAGCTGTTTTCTGTCTATCAGAGTCACACAGCTGGGAAGTATCTGAGGTCCGATTTGAACCCAGGACTTTCTGCCTCTAGGGCTGGCTCTCAATCCGCTGAGCTACCCAGCTGTCCCTTAAGATTAAAAGGAAGAAAAAGAAAAAAAACTGCTGATTCCAATTTAACTTAAGGAGAAAAGAGAAAAAGTTTTTTATACTCACGTGTTCTAGCAGCTGTGTCTTTAAGCCAAGTTTTTTTTTTTTTTAAAAAAAGGACTAAGTGGTGAAACAGTATAGTAAAAAGGCAAGGAAAAAGTTTTATTGAGAGGATTCTTTAGACTCCCGTGTGGTCAGCCACAATGTTACAAGGGAATCACTTTAAAAGACTGATATATATTAATTTAAGGTCGCCAAGGAATCAGCTATGTAATTCCTAAATGAAAAACTCAAGTCAGCCGTCAGCCTTTTTTGGAGTTTAATTACAATAGGAGCAAGAAAGGAATTAGAGATATATATAGAGAGAGAAAGGGGAGAGAAGGGAATAGGGCTTAAATACCCCTTCTGTTTAGGCTGGGCCAAAAGGCCCAAGCCCTTAGATAGCTGGGGCAAAGAAAAGAGATCAGTCCCTTTCACTCACGTGTCCAAAATGGAGAAACAGTCTCAGAGGCCCCCACCTTCAGCTTCCTTCAGAGCAAGCTTCCTCAGAGCCCAGGAACCACCGACCAAAACCTCAACCCTCTTCAGTCTCCAGACCCTCCTATCTTTAAGGACACCATCCAAGTTGCCTCCCCTCAGTCCTCACATCTACCAATCACTCTTCATCAATTTCCCTGTCAATGGAGGCTCTCGCTTAACCCAGGACCGCCCAGAGGTTTCTGGCTTTTTGCACATGTCTGTTGAAGGTCATATTTTCCAATGATTAAATCTATACTCCTTTGCTACAGCCCTTTCTAAATCCTGTTAACTTGAGTATGGTAGAGATTGGAATAATTAAATTTTGATCTAGGCTGCAGCCCTTACTCAATCCTATTAGGACTGAATAGGGTGGAGATTTATTCCAAGTATCTCCATTGTATCAATTCTAAATCAATCAAGACTCAAAGAAATTCCTGTTCTATGCTTAAGCATAGGTCAAAGTCCTTTCCATTGTTCAGCAAAGGGTTTCTGTCCTAAAGTAATCTTAAGAAGGGAAGAGAAGGAACCTCCCATGCCAATGGAGTTCCCATTCCAATAGACTATCAGTAAGAAATTTTCCAAGTATGAAATATCCCAATGGTGAAATTTCCAACATTTACAAGTCTAAGGAATTTTGAGGTTTACACTAGACAATATAAAATATTTGCAAATCTATCTGCCAAGACAAACTCAGGAATTATATGAACACAACTACAAAACACTTTTCACACAAATAAAATTAGGTCTAAATAATTGGGAAAACATTAATTGTTCATGGGTAGAATAAGATAGCATAATAAAAATGCCAATCCTACCTAAACTAATTTGCTTATTCAGTGCCATACCTATTAAACTATCAAAAAATTTTTTTATAGAATTAGAAAAAATTAGAACAAAGTTCATCTGGAAGAACAAAAGACCAAGAATATCAAGGGAACTAATGGGGGGAAAAAAGTGAAGGATTGGGGCCTGAGAGTACCAGATCCTAAACTGTACTACAAAGCAGTCATCATCAAAACAATATGATACTTGCTAAGAGACAGAAGGGTGGATCAACAGAATAGATTAGGGATAAATGACCTTAGCAAACTACTATTTGATAAACCCAAAGATCCCAGCTTTTGGAAAAAGAACTCATTATTTGACAGAAACTGCTGAGAAAATTGAAAATCAGTATGGCAAAAATTAGGTTTAGATCAACATCTGATACCCTATACAAAGATAAATTCAAAATGGGTAAATGACTTAAATACAAAGAGTGAAATCATAAATAAATTGGGTGAACATAGAATAATACAGCTATCTGATCTGTGGGAAAGGGAAAAATTTAAGACCAAGCAAGATATAGAGAACATTACAAAATGTAGAATGAATAATTTTGATTGTAATAAATTTAAAAGTTTTCATACAAACAAAACCAATGCAACCAAAATTAGAAGGGAAGCAACAACCTGGAGAAAAAAATTATAATAAAATTCTCTGACAAAGATCTAATTTCTCAAATATATAAGGAACTAAGTCAAATGTACAAGAAATGAAGCCATTCCCCAATTGTCAACTGGTCAGAGGATATGAATAGGCAATTTTCAGATGAAGAAATCAAAACTATCAATAAGCACATGAAAAAGTGTTCTAAATCCTTCCTGATTAGAGAAATGCAAATCAAAACAACTCTGAAGTACCACCTCACACCTAGCAGATTGGCCAATATGACAGTAAAGGAAAGTAATGAATGTTGGAGGGGATGTGGCAAAATTGGGACACGAATGCATTGCTGGTAGAGTTGTGAATTGATCCAACCATTCTGGAAGGTGATTTGGAATTATGCCCAAAGGGCTTTAAAAGAATGCCTGCTCTTTGATTCAGCAATATTACTACTAGGTTTGTACCCCAAAGAGATCATAAAAAAAGGTTTGTATAAAAATATTCATAGCCACATTCTTTATGGTGGCAAAAAATTGGAAGACAAGGGGATGTCCCTCAATTGGGGAATGTGAACAAATTATGGTATATGATGGTGATGGAATATGGTTGTGCTGTAAGGAATGATGAACTGGAGGGATTCCATGTGAACTGGAACGACCTCCATGAACTGATGCAGAGTGAAATGAACAGAACCAAGAAAACATTGTACACAGAAAGTGAAACATTAAGGCACAATCAAACCTAATGGACTTTTCTACTAGCAGCAATGCAATGATCCAGGACAATTCTGAGGGACTTATGAGAAAGAAGCTCTCCACATCCAGAGGAAACACTGTGGGAGTAGAAACACAGAAGAAAAACATATGATTTATTACTTATTTATATGGGTATAGGATTTGGGGTTTTGGTTTCAAAGGATTGCTCTATTGAAAAAATGAATAATATGGAAATAGGTATCAAGTTATAACATTCGTATAACCCAGTAGACTTGTTTGTTGGCTCCAGGAGCAGGGAAGGAAGGTGGAAGCAAAGAAAATGTATCATGTAAACACGTAAATTAAAAAAAAAAAACAAATAAAAATAAAAATTAAGATTATGCAGTTCTTTATTAAGGACTTTCTTCTTTTTTTTAAGATAGAAGATGCCTATTTTTACTTCAATCAAAGGAAATAGAATAAAAAAAAGATTCACAAATATACAGAGAAAAAGAAAAAAAACCCACGAAGCAGTGAAAAACAATTATTATACTATTATGGAATGTTGATACTTAAACCATCTAAACATAATACATTTTTTGACAATGATGAATTGGCATTTTACTTTCAATTCAGCTCTACTTTTTTTTTTAGCATGTGACCAATTTTCTTTCTTTTTTATTAAAAAGCTTTGGTTTTATTTTTTAACATTTATTTTTTAAAAATTTGAGTCCAACTTCTCTTCCTTCCTTCAACCCCTTCCCTACCCATGGAGAAGGCTAGCAGCATGATATCCATTGTACATATAAAGTCATGAAAAACACATTTCCATATTAGCCATGTTGAGGAAAAAAAGCAAGGGAAAGAAAGTGAAAAGTTCTGTCTTAATCTGCATTCAGCATTTATTAGTTCTTTCTCCAGAAGTGGAGAGCATTTTTTTCATTTTTTTTTCAACTTTTGCAGTTGTCTTGGATTATTGTCTTGTTCAGAGTGGCTGAGTCTTTCACCGTTGACCACCATTACAATATTGTCATCACTGTGTACAATATTCTCCTGTTTCTGCTCTTCCCAGGTACTTCTGAAACCATCTCCCTCATTGTTTCTCATAGCACAATAGTATTCCATGTGGGACCAAATCTTGAAGGCTTATTGCTTGCTACCAGTTCCAAATATTTGGTCTAGGTTGTCTCTGATCCCACGACTATTAAGCTTGTGGGACCACGCCAGGATAGGCTAGAGAGAGCAAAACATGTAGAGGAAATGGAGACATTGCCTTCTAACATGACTCTTCACAAATATATTATTTGCAGTAGATTTGTAATGCTTTTTTTTACATAACTGTTACATCCCATTAATGTCATGCTTATTTTTTCCCCCTTGGTTACAAAAATCATTTTATTTCCCTCCCTCCCTTCCCCTACCCCTCCCATAGCCAATGCGCAGTTTGACTGGGTATCACCTGTGTTCTTGATCAGAACCTCTTTCCATGTTGTTGGTATTTGCAATAGGATGTTCATTTGGAGTCTATTTCCCCATTCATATCCCCTTCTACCCATGTCATTAAGCAGTTGTTTTTCTTCTGTATTTCCACTCCCACAGTTCTTTCTCTGGATGTGGATAGCATCCCTTCTCATAAGTCCTTAGAATTGTCCTGGATCATTGCATTGCTGCTAGTAGAGAAGTCCATTACATGTGATTTGCCACAGTGTATCGATCTCTTTGTATAAGGTTCTCCTGGTTCTGCTCCTCTCACTCTGCATCCATTTCTGGAGGTTGTTCCAGTTCACATGGAATTCTTCCAGTTCATTATTCCTTTGGGCACAAAAGTATTCCATCACCAACAGATACCACAATTTGTTCAGCCATTTCCCAATCGAAGGGCATCCCCTCATTTTCCATTTTTTTGCCAACTTTCTTCTTTTTTAAAAATATTCTTAGTCTGGGGAAGGGCAGTAATGGAAAGGAACAGATTTTTTAAAAAGAAGAAAGAAAAACCAATGAAGAATATTTTGCTATGAAGCACCACGTTTATTTGTGTATAATTTATTGTTCTGCAGCCTAAGAAGAATCATGAAAATCCTTATTTACCTAAAAAAAAGGGGGGGGTCCAATACACAACCTTAATGGGTAGGACTGCCACTGATGTTACTGTTATTGGGAATGAATGGGTGGCAGAAACTAGGTAAAGACCAATATCTTTAACATTTATGAATATATGGTCAAAATAGATACATGACCTAGACATAAGGGAGATATCGTAAATTAGAATAGCATGAAACATATTACCTCTCATATTGATGGACAGGATTATTTATGAATAAACAATTGATGGCAGCATTGTGGCATATAAAACATGTAATTTTGGTTACATTAAATTAAAAATATTTTAAACAAATAAAACCAAAGTAACCAAGATAAGAAGCAAAGCAGAAAATCAGGAAGATAGTCTCTCAGATAGACTTTGTATCTCATGTGTTTATGAGAAAAAGTAATGTGATAAATATGCAGGATGTAAAGTGAATATCACTTGTATTTTTAAATCATTGTATTATTCAGACATACATGCTGGATAATTAATTAAAATTTAAAAAAATAAAGCAACCAGGGAAGCTTGGTGACTCATTGGATAGAAAGCCATGCCTAGAGGCACAAGGTCCTAGGCTCAAGAGAAGGGGAGATACTTCTTATCTGTGTGACCTTGGGCAAGTCACTTAACCCTAATCGACTAGCCCTGACCATCTCTCATCTGCCTTGGAACCAATGCACAGTATTGATTATAAAAAGGAAAGTAAAGGCAGAGAGAGAGAGAGAGAATATTAGCTCTTTTCATGTTCTAGTTTCTTCAAGTCTCTTGAGGAGGCTTCTAGCTTGAAGAGAGATGGAAGATGCCAGCCCCAATGTAAGTTACTAAAGGAAAATACTTGGGGAAAAAGTCACCATGAGAGGAGCTGACAGACTTTGGGGAACTTCCCCTTGGGTGAGATCCAGGACTCTGTTTCCTGGTTGAGTTGAGATATCTTGCTGCCAATGGGCAAGCTCCTTCCCTCTGATTCCTCTGGCATGTCTACTCCTAAGTATACCTTCTCTGATTGCTATTTTGCTACAGTTGGGATAAATAGTTTCTTTGCTACTTACTGTGTGTGTTCATTGTAAAACTGGTATTTGGTGGGAAAGGGGTCTGTCTAGCCTTGGATATAAAGCTTAGGGTCCTCCCTTTCTCCCTTCCCTCAGTTAATGAACAGGGATCTGAAGTTTAATTTGAACTTGAAAACCCACATCCTTTAGACTAATAAAGTTTATGAGCTACAGCCTCCTCCCCCCTCCCCCCGCCCCAGAGGAGAGCAGAGTGGCTCAATCTCCTGCTTCCTCTCCTGGGAACAACTGGGAAGCAAAACCTTGACGATCTGGCGTGAAGCAGCAGTTTACATGGGCTGAGATATTCCCATCAGCACCCAGAATCAGCCCTCCCAGAAGACTCTGGCCCAGACGACCCCTGCTTTGGCGCCTGCTGCATGGCCTTCCTGGTGGCCACAAGCACCAGCTCTTGGTTAAGGGTGAGCCTCAAGATTAGAGGCTCTGTAATTACCCCCTTTTCCCCCAAAGATGGGGAAGGAGGGCACTATTCTGGGCAGACTTTGGTTTCTACAGTAGTGCCGGAGGCAGCCGGTCCTTTGTGGTGGGCTGATAAAGAGCAGCTTCTCAGTTTTCTGCAAAGGTCAGAACCCCCAGAATCACTGGTCAGCCTCCCTTGAGAATAAAGGCTGGAGAGTCATTCAGAGCCAGGCACAGGGAGTTGTCCCAGGCTAAATACTTCTCATTACCACTGGCCACTACCTCCACCCTTGGTGTGACTGGTCTAAAGGCTGGTAAGTGAAAAATGTCAGAAGAATGGAAAGAATGAGTTAGAGACCCTGCTGATCACTAGGGGTTCAGAAAAAAAGCAAACTTATTTCTTGAAAAGAAGCTTATTTCTTGCACTCAGAAAGTTTGCATTCTAATGAGATAGAGAATAGGGGGCAGCTAGGTGGTGCCATAAAACACAGAGCTCCCAACATGGAGTCTGGAAGACTCATCTTTCAGAGTTCAAATCCAGCCTGAGATATTTAGCTGTGTGACCCCGTGTTTGCCCTGTTTACCTCAGTTTCCTCATCTGTAAAATGAACTAGAGAAGGAAATGACAAACCAATATCTTTAGACAGCTAGATAGCCCAGTGGATAGAACAATGGACCTGGAGTCAGGAAGACTCAACTTCATAGGTTCAAATCTGGCTTCAGGCACTTATTAGCTGTATGACCCTGGGCAAGTCAATTAACTCTAACTCAGTTTCCATATCCATGAAATGAATTGGAGAAGGAAATAGCAAAGCACTCTAGAATCTATGCCAAGAAAATCCCAAAAGGTGTCACAGAGAGTCTGACACAATTGAAAATAACTGAACAACAATAACATATCTAGGTACATCCAAGATATATGCAAAGACTATGGAAGGAGGGAAAGCTAAGAAAAGTGCCAGGACTGGAGTCAGGAGGACCTGGATTCAAATCTGACCTCAGCCACTTCCTAATTGTGTGACCTTGGACAAGTCACTTAATCCTGACACCAACCCTTGCCACTCTTCTATTTTAGAATTTTAAATAGTAAGGGTTTTTAAGGGGGGAGGGAGAAACAGAAAGGGGGGGAGAGAGAAGAGAAAGAGAGGAGGAGGAAGGGGGAGGAGGAGAAAGGAGAGGGAGAGAGAGGGAAGGAGAGAAAGAGAGAGAGAGATGAAGGGAGAGAGAGAGAGAGAGAGAGAGAGAGAGAGAGAGAGAGAGAGAGTGTGAGTGACAGAGTGAGAGAGAGAGAGGGAGGGAGGTAAAAAAAAATGAGATCTGGCAATAGCCTGGCTATGTGGAATGTTGATAGACATAGGAAATCTTGGAAAGGGGAAGGTTTGAGGGGAAAGATGATGAGTTCTAGTTTCAATATATTGAGTTTTGAGATGGTTTTTGGGACAGTCACTTGGAGATTCCAAGAGATGACTGGTGATAGCACCAGAGCAAAAGGTTAGGGCTGAATCTGAGAATCATCTGCTTAGAGATGGTAGCTGAACCTCTGGAAGCTAATGGGATCAGTGGGTGAGACTGGATAGAGGGAAAAGAGAAGAGTGCCTACCCTCAGGAGAGTGTGAGAATATACTGCTGTTCCTCAGGATGCAAAATCTCAGAACAAGAAGGGTCATAAGAGGCTATCTAGTTCATGCCATATCTACCTAAAAGTAGTGTGTTTATGGGAAGAGCACTAACTGTAAAGTCAGGGCTTTGGGTTCTAATCTCAACTTTGATGCTCAGCTGCCCATGTGACCTTTTTTTTTTCTTTAACCCTTACCTTCTGTCCTAGTATCAGTCTAAGACAGAAGAGCAGTAGGGATCAAGTGACTTGCCTAGAAACACACAGCTAGGAAGTGTCTGAGGTCAAATTTGAACCCAGGTTCTCCTGACCCAAAGGCCTGGTGCTCTATCCATTAGGATACCCAGGTGCCCCTGCCTATGTGACCTTGAGTACAATTTATTGATCAACAAGTTTGAGGTTAAATAAGTGGCTTTTAAGGTCTCCTAGAAGAATTAAGTTCATAATTACAAGTCTTCTCATCATTGGGAAAGGTCAGTGATATGAGAACAAAAATACCAATAAAAATTTGTTTAAAAAAAAAAACAACAGAATTTCCTCTTTAGCATCCCAGACAAGTGATATCCTACTTCTGATTGAAGACCCCTAGGAAGAAGGAGTTCACTACTTCCTGCAGCAGCCCATTCTTCTTTTAGACAGGTCTAATTGTTAGGAAGTTTTCCCCTCCATCCAGTCAACATCTGTTTCTCTGCAATTTCCACCCACTATTCCTCTTTCTGCCCTCTGGGGCCAAGCAGAATAGGCCTAATCTTTCTTTCAAATGGCAGCCCCCCAAATACTCAAAGACAATTATCATATGTTCACTCCTTTTCCTCTTCTCCAACCTAAACATGTTCAGTTCTTTCCTATTTTTAAAAACATTTTCTATGTTATATTGTGTTTCTATTTACTTTGTAAAACATTCCCCATTTACATTTTTAAATCAGTTTTTATGGATATCTTCTTTACATCAGCATAGTTTTCCCAAGTATCCTCTCCCTCTCTCTCCCAGAGAGCCACCCCATATCTTTTTTTGAAAGGGAAAAAAGTCAGTTCAAGTGATCGATACATAAAAAAAAAAATCTGAAGACCTGTGTGGTCTGTACCAGCTGTGGGCTTCCTCCCTCCACTAAGGGCTAGTTTGAGAGAGTTTTCTCATATGTCTTCAATCAAGTCCTTCTGGATCTTTATGATTTTGTAAAATTTCCGTGGGATTTTCTGGTGTGATTGTTCTTCCATCTACATCGTTGTAGTCACTGTAGAAAATCTTTTCTTGGTTCTGCTTCCTTCACTTCGTCCAGTTCATCTAGACTTTTCCGTGCTTCCCTATAGTCAACCCACGTATCATTTCTTACTGCACAATCGTATTGGAAAACATTCATGGGGCACGATTTGCTTAGTCATTGCCCAGTTGATGGGCATCTACTTTAGTTCCGATTCTTAGCTATCTGAAAAGTGTCCCTATGAACATTTGGGAGTATATGGGAATTTTCTTCTTATAGATGGCTTCCTTGAGGTCTAAGTGCAGTGATGAAGTCTCTGATTCCAAGGGGTCGGCACGTTTTAGTAACTTCATTAGGGCTATTCCAAATTGCTTTTCAAAGACCAGACTTAAACAGAAAATTTGATGTCCAAATACAAAATTCTAGAGAATCATAAAAAAGGTAAATAAGAAAGAGAAAAAATGGGTATCAACAAGATCAAACTGCCGATGTTTTCCAAATAACTATAGATTGTTGAGTTTTATGTTCCAGATTCCCCTTGTCTGATCTGTTCCATTGTCAATCTGTTTATTTTTATTTTTTTAAACCCTCACCTTCCATCTTGGAATCAGTACTGTGTATTGGCTCTAAGGCAGAAGAGTGGTAAGGGTTGGGCAATGGGAGTTGACAGTGACAGCCTAAGAAATTGGGTAAAGGTCCAAACTTTGGAAAAAAATATACAGGTCTAAGGACAAAGATTGGAATGTGAATATCTCCCCTATTCCAGTAGACTAAATATCTTAGGAAGTGGCATAGATGGCCAGAAAAACAATCTTGAGAAAGAATATGTTTTTGGACCCATTTAACCATGAACTTGCTGGACCTCACACTCCCTCTGCTCCCTCATTCCTGTGGTTTTTTTCCTTTATACACCCTTCCCTTATTCAATAAACTTTGCTGCAGTAGTAATCAGCTCTGCAGTCCTTCTGACCCCCAAAGACTCTTATCTCTCTGGTCCTTTATTTCTCGCTCCTACCTAAGGGACCCTCGGCCCCTGGTCTGAGCCTTTGGGGCTCTTCTTTTTCCCCGTTTAGGCTTTAACAGGGGGTCAAGTGACTTGCCAAGGGTCACATAGCTAGGAAATGTCTGTGGTCAAATTTGAACCCAGGACCTACTATCTCTAGGCCTGGCTCTCCATACACTGAGCCACTAAACTACCCCCTATCTCCCTACTTTTTTTTGTAAACCCTTACCTTCCATCTTGGAGTCAATACTGTATATTGGTTCCAAGGCAGAAGAGTGGTAAGAGCTAGGCAATGGGGGTTAAGTGACTTGCCCAGGGTCACACAGCTGGGAAGTGTCTGAGGTCACATTTTAACCTAGGACCTCCCGTCTCTAGGCCTGACTCTGCCCCCTATCTCCCTACTTTTTAACCAATTCTGGATAGTTTCAATGATTCCTACTTTAAGCTACAATCTGATATCTGGAAGTGCTATCTCACCCTTATCCCTACTTCTTTTTATCACTTGCCTTGATCTTAGGGATCCTTTGTCTTTCCAAATTAATTTTGTTATTATTTTATCAAATTCTTTAAATATCTACTTGGTATTAGGATTAGTATAGAATTAAAAGGATAAAATAATTTTGGCAGGGTTGTCATGTTAATTGTATTGGCCTGGCCTAGCCATAAGCACTGAGTATTCTTCTAGCTATTTAAGTTGTTCTTTAATGTTTTAAGGAACATTCTTTAATTTTCATTTTTTTATATGATTATGTTGATTGTTTTTCTAATGTTGAACCATCCATGCTTCCCCGGCTTTAATCCTACTTGATTCAAATGAATAATTTCTTGAGGAAATCACTGAAGTCTGTTTGACAGGATTTTGTTAAACATTTTTGAGTCAATGTTCATCAATTATATTGGCCTACATAGCTGTATATATTTCTATATACAAGTCTTTTGTGTGCTTTGGTAGATATTTTATGCATTTTGTAGTGATTGAGAATGGGATTTCCCTTCCTATTTTATAATTTGTTATTATTATATGGAAATACTGTTGATTTTTGAGGATTTATTTTGTAGCCTGCAACTTTGCTGAAACCATTCATTGTCTCAATTAGCATCTTTCCTGATTCCATTGGCTTTTCCAAGTAAATCATTATATCATCAGTAAATAGAGATAGATTTATCTTCTCTTTACCTATCTTTATTCCTTTAATTCCTTGCTCTTGTCTTATCGTTATTGCTGGAATTAACTATATCAAATAGTAGGAAGAGTGAGAATCTTTGTTTCATTCCTGTATTTGTCGGAAAAAATTCTAGTGTGTCCCATTGCGTGTGATGCTTGCTTTCAGTTTTAGATAGATGATTTTTACAATATTAAAAAAAATGTCGGGGGCAGCTGGGTAGCTCAGTGGATTGAGAGCCAGGCCTAGAGACGGGAGGTCCTAGGTTCAAATCCGGCCTCAGCCACTTCTTAGCTGTGTGACCCTGGGCAAGTCACTTGACCCCCATTGCCTAGCCCTTACCACTCTTCTGCCTTGGAGCCAATACACAGTATTGATTCCAAGACGGAAGGTAAGGGTTTTTATAAAAAAAAAAATGTCACTTTGTGACTATACTTTGTAGAGTTTTAGTATAAAAGATTATTGTGCTTTGTCAAAGTCAAAGGCTTTTTCTGAATCTGTTGGGATGATTTTTTGAGTTTGAATGTCTTTGTTTTTAACGTGATTGATTATGTTCATTATTTTCCCCTGGTATTAATGATTAGACTTTTAAAGCATCAAGTCCCTCAGACAATTCTGATACAAGATCCCCTTCTCCCTTCACAGACCATCTCTTCACTCACAGAAGCAAGCATCCATCCCCCCTCCAAACTAAGGCCTCCTTTCTTTTCTCCTCCTTTGCAAACCCTACCTCCTCCTCCTCACTCACTTCCCTATAGGTCCCTCTTTTTCTGAGACAATAATGGCGACCTTCCCCTCACTGTTAGCTCTAGATTTGACCATGACATATTAAATAGAATAGGAATTATAAAAATAAGATAAAAATAAAAGAGGAATTCAATTCCTCTTTATCCTCCTGCTCTTCCTCCTCCCCCTTCAAGTGTCCTTTCATGTTGTACTGTAGTCCCACAGCGAAAAAACAAAAACAAAAATGATTCACCCACACACAGGGTATAGCCACGTTTTGTACATAATGCCTCAGGCCTGACTTTTTACTGTTTCTTTTTTTTTTCAAAGTAAGCTTAATTAATTTTGTATTTTTTCCATAGTTACATGATTCATGTTCTTTCCCTTCCCACTTTCCACCCCCCCCTCCCGTAGCCAACGCACAAATTCACTGGGTTTTACATCTGTCATTGATCAAGACCTATTTTCTTATTATTGATATTTGCACTAGGGTGATCATTTAGCGTCTACATCCCCAATCATATCCCCATCGACCCATGTGATCAGGCAGTTGTTTTTCTTCTGTGCTTCTGCTCCCACAGTTCTTCCTCTGGATGTTGATAGCATCTTTCTCATGAGTCCCTCAGAATTGTCCTGGATCATTGCATTGCTGCTAGTAGAGAAATTCGTTACATTCAGCTGTGCCACAGTGTTATCAGTCTCTGTGTACAATGTTTTCCTGGTTCTGCTCCTCTCGCTCTGCATCACTTCCTGGAGGTCGTTCCAGTCTCCATGGAATTCCTCCACTTTATTATTCCTTTGAGCACAATAGTATTCCATCACCAACAGATACCACAATTTGTTCAGCCATTCCCCAATCGAGGGGCATCCCCTCATTTTCTAATTTTTTGCCACTACAAAGTGTGCAGCTATAAATATTTTGTACAAGTCTTTTTCCTTATGATCTCTTTGGGGTACAAACCCAGCAGTGCTATGGATGGATCAAAGGGCAGAAAGTCTTTTAGTGCCCTTTGGGCATAGTTCCAAATTGCCATCCTGAATGGTTGGATCAATTCACAACTCCACCAGCAATGCATTAATGTCCCAACTTTGCCACATTCCCTCCAACATTCATTACTTTCCTTTGCTATCATGTTAGCTAATCTGCTAGATGTGAGGTGGTACCTCAGAATTGTTTTGATTTGCATTTCCCTGATTATAAGTGATTTAGAACACTTTTTCATGTGCTTATTAATAGTTTTGATTTCTTTATCTGAATATAGCCTATTTGTGTCCCTTGCCCATTTATCAATTGGGGAATAACTTGATTTTTTGTACAATTGCTTTAGCTCTTTATAAATTTGAGTAATTAGATCTTTGTCAGAGGTTTTTGTAATGAAGATTGTTTCCCAATTTGTTGCTTCCCTTCTAATTTTGGTTGCATTGGTTTTGTTTGTACAAAAAAAATTTTTAATTTAATGTAATAAAAATTATTTATTTTACATTTTGTAATTTTTTCTAACTCTTGCTTGGTCTTAAAATCTTTCCTTTCCCAAAGATCTGACAAGTATACTATTCTGTGTTTGCCTAATTTGCTTATGGTTTCCTTCTTTATATTCAGGTCATTCACCTATTCTGAGTTTATCTTGGTGTAGGGTGTGAGATGTTGATTCAAACCCAATTTCTCTCATACTGTCTTCCAATTTTCCCAGCAGTTTTTGTCAAATACTGGGATTTTTTGTCCCCAAAACTGGGACCTTTGGATTTATCATAGACTGTCTTGCTGAGTTCACTTACCACTGATCCTCCTTTCTCTACAAGAATATTTTCTTTTAATGTTCTTGATTTTTGTTTCTCTTCTTCTAGATTGTCCTTTATTTCTGAATATTTGCATTCCCAATATATTGTTGTTTTCTTTTGTTTGGTAAGACTTGCCATTTCAGATTTCAATTTTTCTATTCTGTCCATTATTTTTGTTATGTAGGCCATAAATTCTGCTCTCATAATTTTTTTTAACCATTCAGGAACAACATGTTGTGGTTCCATGTTTTCCTCACATTCTACAAAGTCCAGTGTCTCATGAAGTGTTGGATCATTTTACTTTGTTTTGCAGTATTTATTCATATCCCTGAACTGACTTACTAGATCTGAAGGCCATATTTCTTACTATTCCTAATATTTTCCCTGTCGACTTATTTGCTTATGTTCAAGGTCTTTGAATTTTCTTCTTCCTGAGATCTTTGGCAATTTCAGTTCCCTAGAACCCTAGACAGATCTCTGCCCTAAGTGATCTCTGCCTTAAGTGGTCAGAACTGGTCCAAGCTGGATGTCTCAAATGTAGTGAAGTGCTAAACATTCTTCTGGCACATCCAGTGTCTTGTCCTGAGATCTTGTCCCATTTCCTCTGAGTAATTCTGAGAGCTGCTATGTTGATGCTACCAATTGCCCACCATGGTACCAGCAGTTCAGAGCTTTGCAGCACTGGTGCTAAGGGATTGTGGCTCCTATTGAGTTCTTGCTCCTGAAGGGTTATCATCTGCCACACTGGTCTATTGCTGCCTGGGCAAGCTTCTACAGGATCAGGGATCTCCACAACACAGGAAAGATACAGTGGTATGGGGTGTGGGGTTGGGTTTTTGTTTTGGTTTGGGTTTTTTTTTTTTTTGCAAGCCCTTACCAATAGATCAGGTTCTTGGGACTTCAAAGGTAGCCTCATTTGCTAGTATTTAGAGAAGTGAGGATGGCACACTGAGTGAAATCGAGGTCAGTGAATGTCAGTTCATCAATTTTGTCTTTTTCTTTGACTTTCTTTAGGATTCTGGGTGACCCAGACCATGGAGACACTTAAGTTGCTTAATCTTTGGCAGACAATTCCCATCTTAGAGAGATTTTGAGAGGTCATAGGATTCAGGGAAAATGGTTTGTCCACCATCTTGTTGCTCATATGACCTCCTAGTTCTCCTTAGTTCTTTCTTTCCTTGTATAGCATGGTGTCCACACCCACCTCATCACCACTACCACCACCACCATCTATTTCTGGTCATCTTTCAGTAGTCCATCCAGCCAATTCAACGTCTCCCTACCAGGTGTCCAGTGGCACAGCTAAGGAGAAGAAAGAGTAATAGTTTCCTCCCATCCTGTTCCATTCAGCTTTTCCTCCTGATATAGCAATCTATCTTGTTGCCCTTCCCTCATACCCTTTCCCCTCCATCACCCATCCACTTCCCCAAGGCTCTCCAGCCCAGGGACATAAGACCGACCTGGCCAATTCATTCTTTATTATTCTGATGACATAAAAATCACTAGAAAAACTTTATAAAATAAGCCTCCAACCACCCTCCCTGCCCACTCCAAATGGGACCCAGAGGAGAGAAGGAGAGCCAATCTGGTGACTTTGGGATCGTGGGGGATGGTTGGAGGTGAGGCAAGATGATGGGGATCAGGCCTGGGTTGCTGTGGGATGGGGAGAATATGCCACTAGGTCAATAGGGTTCTCTGTTCAGAATCTCAGCTTAACATTGCCATTAACTCTAGGAACATTAGAGCAAGACAGGACGATACCACCTTGGGGATTATCTAGTCCATCTCCCTTCATTTAGCCTGAGCCAGCATGAAAATCCATTCAGATGCTCTCTCCCCGTTGTCACCATTGGTGTGGGGTCCATGAAACCAAAAGATTACTATGACCTTGGCCAAGTCTGTTTCCTCATGTGTAAAATGAGGGGGAGTTTAATTAATTGATCTCTGAGGTCCCTTTCAGCTTCAAATCCAGGATCCTGTGACTCTAAGGAGAGTCACTTCCCCTCTTCTCTCATTGTCCTTTCCTCAGAGTAAGATGACTCAATGTCCTCCCCTCAGCCCCCAAAGGTGGATTTGTCCCTGTCCTATATGGCCAGAAGGGGTACCGAGCAATTTGTTCCCTCCCTCTACCTCCTCCACCGGAATAATTGTAAACAAACTGGGAAGTGCTGCACTTTCTTTTGTGAATGACCTTTGTCAGTGACCATTAGCATGCACACCCCAAGCCCCAGAAAAGACAAGTCCTCCCAGCCCTTTTACAATGGCTAACCCAAGAGGAGAAAGTGGCCCGTCCCTCCCACCATTCCTTAATGCCCTCCCACCCCAAGGGGAAGGGAGGGGAAGGGGATCTTCTCATTCTCATCCTCACCTCCCCCATCCCACTCCATCTCTATTCCTGATCCCAAACCCCTCCCCTGGCACCAGTGCCTCGTCCCAGATTGGCAGACTGGTCAGAAACAGTCCCGAGAGGTCGGAGTCCCTGCCCCAACGCCCAGCTCCGGAGGAGAAACCCGGCTTGTGCTGGATGGAGGGCGGGATGCTGCCCCAGCCCCGCCTGCCTTCACTTGGGGTTCTGGAATTCAGGGTAGTCATCCTCCTCGTTGGGGGCGGAAAATTTCAAGTCGGGCACGAAAAACTTGTCTCTCATGAGGAAGTATTTCGAACTCGGGAGGAAATCCTTATTGTCAGGGGCGTCCCGCTGTTCTTTGATCTCCTTCTGCCCACCCGGGTTGGGGTTTTTGACGCTGCCCACAAAGAGCGGCAGGCGGCTGACGTCATCGAAGATGAAAAAGAGGAAGGGCCGGTTCATGTTGACGGAGAAGTGAGACATGCGGGACATCACCACGCTGGTGACGCCGGAGGCCTCCACGCCAGCCTCGTCCAGCTCCAAGGTAGCCCGGTGCTGGACGCTGGATACCACGGGGGTTTCCTCCGAGATCCCGCCTAGGTCTGGGGCTTGGAACAGCTCTTGGAGGCCTGTCCAGAGGGAAGGGGAAGCTGATGGCCACTGGGAGAGAACCCGTGCCCAAAGGGAGAGCCTGGCCCCGCTGCCCTCAGAGGGAGAAGAGCGGAAGCAGCCTGAGGCCCCGGGCACTGCCCTGCGGCCAGCTTCCCCCTCTTCCTTGATGGGAAACGTCCAGGCTCCTGGCTGGAGATTTCCTTGAGCTTCCAGCCCCCCCTAGAGCTCCTGGCTCCATTCCCCATTTGGGCCAACTATGTGAATTCAACAGCTTTCCTTTGGGATCCTCCGTTTTATATTTTTATGGCTTTTAAACCATAATTCTGGGTGTTTTGCGTGATAATACATGTATGACCCAGATCAAATTGCTTGCCAGCTCCAGAAGAGGTGAGGGAAGAAGGGAGAGAGACAGTGTGGAATTAAATAAAAAATTAATGTTATTTAAAAATTAATAAAACTATAATTCTGGGTGTTTTGCGTGATAATACATGTATGACCCGGATCGAATTGCTTGCCAGCTCCGGAAGGGGTAAGGGAAGAAGGGAGGGACACAATGTGGATCATAGAACTTTAGAAAACTTATGTGGAAATTTGTTATTAAAAATAATAATAAAACCATAATTCTGTGTTTTGTGGGATAATACACGTATAACCAGATCGAATTGCTTGCCAGCTCCAGGAGTGGGAAAGGAAGAAGGAAGGGAGACAATCTGGAACATATAACTTCAGAAAACTTATGTGGAAATTTGTTATTAAAAAATAATAATAATAAAACGGGTCCACAGGCTTCCCTAAACTGCCCAAAAGGGTCCATGAACCTTTAGATAAAGTGAAACAGTATCTGTAAAGTGTTTAACTCGGCCCCTGCTCTGTAGCAGGCTCTCCATAAATACCAATTTCCTTCCTCCCGGTGCCCCAAAGGAGGGTAAGAACTGGCCAAGCCCAGATCTTGCCATTTACTGCGGAAGCACCTGGGAACAAGAAAGGAGAAGTAACTGGCCCGCTTTGATCTAGGTAGGCAGAGAATGGAGGGGCCCCAACTCTCGGGCCAGGCCACACTTCCGTTCCTCCTGAGTGGAGCCATAAAGTACCAGGTCCAAAAAGAGTAGCAGACTTCTGAGTCAGGAGGGAGGGAGTGGGCAGAGGGCTGGCCCTAGATCCTGCCTCGGACACTTAGCTGTGTGACACAGCCTTGCTGGCCTGTTCCACCATCTGTAAAATAAGTGGGTTGGATGTGATGATCCTGAAGGCCTCTTTGAGTTCTAACTCTGTGCTCTAACCTAGATTCCAATCCGAGCTTTGCTACCTCCTGGCAATATGACCATGTAACCTCTCTGGGCCTCAGTTTCCCTGTCTGTAAAATAAGGAGGTTAAACTAGATAATCTTTATTTCTTTTTGTAGAAGAGTGAAGGAAAACCTCCTCTTATTTATTTCTTTTCCTCCATGGTTACCTGATTCGCGTTGTCTCTGTCCCCCCTTCCCTCCCTACTCCCAGAGCCGACGAGAATTCCTCTGAGTTATACATGTATTACTAGAAACCTTTTAGGATCGCTCGTTCTGCAGGCAGGATCCTCCGGTATCTAAGGACTCCAGCCACAAACGTCTCCCCACCTGCCAAGCCCTTGCTCCAGGAAAGGGCCAAGAAGGCAGACAGAGCCTAGACGCGTGTTCTGTTGCCTTCCCTGCCCCATTTCTAGGCCGCTTACCCAGCTGGCTCAGGGTGGAGACCAGGTCCATTTGGTGATCCAGCTGCAGCTTGGGCATCATCACCACTGTGGGCCTCTCCTTCAGGAAGGGTCTGTGCAAGGCGTCCCGGCTCAGGTTGCCCAGCAACTGGGAGATGTTCCACTTGAACTGGCTGGGGACCACGGTCACGAAACTCATGTTGTTCTTGAAAGGGAACTGAGCCACCTGCGAGGCAACCAAGGGAGGCAGTGTGGTAAAGGACCCCCGGGAAAGCAGAAGGAGATGGGGGGCCTCCTCAGGAGGGGGGACAGAGAGAGCCTGGGGCCAAGCAGAAGGGCAGCCAGGCTCCAGGTTCTCTGCCCCCTCCAGCTGGCTTTTGCATTTGTATCTCCAGCACGAGAGCATCGTTCTTAGCACATAGTTAGTACTTTATAAATGCTATTCATTCAGAGGCATCGAGGCAGTACAGTGGATTGAAGACTGGGCCTAGAATCGGGAAGACTTGAGATCAAATCCAGCCTTAGATACTTATTAGATGTGTGATCCTGTCACTTAAACCCTTGCCTAGCTAATTTCCTAGCCCTTACTGCTCTTCTGCCTTGGAAATAATACTAAGTATTAATTCTAAGACAGAAGGTAGGGTTTAAAAATGTATAATAATATAATATGGTATTATATTATTAATGATAATATAATATGGTGTTAAAATATTATAATTATATATTATTAATGATAATATAATGTGTCATAATATAATAATTAGATATTTATTATTAAATATAATATGGTATATAATAATTATATTATTAATGCTAATGTAATATGGTACTATAATTATATATTATATAATTAATGATAATATACGGTGCTATCATATAATTATTATATATTATATAATTAATGATGATATAATAAGGTGCTATAATATAATAATTATATATTATTAATCATAATATAAGGTGTTATATCATAATTATATATTATATTATTAAATATAATAAGGTGTTATAAAATAATTATATTATTAATGATAATATAATGAGGGGTTATAATATAATTATTATATATTAAGTTATTAATGATAACATAAGGTGCTATAATATGATAATCATATATTATATTATAATATTAATGATAATCTAATTATACATCATATATTATATTATTGAATATAATAAGATATTATAATGAAATAGCATATAATATATTAATAATAATAAATGGCATTATAATATCATAAATAATTATATATTATAAATAAAGATATAAGGTAAGATTTTAAATATAATAATATAAAAATATTTTAAATCTTAAAATGATACAATATTTATATAATAAAATATAATATAAAAATAATAACTAGGAAAACTAAACTGGTTGCCTCAGTTTCCTCAATTATGAAGTGGGAATAATAATGGTGCCCATCTCACAGGATTTGATAATGAGATAATATTTGTAAAGCACTTAGCACAGTGCATGGCACATAGTGGGCAATTAGCAAATGCTCTCTTCCTTTATTCAGTGGGGAAGAAAGCCATCATCTCTCCTCATTTGAATGACTCTCATTGCCAGCAAAATCTTCTCTAGGTGCAGCCTAGATCTCCATGTCTTGTACCCATGGCTCCTACTTCTTTCCCCTTTTGTCAGGCAAAACAAGGCAAATCTCTGGCCCACACAACCACCCTTTTGTGTTTTAAAACAGGGATGGTGCTTCCCTGTGTCTTCTCTTAAGCTGATCCTGCCTGGCCTCCAGGCCACTGACTCTCCCAATTGGCTTCCTCTGAATGTGGCCCAACTTGTTTCTGCTGAGAGCAGGTTTGGTCTTCTGTCTTTCTAAAACCCTTGGATCTCCCTTGGTAACAGAAGAGGCATTTAATAAGTCTTGGGAGGTTCTGAGTTCCTCATAGGCAGGGAGGCTCTCACACTGGATGGATGTCAGACTATGGAGCAACAAGAAAACAGGAAAAGCCCCGGAGCACTGAATGTGGAATGGGGCCTGAGTTCCAATCCAGACACATAGACCTATCTATCTCTGCAACCTGGGGCAGGTCCCAACCTCTCTAGGCTTCTGTTTGCTCAATTTAGTAGAAGAAGGTGATGGGTTAGGGGGTCTCTGAGGCCCCTTTCATTCCCAGATCTAAGAACTCATCATCTCCAAAGTCCTTCTGAGTTCTAAAAAGTCTAGAATAGGGGTGGCTACATGGTTCAGTGGACACAGCACACGGCCTGGAGTAGGGAGGATTTGGGTTCAACTTCCTAGCTGTGTGGCCCTGGGAAAGTCACTTAACCCCACTGCTTAGCCCTTGCCTTCCTGTCTTAAGAGCTGTTACAAAGACAGAAGGTAAGGATGTTTTTTTTAAGTCAAAGATATCTTGTTGTGGGTGTTCAGGTTACCCTTATTTCTGGGGCTTTGGGAAACCCCAGGAAATGCCCAGCAGAAGGTGGGGAGAATTGGAGGCCAAAAGAGAAAGTTAATGGGGAAGAAGAGGAAGAGAGAATCGAAACTATCATCTTCTCTGAGGCTTGTTCTGCATACACGGAGGATGGCAGCCTGTATATTTGACCAGGCAGCAAAGGGTAGGGAACAAAGAGCTAGCTTCAGAGTTCTGGGTTCTTATTTACAAAAAAAGAAACCACCCGATTAACAAAAGAGGAACTAAAACACTTAAATAAGCACTGAAAAGGAAGATAGAAAAAGAAATTGAACACGCCATCAAGGAACTCCCCAGGAAAAAATCCCCAGAGCCAGATGGATTCACAAGGGAATTCTATCCAACATTTAAGGAACAATTAATCCCAACACTATACAAACTATTCGGCAAAATGAACAAAGAAGAAAAAATAATTTTTTAAATAAGCAAAGAAGGAGTCCTACCAGGTTCTTTACAAATATGGTACTGCTACCCAAGCCAGGAAGACCAAAAACGGAGAAAGAAAACTACAGACCAATCTCCTTAATGAACATAGATGCAGAGTCCTGGGTTCTAATCTCACCACTGGATGACACTGGACAAATCACTTCCTCCTAGTACCTCTGAGAAGATAAGTTGCAGGACTGATGCTGACCTGCACTGGTGAAGGGAACTTCCTCACCTGGGAGCTCCCTCAGCCAGATCTAGTCCCTATCTGCCACCCCTATCTGTAACTCCAAATTCAATGTTCTTTCCCCTGTTTTGGCAAATGAATGAAAAAAAATTAACATCCTGAAGACACGTCGAGTACAAGAAATTATGGGAATTAAAGGGAAATGAGCAAAATAGAATAATTGAATTAAGAAACGAAACAAAGAGCTGAGATTTTGCAAAAAAGACCAATAACATCGATAAACCTTTAGCAAATATGATCAGTCAGGGGAGAGAGGAACATCAAATTGCTGTAATCAGCAGCGAGAAAGAGGAGAACACAGTGAATGAGTAATGCGTGGGTGAAAGGCCAAACGATAGAAACAGCAACAAATTCTATTAGAGAGAACAATGATATAGATATAGATATACGATGTTATCAAAATTTATGGGACGCATCCAAGGCAGAACTTGGGGGCAAATTGGTTTCCCAGAAGGCTGATGTTAATGAGAGAGAAAAAGAAAAAATTAATGAGTTGAGTTGGCCATTTTAAAAATTAGAAAATGAAACTGGAGAATAAAGGAGGAGGGAGGTAGGAGCAGGAGGTTTTTAGAGTTAGAATAAAGAGGCAGCCAGGCTGCTCAGTGGAAAGAGTGTCAGGTCTACTGTTGGGAGGACCTGGGTTCAAAAATTGAACTCAGACACTCCCTAGCTGTGTGACCCTGGGCAAGTCACTTAACCCCAACTACCTAGCCTTTACTGCTTTTCTGCTTTAGAATTGATACTTATTATTGATTCTAGGACAAAAGATAAGGGTTGTTTTGGTTTGTTTGGGGTTTTTTTAGAGTTAGAGGGAGCTGATGGAATAGGAAAAAATATATATTTGCATCAAATTTCACTGAGAAGGTTTAGTTTCTAAACAATGTATAAAGATGAATGGTCAAAGAATAGGAACAAACAGTTCTCAAAAGGGCTGCAAAGTATTCACAACCACATAAAAATGCTCCTAATCATTAATAATAAGAGAAATGAACATCAAAACATCTTGAGAGATCACCTTATATCTTGCCATTAGCAAAAATGATCAAAAAATGTCAATAATGTTGGAAGGATTATGGAAAGACAGGTACACAGATGCATTGTTGGTGGAGCTGTGAAATGGTACCCAATCTGGAATTATGTAAATGAAATTACTAAAATGCCCATACCCTTTGAATCATAGACTCTATCATTGAGTTTATACCTCAAGGGAACCATCAATAAAAGGAAAGTTCCCATATACATAATATATTATATATTATTGTTATGGAAGAAGCAGTAGGTATCAATAAAAAAAATTTTAAAGAAGGGTTAAAGAGAGAAAGCTAGCTGGTCACCAAGCCAAGGGGATGACTGGATACTCCTGAGGCTTTTACCCCAATAACCATGGGATATTCCACAAGCAAGAATGGGTTTAAGAAGAGCAGCTGGGTGGCTCAGTGGATTGAGAGCCAGGCCTAGAGATAGGAAGTTCTGGGTTTGAATCTGACCTCAGACACCTCCTAGCTATGTGACCCTGGGCAAGTCACTTAACCCCCATTGCCTAACCTTCACCACCCTTTTGCTTTAGCACCAATAGGCCGTATTCTTTTTAAACCCATACCTTCTATCTTAGGATCAATATTGTATATTGGTTCTAAGGCAGAAGAGTGGTAAGGGCTAGGTAGTGGGGGTTAAGTGACTTGCCCAGAGTCCCCCCAATACACAGTATTACTCTAAGATGGAAAGTAAAGGTTTAAATAAAAAAGGAATGGATTTAAGGAACACTTGAAGGAGACAGAGCCCCAGAGAGATCCAAGGTAGAGAGAAAGGTCTTGTGAGTTGTGGTGGTGGAGAACTGGAAACTAAAGGGACGCCTGTCCTTTGAGGAATAAATGATGATGCGAGACAATAATAGAATACTAGTGTGTGCCATAAGACTTGGCTTCAGAGAAATCTGGAAAGACTTGTATGAACCGATGCAGAGTAAAGTGAGTAAAACCAGAAGAACAATTTATGCAGTAACTTTGCAAAGACGAACAACTTTGGAAGATTTCAGAACTCTGATCAGGGCATGACCAGCCATGGATGAAGCCTGCTCCCCACCTCCTGCCTGAGAGGTGACAGACTCAAGGTGCACAATAGGACAAGTATTTTTGAACATAGCCAATGTGAGGATTTGTTTTGCTCAACCATATATTTTGTTGCAAGGTTTTTCTTTTTCTTTCCTTTTTCAATGGATGGAATATGGAAAGAAGAAAAGATAAATGCTTGTTCATTTAAAAAAATAAATTCTTAAAATTAAAAATAAAATAGAATAAAAATTTTAAATTTTAAAAAGGAATCTAAGCACCTACCTTTTATCTTGGAACAGACTAGCAGAGCCCACCCTCTGCAGAAGGCTGGCTTTCTTTCCCCGACCTTCAGTGTCCAGGCTCCCAGAGCCCCTGGCATCTCAAGAAAGGGGGGCCCAGGCTAAGCTGTGGTGGATCTCTCACCTTGCCCTCTTCTCTGCCACTCACCTGCACATCTCCTTGATCCAGCAAGAACCAGCGCAAAGGGTAGTTCTTGGCCTTCATCATCGTCACGGGGACTATATACTTCTCATCCAAATGAAAAGCATCAGTCTTGGTCAGACTGGGATCAAACTTGGTCTTCCAGAAACCTGCAGCCAAGCAGAATGGAGGGTCTACCAAGGTTGGCTGATCTTTTTGCAAAAAGAACGAGGCTGGGAGTCAGGAGATCAAGGTCTGTATCCAACTCCCTGTGTGAATTTGGGGAAACCATGTGCCCTCTCTAGACCTCAGTTTCCTTCTCTGTAAAATGTACAGTAGACTAAAAGACCTCAAGTTTTCACATTCTCACAACTCAACAGTTCTCCTCAAGCCCTCACTGTCCATTCCTTCCCCATAACCATCCACTTGCCTTTTGGGAGTAGGAGTTATTTCATTTTTGATTTGGTAGCAACAGTGCCTGGCACATACTAAGTGCTTGATAGCTACTGCTTCAGTGATTAATTGAACTATTATTAATTAAAGTGTTACCTTGTTAATGAACTAGTATTGGTTAATTGGCATCAGGTGATTTGAACCATGATTTAATGGATAGAAAGCTGGCTGTGGATTCAGGAAGAAGTGCTCTGGCCTGTCATGTGTACTGATTAAGGAACTCTGGGCAAATCACTTGGTCTTTCACCAGCTCAAAGAGCCATCCAGCATTTAGAAGATATTTTCTCATTGAGTTTCCTAAATCCTTGGTGTCTAATTCAAAGAGAAATGGATCCTTTAAATACATATTGACTTTGTTCAGTGATTTTAGCCATGTCTGACACTTCATGACCACATTTGGGCTTTTCTTGGCAAAGATGCTGGAGCAGTTTCCCATTTCTTTCTCAAGTTATTTTAGAGATGAGGAAACTAAGGCCAATAGGGTGAAGTGACTTGCTCAGAGTCACACAGCTGGTAAGTGTTTGAGGCTAAGTTTGAACTCAGGTCTTCCTGACTCTAAGCCACCTAGCTATCCTTCATGTTGACTTGAAAAAACTACATATACCACAATTTGTTCAGCCATTCGGGAATGGAATACTACTGTGCTGAAAGGAATGATGAACTGGAGGGATTCCATGTGAACTGGAATGACCTCCAGGAAGTGATGCAGAGCGAAAGGAGCAGAACCAGGAGAACATTGTACACAGAGACTGATACATTGTGGCACAACCGAATGTAATAGACTTCTCTACTAGCAGCAATGCAATGATCCAAGACAATTCTGAGGGACTTATGAGAAAGAGCACTATCCACATTCTGAGGAAGAACTGTGGGAGTGGAAACACAGAAGAAAAACATTTCCTTGATCACATGGGTCAATGGGGATATGACTGTGGATGTAGAATCTAAACAATCACTCTAGTGCAAATATCAATAATATGGAAATAGGTCTTGATCAATAACACATGTAAAACCCAATTGCTTGTTGGCTATGGAAGGGGGTGGGGGAAGGGGAGGGAAAGAACATGAATCATGTGACCATGGAAACATATTCTAAATTAATTAATTAAATAAAAGATTTCAAATGAAAATATTTTTTTCAAAACCCCCCACAAATTAGCATTATCTATGTTGTTTTGAGTTTTTATTTATTTTGTTAAATATTTCCCAATTATATTTGAATTTAGCTGGGGCTGCTCTCAGGAGTTTTGTGGGCTTTCAGTTGGACACTTGTGCCCTAGACCAAGAAAATCACAGGTCCAGTCTAAATTATTAAAAAATGTGCCGGGGGGGGGGGGCAGCTGGGTGGCTCAGTGGATTGAGAGCCAGGCCTAGAGATGGGAGGTCCTAGGTTCAAATCTGGCCTCCGCCACTTCCTAGCTGTGTGTCCCTGGGCAAGTCACTTGACCCCCATTGCCTAGCCCTGACCACTCTTCTGCCTTGGAGCCAATACACAGTATTGACTCCAAGATGGAAGGTAAGGGTTTTAAAAAAAAAATGTGCCAGGGATTGTACCAGGCAGTAGAGATCCTTGGACAAACATGAAACAGTTCCTTTCCACAAGGGACTTGCATCTTATTGGGAGAAACAGTATTCTATAAGTTAGCTCTTATACATAAACAATAAATAAAAATTAATTATGAGGAGGGGGATTAGGAAAGAGCTCAGTTTTGAAGGAGGCTCAGGATTCCAAGAGTTGATAATGAACACAAAGTGCCTTCCTGGCATAGGGGGTAGATGGGTTATGCAAAGACCAAGAGGTAGGAAATGTGTAAAGGACAGCAAGCAAGCAAGAAGTCTCCCCTCAGGCTTCTGACCTCACCACAAGGCTGGCACCACCGACATATGCTTGGCAGGAGAATTCCCTTGTAGGCTCAGCCTTCTGGTGGCTCCCAGGGAAGCAGGGAGAGAGCAGGAGGGGATCTAGAATGGGCATGATTTGGGGAGAAGAGGGGGGATATTTGTCATGCACTGGCTCCTACCCTGAAAATACACAGCATTCAGGAGTAGCATCACTGTGTTCGGTGGGAGCTCCAATAGGAAGTTCTCGATCTTCCCTTCCGTGGCCTCCTTCACCCATTGGTTGATGATCTGAAGGTCTTCCTTCTCGTTCCCTTTCAGGATCGAAGGTTTTGCACCAAAAAATCTCTCTGACTGCTCCAGGAATTCCTGTTTGACCAGGAAGCCTGCAAGGAAAAGTCAGACAAAGCCACGCTCAGAGTCCAGCACTGGAAAGGGGGCCTGACGGCTACTGGAAAGAGTCTTGTCCTCCAAGGGAAAAGGCCAGATATGAACATCACCCTCCTGGCTGTGTGCCTGTGGGGCAATGGCTGCACCTCTCTCAATCTCACATCCTCTTCTAGACATACAATGGAGATCATCTCCATGAATCCTTCCTGTTTCATGCAGTAATTATGAACAGAGTTCTACCTCCTTTCAACTGTGAAAGAGGCAGGATTTAGAAGTATTCAACACGGGGGCAGCTGGGTGGCTCAATGGATGGAAAGCCAGGCCCAGAGATTGGAGGTCCTGGGTTCAAATCTAGATTCAGACACTTCCTAGTTGTATGACCCTGGACAAGTCCCTTAACCCCATTGCCTGGCCATTGCTGCTCTTCCACCATATTGATTCTAAGAAGGAAGATATGTGTTTAAAAAAAAGAAAACACGTATTGGGCACCCACACACCTTTCTTCAGATACATTCTGGCTGCCATTTGTAGGGCGGTGCCGCCCAGCTCCTGGCGCATGTTGCTGAGGGTTTCATGCAGGCAGGACACAGATTCCACGTGCAGGACTTTTTGCAGTTGCTGGGCGGTCTTACTCCTGGCTCCTGGAGAACACGCCGGCTGTGGTCCCATTGGGGGTATCACCAAGCTGGCACCCCCCACCCACATCCAATTCAAGTCCACCCACATCCCACCGACGAAGGGGGCGGCCAGGCCATCTACAGCATCAGAGACCGCCCCACTCTGCAGCCGGTGGGGAGGGGGAGATTGGGGAACACCCCTCTCCCCACACACAAGTCCCTGTCAATTCCCACCTCCACACCTTTGCTCCTCTCTATGTACCTTGCCCGGAATCTCCTCCCCTTCCCCTAATCTATCCAGCTTTGGAAGCCCAGCTAGAGTCCCGCCTCTTCTTCGACTCTGCTGGCCCAACTTAAGCCTAGGCGCCTCCTACGGTCCTCCTCCGCCAGCCCATAACCTTGAGGCAGGGGAAGATGCTCTCTCCCACTTGTACTGCTCACGGCACTTAGCATGACACTGAGTATACAGTAGGTGCCCAATAAAGGCATTATCCATCGAATACATTCCGTTCAAGTCTACCCCAGCCCCTTCCAAGAGGTGGGGCACCCCGTCCCCCTGAGAGGAACCCTTCTTCCCGAGCGCCTGGGAGGGCCCATGGAGCCAGCATCACAGGCAGCTGGGAATGCTGGGAGTTCCTGCTCATCCCTGCTAGACTGGACTGAGAGTGAGAAGCCTGGATCCATCCTGAAGGCTCTGGTCCTCCCGCTTCCCCCTCTAGTTCTGCGGCACCTTCAGGCTCCTCGTTTCGGGGTTCTGCCCCTCTCCAGCAGGGGGCGGCCCATTTACCTAGTTCGAGGTGATACAGAGCTAGGGCGACGCTGAGGGGCGACAAGACCACGTTGGGGCTGCTGGATTTCTGCAGGACTTGGTCGAACAAGTCTAACGTGAAGGCCATCATGGCCTCCGCCAGCTTGTGGGTCTGCTCCGCCGATGGGGGCTCCGTGCAGTCAGCCTCCTGTCTCTGGTCAGCTGTCGTCCTGCGGGGCTCCAGGCAGCTCTCCAGCCTGGGGAAGAAAGCGCCCGCCGGATCCGGGGACAGGAAGGACTCTGAATTCTGGGAGGCCTCCTGGGAGTTGGCGGTAAAGTCCAGAGCCCCAGAGTGTGCTGGGAGCCCCGTGGGACCCGTGGGTGTCCTGTCCGAATCCTACCGGGGAGAAAGGGAGGGAGAAGGAAGGAGAGAGTGAGTCACCATCCTGGCCCGAGGTCCTTCGCCCCGCACTACCTGCGTGACCTCGGACAAGTCATCTCTGAGCCTTCAGTCCTTTCAGGCATGCCCAACCCCGTGGGAGGTTGGCATAGGTGGCAGAGATCCTGGAGCCGTTGGCTGTTCCTTCCTCCAGCTCATTTGACAGATGAGGAAATGGAGGAAACAGGGTTAAGGGACTTCCTCAGGGTCACACAGCTAGTGAGTTGACTTGAATTCAGCCCAGCACTTTCTCTCTCCACCTCAATGCCTGACCCTTAGTTTTCTCCTCTGTAAAAGAAAGGGGGGTATACTAGATGACCATGAAGGTCTCTTCTGGTTCTAGAGCAGTCACCCTAAATCCACTGCTGGAATGGACCCCAGAGAACCTTACAGGGCACATAAGACTTTATCAGAGGGAGCAGCTGGGTGGCTCAGTGGATTGAGAGCCAGGCCTGGAGACAGGAGGTCCTGGGTTCAAATCTGGCCTCAGCAGACCCTGGACAAGACTTCCAGGTTCTTGTCCTAGTTCTGTCCTAAAACCAATATAGAGTATTGATTCTAAGATGGAAGGGAAGGGTTAAAAAAAAAAGAAAACATCAGCAACAGAGAGAGAAAGTCAAAGAAAGAATTTACTGCTACTTAGATCCAGTGTGAAAATCTCTTAATCCCCAAATCTCCTGGCCTTCACCCTTTTTGACCTCTCCTCGACACTTCTCACTCAGTGATCTCATCAGCTCTCATGGATCCGAGCTCCTCTCTGCTATTCAGCTCTCCTCACTCTTGCAACGCTGACTGCCTCTCAGACATCTCCCACTGAATGTCCTGCCCATGTCTTTAACTGAACTCTGGAGCTTTCTCTTTAAAGTCTCCTCTCTTCCTCCATCATCCTCGAAGCCCACCCTCATCCCCAGCCCCCGCCCCCCACTTGCAGATTAAGCATCAATTTCATTTCATCACTCTCCCATAGCCAAGTGGGTGCCAAGTCTTGTCCATCTCCCTTTGTAATATCTTGCATAAACATGCCCTGGCTTTGCCACCACCCTGGTACCTGGCCCTCATCTCAATGGCCATCGTCATTCTGGTCGGTCCTCCCTGACTTGTGTCTCTCCTTGCTCCAGATTAGCTTCCACTCAGTTATCCAAGTGGGACCCCCCAAAAGATACATCTGGAACCTTACTGTCCTCCTTCCCTGAATTCTACCTTCTTTCCTCTTCTCTCTGGTCCTTCAGGATTGGCTTTCAGTCCCAATCTCTGATCTGGGTCTTCCCTGCTCCCCTCTCTTGCCATGCCTACTTTCTCTAGGCTTTATGAAACGGAGATGTTTCACTTTCATGACTCTTCCTAATCTCACTTCCTGCTCCCATCCCTCCTAAACTCTAATTCCTATCTCTCTTCGGAACTGCTGTTTTTTAAAAAATATATATATTTTTATAATATATTTTATATATTTATATAATATTATAATAAATATAATAATATATATAATATAATATATATAATATAATATATAATATAATAAATATAATAAAAAATAAAATAATAATATTTTATATATTTCCTAGCTGTGTGACCCTGGGCAAGTCACTTAACCCCCATTGCCTGGCCCTTACCACTTTTCTGCCTTGGAACCAATACACAGTAGTGATTGCAAGGTGGAAGGTGAGGATTAAAAAAAAAAAAAGAACTGCTGTTCCTTCTCCCTTTCCCATCATAAATCTGGTCTCTGATACCTGGGATAGAAAAGGAACTAATAAATAATGTTGAAACTATCAGTAGCTGAAGGTACTTCAACATCGGTTTCATCCCTCAAACAGGGGTACATCCCGAGGCTCTCGGTCTAGGGGCTTTTCTCTTCTCTCTGGGCACATAGAGCTCCTTTGTGTTTACTTATCCTCTCTATGCCAATGGCTCTCAAGTTCACATTTCCAGCTGTATACTGGACGTCTCCACCTGGAGGCTCAGTGGTCACTGTTGTCTGGTCACGTCCAACTCTGTGACCCCATTTGGGATTTTCTGGGCACATACTAGAGTGGTTTTTTATTTCCTGCTCATTTTACAGATGAGGAAACTGAGGCCAACAGGGTAAAGTAACTTGCACAATAAATATTTCAGGATGGATTTGAATTCAGGTCTTCCCGACTCCAATCCGGACCCTCTGTCTACTTACCGCACCACCTAGCTACCCCATAGGCATTTCAAAATCAACATGTCCGAAAGGGAGCCAATTAGCTTTTCCTCCAATCCCGGTTTAAGGCTTTAAACACTTCACCTTCTGACTGTAGCCTACTGATTACACAATGGCCCCCTCACTAACTTAGCACTGAGCCCAAGAAGCATTTGCTGGTCCCCCCACAGGCCAGTCCACCTCCTGTAATTTCCAGCCTACGTGCCTTTGCACAAGCTGGTTGTCTTTTGAGCCCCAGAATATTTTCTTTCCTCGATTCTCTCTTTCAGAAGTCTTCTGCCTCAGTAGTTCATCGCCCTCCCCCAGTCCCATCAAAATCAGTCTTCAGAATCACTTTGGGGGGGTTATTACTTTATCTATGAACACGAAGCCTCCAGTGAAATGCAACCTCCTTGTCCTTCGTTATCTATCGCTAGTGCCTAGCACAGTCCCTGAGGAGACGGGGCAGAGCCTTCGTAGTGTCACCCCAATCCCTGGCACACTTGCAGTGGCACCACACCGCAGACTACCCATATTTCCACCTGGAAGCTCTGCCCTGGGGCACCTCCCAAGAGGTCCCCTTCCTGGAAAATCCCTCTGGGGCTTGGAGCCCAAGCTCGGCCCCCAGTCTCCTGCTGGTCTTCCATTACCTGGTTGCCTGACTTGAGGAGGAGAATCAGGGGTACTTTCTCCTGTTTCTGCCCCTCCACGAAGGCATCATGGACTGGCTCCTGGAACAGGAAGCATCGTTAGCTACTGTCTCCTTTCAGAAATCCCACCCTCCACCCCTCTGATCTGGAGGCTACAAGAGGGCTTGCCCTTTCCCCAACCTTCATCTCTTCCTACTTCTAGGCTATCGGGGCCCCATTCCCCCAAGGCAAAGCCTCTTCACCAGGCCCACTGCTTCCTGGTGCGAAGCCCCCACCTCCATCATCTTCTGGAATCTAGAACCCACAGTATTAACAGGAAGAAACTATTAGGCAAGCACAGGGGTGTCACCGACCTCCCACGATCCCAGGCCCCCTTGCCAAGGCCTCTCTCTCCATCTCTCCCTCTTTCCCCACCCCCTTCCCCAGAGCCCCACTTCCAGTTTGTCTCCCAAAGGGGCCTTGCCAGCCTGTCCTCCTTACCGATAAACAGGATCTGGGCAGGACAGACAGGCCCAGCAGCAGGATGGCCCATATTGGTGGTGCCATGGTTCTAGAAGGGGGGAGAGAATTTGTTAGCCATCCCTCTCTCTGGACAGCCTGTGCTTTCACACTGTTCTTAGATCTCTTCCTGGGCTGATGCTATCTCACCCTTCAAGGCCCAGCTCCTTCAAGAAGCCTGAGGACCACAGTGGCCTCTGAACATGTACCACCATTCAGCGCTTGCCATATGCAATTACCTCTTAGCTAGCATCGATAGTAGAGTGCTGCAAGGTTTATAAAGCGTTTTTACATAGTTTATCTCATTTGATCCTCACAAAAACATGGGTACTGTTTAGTTTTTTAAAAAACGCTCACCTTCCATTTTAAAATCAATACTGTGTAATGGTTCCAAGGGAGAAGAGTGGTAAGGGCTAGGCACTGGGGGTTAAGTGACTTGCCCAGGGTCACACAGCTGGGAAGTGTCTGAGGTCAGATTTGAAACTAGAACCTCCCGTCTCTATCTATTGAGCCACCCAACTGCCCGAGTGCTATTTTTATCCCCATTTTACAGATGAGAAACCAGAGGCTGAGAAAAAGTGGTATGTCCAAGGTCACCCATCCTAGGATGTGTCTGGGGCAGGAGTGGTCTGTCTGACTCTCACCAGCACTGTTTCCCTTTCACCTCGCTGTCTCATAAGAGGATGGGCCCAGATGGCCTCCTACATGCCTTCTAGGTATGATCATTGGTTCAACAGTTAGAGAAGAGTTAGAGGAAGAAGAGCCTTCTAGAATATACTTGGGGGCCAATCGAGCAGGACCTTCTTTAGGAGGCCTTTACCAAATCCACAGAGATCCTAATACCTGCTGCTTCTTTCCTTCCTTCCTTCCTTCTTTCCTTCCTTTCTTTTTCTTCCTTCCTTCCGTTCTCTTTCTTCCTTCCTTTCTCTTCCTTCCTTTCTTTTTTCCTTTCTTTCTCTTCCTTCCTTCCTCCTTCTCTTCCTTCCTTCCTCTCTTCCTCCCTTCCTTCCCTCCTTCCTTCCTTCCTTCCTTCCTTCCTCTTCCTTCCTTTCTTTTTCTTCCTTCCTTTTTTTCCTTTCTTTCTTCCTTCCTTCCTTCCTTTCCTTCCTTCCTTTCCTTCTCTCTCTCTCTCTCTCTCTCTCTCTCTCTCTCTCTCTGTCTCTCTCTCTCTCTGTCTCTCTCTCTCTCTCTGTCTCTCTCTCTCTCTCTCTCTCTCTCTCTCTCTCTCTCTCTCTCTCTCTCTCTCTCTCTCAAACCCTTGCCTTCCATCCTAATCAATACTGTGTAATGGTTCTAAGGCAGAAGAGCAGTAAGGGTTAGGCAATGGGGGTGAAGTGACTTGCCCAGGGTCACACAGCTAGAAGTATCTTAGGCCAGATTTGAAACCTTTTTCTTTTTAAGAACCCTTACTTTCTGTTTTAGCAGTAATTCTAAGGCAGAAGGACAAGGCTAGGCAACTGGGGTTTAGTCACTTTTCCAGAGTCACACAGCTAAGATGTGTCTGAGGTCATATTTGAATCCAGCTCCTCCAGACACCACCCTCAGTGCAGGAACTTTTTTCCTAGCCCAGTCAAGGCAGAAAGCCACCAGAAACTGGCCTAGACCAAGGGCATTTTCCCAATCTAGCCCTGCTTTGGGTGGAAACCCTTATGTAAAGGGAGGGGGCAGTGGCAAGAAATTGCTGCCCAATTCCAGGAATCCAGGCCATGGGGCCACTCCTCCCCCCTGCTAGTAACCCTGGCAGGAGGCCCAGAGCTCCCTGAGGTTGTGAAAGGGGGTAGAAGATAAGGAGGACCCAACTCTCGATTTCCCATCATCTGTTCCCCCAGGCCTGCTCCAGCCTACTCTGTTCTCCACACAGATCCTTCCCCACGTGGCACCCCCACCCCCAGCTAATGAGGAAATGCCAAGAGTTGGGGCCTATCCGTGGCACCTTGATGTGGCCCTCTTGGGACTACTCGGCTCCCAAGAGAAGGTTAGTCCCGTCAATGTCCCACAGCCTCAGGGTCTCAGCCTCTCTTGCCTGAGGGACACACCTTGGTCCCAGGACTAGAACTGAGAGGTTCTATGGATCCCACCGGACACCAGGGAAGAGGCTGCTCCCCTCCCAAGGGTCCCCCAAACCCACCTAGGGGAGCAGTCAAGTCCCTTAACCTGTAAGGAAGATAAATAGTATGACCCAGTTGAAAAAAGCACCAGACTGGGAGCCAGACGGGATGGGTTCAAATCCTGCCGCTAATATCAATGACTCTGTAAGCCTGGCCAAGTTCAAGATCCCCAGATCTTAAAAATAAGAGATGGGGCCAGATGGCTCCTCAGAGTTCGGCCAGGCTCTGCTTTGGGCCGATTCCGGATCCAATTCCCTGCAGTGGATGTTTGCCAGCCCCTCCATCGAGCTCCTTGACCCACGTTAGACACGGGTTCGGGGGGATTTGCTCCCCAACCCCCCAACCTCTATTCCTACCCACTTACCTCGTTAGGCTCCTGGCTGCTGTACACGACGACGTGTCCACTTTGACACTGTCCTGGGCTCTGGCCCCAACTCCGGCCCTGCCCAACCCTCCCACCCTGACCTTTGATCCCGGTCCTCTTCCAGATTTCTCTCCCTTTCAGCAAATATTGACCAACACATCCATTTAAACATTTGTGTGCAGGCCAGGCCCCCTCTCCTGTTTAGTTTTCTCATCTCCTCCCCACCCCCTGCCTGGGGGGCCCAATTAGGATGTGCCAAGTTGGAGGGTCGGCGGGGCCTCGCCCATGGAGAGCCCATGCCTGTGGGGGGTCCCCGGCCCTCCCTATGGAACGTCACTAGTCGGGGAGCAGGTCAGGAGCCACAGGCGCTGGGGCAGACAGCGGAGGCCAGGCCTGGCCCCGGAAGCATTGTGAAACACAGCGTGGGCGACCACAGAGACTACTGGCCTGGCCAGCAGTCAGGAGCCCTCTGGAGAGGTCCGGCTACTGCCACCAATGGGCGGTGTGACCGTGGGCAGGTCCCAAGCTCAGCATCACCTCTGGACAACGAAGGGGCTGGGCCTAAGGTCTAGCGCTCTTCCCTAGCCCTGGCATGGATGAAATAGGCCTGGGGTAGACCCTGCGGCCCTAATGGACCAGAACCTGAACTTGAGGGTTCCTCGTCTGCTTCCTTCTCTCCCCTTCCTCCAGCCGGCCTGAACCCTTTGGCATTGGTGGGTTAAGATGCCAGGTTTGGGGCTGCTCCATGTACCCCAGCCTAGGCCCAGGCTTTCTTAGCAATCATTCTAAGAGGAAGGCGAGGGCTGGGCAATGGAGGTTAAGTGACTTGCCCTGGGTCACACAGCTAGGACCTGTTGGAAGCCAAATTTGAACCCAGGTCCTCTGGACTCCAGGCCTGGCTCTCTAGCCTTTGGCCTCCAGCTGCCCCCACTACCCCCTTTCACATGTTCTTGTTTTCTCTGGATATCCCTTATATCTACCTATACGTGTAGTTCCGTCCATTAAAGCGCGAGCTTCTTGAGGACAAGGGACCGTTTTTGCTCCTTGGTACCTCCAGCGCTTGGCCCAGGGCCTGGCCAGCCTCAATGAATGCCGATTCATGGATCAGGGAATTCTCTCACGGACTCCAGCTCCTGGCTAAATCCAATCCTTCCACATGTTTTTCCACTCGACCACTGGGTTTTCTAGGCTGCCAGTCACCATGTGTGCCTTAGGGCTTCCTCAAGGCTCAACACTGAAGATCTGCCGTGGGCCTTGCAGGGTGAACCCAAGTGCCTCCATCCCACTCAGGGGGTGGGCGAGTGGGGCTCACGGCCCTTCACGGGTGGCTCTCCCCAGCCCATCACCACCGGACTGCTTGGGATGTCAGGGGGCCTACTCATGTCCTGGAGAGCCTCGGCTAAAACTGAGGCAGGCCGGGCCCCGCAGTTTCCATTCCTTAAAGAAAGGCACCCCTCCTTTTCTCCTGGGGGCTGGGCACGTGAAGCAAGGTGGTTTCTTTGTAAGCTGGGCTATTGGGTCAGATACAGATGGGCCTGTTTCCTTCCTGCACCTCCATCTTCCCCCCAGACCCCAAATGAAGAGTCTGGCTCTGTTCCTCAGCTCTTCCAAAGTGTTTATTATCATATTTACATCTATTGCAAAGAGTGAATGGGAGGCGGGGACCAGTACTGTCCCCGCTCCCCTGCCATGGGTTCTGGGATTCTGCCCCATGGGATTCCTGGGGCTTCAGGGAACCTCCTCTGACAGCCAATGGCCCTCTGGGGTAAGGGTCCAGAAGCTGGCGCCCCAGCTCAAGGCACAAAATGCTGGAGTGAGATGGGAGGGGAGGGGTTTCCCTTCTATCCCCTTTGGGGCTGGGGGTGGGATGGAAGGTTCAAGAGAGCACAGGATGCACTGGCTCTCCGGCAAGCCAAGCCTGCCTCCATTCTCCTGGTACCTCATTTCCTTTCTTCCCCCCATATTGGTCCCAAATCAGACAGGGCAGGGAGAGAAGACTGGGACAAAACATCTGTCCCCAGAAGTGACCATGGCACCCTGAGGAGAGGCCTCCGCAGGCTGACACCCCCAGAAGGGGTCAGTGATCAGCACCAGCATTGCTACCCCTCTGCCACCTTCCACTGCTCCTCTGCCTTTCCTCCTTCAGTACTCAAAAACGGTGAGGAAATAAGGCGAGGAAGCTGGGGCCTGCTACGGCCATCGCCAGCCCTCTCCTGGATCAAAGGACATTCTGTCTCTGCCCCACCAAGCCCTGTAGGGGGTTAGTAAGGACAGGGAGTTATAGCCAGAGTCTCATCCAGGTGGCTCCAGCTAAGGAGCAGCCTGTTACCTCAACCACCACCTCCATGGGGGGAAATCGGTCCAGGAAGGTGACATCCCCAGCTGACCTACCCAAGGCACAAGCCAAGGCCTCCCTAGGGCTCACGTCTCCTCCATTAGTCATGGCCCAGAGGGCCCAAGTCCAGGATATGACCAGCCACATGCCAAGAAGCCCAGGGGAGCCTCGGGAGGTTTAGCAGGGGTGCATAAGGATGTCCCAAAGTCTTGGGCCTTTGGGACCTGGGGTTCCTCTCCTTGGCATCAGGCACAGATGGTATGGGGCCCTTAGTCCAACTGGGATGTACCCTGGAAACCCAAGCATGCCTGCTGGGTGACTGTTAAAACATAGATAGGGCAAGTCCCCAAAATGGGAGAAAGAATCTAGGCCTACAATTGCCCAATCCTGAGTTCATCTCTCAGCCTGGGTCTGCCATATCCCTGGTCTATGCCAGGAGTCGGATGGCCCCATTGTCTGAACCCAGTAAAAGGTGACGCTTGGTGGGTAACACAGCCAAGCTAGTGAGAGTCCCCCGGAAGTTCTCAGAGCTGAGCTTGGTGGTGGCCTGGGACGGTGGCTCCATCATGGAGCAGACGCCAATCTTGTTGGCCACAGTGCCTGTCACCACCTCACTGCCGTAGAGGTCGAAGGTGTGAATGGGATCTGATGGGGACTTGTAGTGATGGGTGGGCTTCTGGTCCAGCTCCTTCCAGATGGTCAGGGAGTGGTCAGAGGACGAGCTGATCAAGATGCTCCCTTCTACAGCCTGCCCCAGAGAAGAGGGAGGTCACAGCAATTAGCCAACAACTCTGGGTGTTTCCCTTCCTCCCACAAGCTGGGTATGGGCCCATCAATGATGTCCAGAAAATTGCTCCTCACATTCCCTTTTAGAGGGTGGGCTGGCCCTTACGATGGGATGGTTATCACCAACACTGCCCTTTCCTGGCAGTCCCTAGAACAGGCCAAAGCCTACAGGAAGCCAGAGCTCACTGAACCATGGGGATACTCAGAGACTCCTGCCACTGGCTCTTGGGCTAATTGTCCCTCTTCCCAACTCACAAGTCCTACAGTAAAGGCAGAGAAAGTTTCTCAACAATCCCCAACTACCCCAGTAGCTAGCTTCTGCCTCCACCTTTCATCTTCCTCAGCAGCTCTCAGGGGCTTGACATGAAGATGGAGCTAAGGATCCTTCTTCATGGGAACGAGCACAACCACTCACCCCCCCATGGTCACTAAAGGAGAGTCAAGGGGGAGGAGAAGAGGGCCTGGACTCTGCTCAGCCATGCAGGGGCAGTAAACAGGCCTCCCCTGAGCTTTATTTAACCTCAACTAGGTCAAGGACAGAGAGACTGACCCCTGCCCCTTGGGGCCAGGCAAATATAGACAAGGGTTACTCATTAGAACAGGGCCCCAGGGGGGCAGAAGTGACACCTCTACTCTCACTTCCCCTGGCATAGCCCCTGTCACATGAAGGTGCCCAATATCAAGTCCCAAAGCCATCTGGGATGCTGAGGCTGGAGGGACAACTGCAAAATGTAAGGCAGGATACTGGTTCAAACTTCAGTCAACTTTTAGGGTCCTGAGCTCCAAGAAGGGGGCTGGGTAGGGGTACAGAGTCAGAAAGAAGAGAAAGAAAACAGCTCAGGTCTGCCCTATCCATCTCCTGGCCAAGCAGCCAGAGCTATGGGTTAAGATGTCCAGGTGGGGTCCAAGCTCACCTTGATCTGCAAGATGTCACCCTCGTGAGCTGGCCACCCTCGAAGGATGAGCCCAGTCCTGGTGTCCAGGAGCACCATGAAGCCTGAGGAGAATCCAGCTACGACACTTCGGCCACTGGGGCTAACAGCCAAGGACCGGACAAGGCCAGCGTTCAAGCCACCCCCAAGACGAAATTCATGCTATAGGAACAGAGACAAGGGCTGAGGGATGGCCAACCCACCTCCTGACCTTCCCACAATCCTCTCTGCTCTCCCAGAACTCTCTGGGTCGACTCCCCTTCTAACCTGTGTCCCCAAAGGTTTCGCATCTACTTAACAAGGCTTTTTCTTACTCACGGGGAAGCCCCTGAGCAGAAGGTCCAATAAGAAGAGCCCTTCCTTTGGCCTAGTGTTTCCTAAAGTACCTCTGCTAGTGTCCTTGGGGGTACCCCCAACTAGGTCACAAAACATGAACTGTTTCTCCTTTCTTTCCCAGGCCTGGCCTCGTATACAAGGGGTACTTCCTGCTGACCTGCAGACCAGGTTTTCGACAATCCACAAAACGTAGGGTGGAATCTGCACTGGCCAGGGTGATGCTGGTATGGGGGGCAGACATGACAGCCACAGCTGTCAAGGGTACCCGACTATCCCAGGCCTCCACTGTCCGCACAGTCTTTCCTGTGAAGGTGAAAGCATGGGGTTGGAGATATAGGAGGGAATGGACATAGCTCCCTCCTTCTGGTATTACCAGGGAAGCTCCTCCTGCAGACCTGGCCCTGACTCTGCCCTTACCTCTACCTTCTCACTGATCCATAATCACCTCACCCCCCACGCTTCCCCATGCCCAAACCCAATCCCACTCTCCAAACTCACTCCACCAAATACTGACACCCATATGCCAACGCCTAGCCCCAGACTTCTCACTCCTGGGCCGGAGGCTGCCCCACTTCCTTTTCCAAACTAGCCTCACCTGCAGAGCAATCATGAGGGGGCGGATCAGGATGAAAGTCAAATGTTTTCCCCTCTCCACCTCAGCACAGGCTCTAGCCTAACCCTCGGGCCTGAGCCAGTCTCAGGCAGCACAGGGGAGGCCTCACCTGTGAATGGGTCCCAGACATGGACGGTGCCATCACAGCTTACTACCTGCTGGGACGCCTCCAACTGGCTGACGTAGAAGATGCTCTTGCGATGCTGGCTGTAGACGAGGCGTGGTACCGTCTCACTGGTGCCATCACCACAGTTGTAGAGTGGCCAGAGCCGGACTGTCCTGTCTTTGCTGCCACTTAAGAAGAAGTCCTCATTGCCCAGGGGGGCCACACACTTCACAGCCCCCGAGTGGCCCAGAAAGCTCTGCAGCCTGATTTGATGGAAGTGGAAGTGGGCATCATGTTGGCTGACGCCAATCTCATACTGCCAGTAGGCCAACCAGTTTCCGCTCAATCCATGGGCACATCGAGGCAGATCCCGCTTCAGGGAATTCTCCTCCCCACCCATCTCACAGAGGCCCCCGACACTGCCACAGACCCCTGAGCTGGGGCCAAGGGGACTGGGACTCTCAGGCTGTGTGTCTACAGGGATCTGGATCCGGTTCCCAACCAGGACACTCCCAAAAGTGCCCGAGTTGCCATCATCATGGTTTACTCCCCTGCCTTGAGGGTCCTGCTCTGGGGAGGCACTGGGCATGGGTGCCAAGTTCATAGGGTCCTGGCCCACTGGGCTGGCACTCTCCAAATACTGCCCTGCCAGCTGCCCCACTAGCCCATGGTTGGGGACGATCTTCTGGATGACATCACCTAGACACGGGTGGGAAGAGCTACTCAGACCCAGAGAAGGCCACTCCTGTCACAGATCCCAAAGCCCCAACAAACGAGTGATCCACAGGCAATACTGACAGCACTCCAGGCTGTGGAATTCTCCTCCCCAGAGCCAGGGAAAGGGTGTGAACTAACACTGGATACCCCTGAATGGAAACAAGCAGAGCCCCTTGGGACTGTTAATGGACCTCACCCCAAGGGACAGGAATTCTGGGATTCTGGAGCTAGGAGCAATCTTAAAAACAACCTAGTCCAACCAATGACTGAGAGAGAGAACAAACCCCCAAGAGTGGAAGGGACTTGCCCAAGGTCACGTCTTTGTCCAATGCTCTTTCTCCTCTACAGGATAAGACCATCTAGGCCCACCTGTTGTCTTAAAGCTAGGCAGCCTAAAACAAGGAAGGGAAGCCTGGAGGCTTCCTCTCCAGAGGCCCTGTGGTGGCATCTTGAGCATCACCTCCAAGAAAGCAGAAGTTACAAGAAGACAGAGCCAGAGCAAGAAATAGAGCCAGAGAGAAAGTAAATATGGGAACAAGGGGAGGGCCCAGGAGGACTGAAGGAAAGAGGCAAGGAGTCCCAGGAGCCTCTGAGGAGAGGAGGAGGACAGAGAACAAGAGCCAGCCCGCTCATACCCAGCAGGCAGGAGAAGGGCACATAGGTCATGTAGGCCATCTCTAGAGTGAACACCTTCTGCAGCTCGTCCAGCAAGGCCGGATCAACAGCCCGCTGCTGCCCATCTGAAAAGGGTACCTCGAGCACATGGCCCTCATTTGGGCTTGGCGTGTCTGGCCTCAGAGCCTAGAGGAGGAAAACAACCCAATTTATGCCTCTTTACTAGGCTGGCAGGGACAGTCCCATCACCACTATCCCCATATACCCACCTGGCACTGAAGCTCATGCACCAAGGAGAACACCTGAAAGAAGGTGGCCACTGTTTCACTCAAGTGTTGCTGGACCATCTCCTGCCCAATGCGCAGGCAGATCAGGGCAATCAGGCTGATGGTCTTCACACATAGAACAGTTCGGGCCTGGGCACCCCCGGGGAACCTGAAGGCAACACATTTAAACTGGCCACCCCGTCTCTCCCTCACTTCCCAGGCTGCCCCTCTCCAGCTCCTGCTGGTTGCTTAGGAGTTAAAGATAGAGAGACAATTGTAAATCCAGTCCAGGGGTTCAGGCCCCCCTTGGAGGGGTCAGAATAGATTTCGGGAGGTCCATAAACTTGGACAGGAAAGCAAGTGGCATTTTTATTTCACTAACCTTTGGTTTCCTTTGCAATTTATGCATTTGAAAACATTCTGAGGAGGGGTCCAAGGGCTTCACCAAGGGCTCAAGACACAAAAATGTTAAGAATCCCTAATGTAATCATTGCCCCCACTGATGAGTAAATTGAGCCCCAAGGAGGGGAAGGAATTTCCTGAAAGTCAGAGAGCCAGGACTATAGTGATACCCCTCCAAATCCCAGACCCAAGCTTCTTCTAGGGCATCACTGAATGATCTTATTTCCCTGTGTCCAGCTCCTGCCTTCTCTGACCAGTATCTCCCCACGCCTCCCAGAGGTGGGAGTGGGCCTACCCTGTGACAAGGGAGGTCAGGGAGCTGAGCACAGGCAGAAGGACCTCGTGGCTGATCCGGGGCAGGATGTCCATGAGTGTGGTATCAGAGAGGTACACAATGATCTTTTGGGTGAGGGTTACAGCTGCCAGCAGCCCTGCCTCCTTCCGGCTGTTCAGTCGGTTGGGCCCTCCCCCACCTCCAGGAGCCACCTTGGGCCAAGGAAGGGAAGAGAAACTCAGTTACCCTGGACTCTGCCCAGATTTGCTCCCCAATACTTCAAACCCCCACCCACTCACAAGCAGTGAGAATGGGGCTCCATTCATTTTCCCTCTCTCCCTCCCACCTGGGATAGCTCCAGTTCCCTGTCCCAATTCAATGAAACCTCAGGGAGGTACAGAAGAGCTATGGCCCAGATCACTGACCAGGTAGCTGATGTAGGGCAGATACTGGTAGGTGAGGACAGGCTCCCCATAAAGGCAGGCTATGTGCATGAGGCAGCCCAGGACCGGGACTGACGCTACATCTCCCAGCACTGGCCGCTTCTGGTAGATGTTGCCTGAGCTGAGGGGGCTGGTGTCGCTGCTGCTGCCCATGAACTGCTGTCTTGTGGCCCCTATGGAGTGGTAAAGGGACCACAGCTGCTTGCGAAAGTTGGGGAGGAAACTGAATAGCAAGGAACCCCAATCCTCAGGTCACGTAAATCATGGAGTTTTAGCCCTGAAAGGACCTTGAAATATATGGGAGCTATGTGACACCTATTCCTGCCCCTTGCCCCCAGACCCAACACAAAGATCCTCCCCTCCCCAACTCCCCAAAGGAGAGGGAAGGAGCCCTGGAGAACGAGTTCTTTGAGGAGGGCCAAAAGCACTAAATAGGGGGGCATTGGGAAAGGGAAGAAAGGAAGGTCTCGCTGGGGGATTGGGGAAAGGCAGATGCGGGGGGGGGGGGGAGGGGGCTGCCGGGATGCAAAGAGAGTTCATCTCCTCTCCTCCCCTCTAACATTCCACCTTTTCTACAGGCATTACCGACATAGCAGGACGTCAACAAGCGGAGAAGATTCCGGGCAACATAGCGGGAAGTGACAGTGGGGCCAAGCTTGGCAGAGAGCCATCGGACCGTCTTGCAGGCAGTATCTGTAGTGGAGAGCCAGGCCTGGGGTTGTCAGATAACAACCTTTGGGCCCAGGTGAACACTCCAATCCATTGGTCCCCACCCAAGTTCCACTCTGCCCCAAAGGCTCTAAGGCTTGCTTCCCTCTGAAGCCCCAGCTCTGGTCCCCTCAGGTCTCAGCTTTCTGCCTTCACAAGGGCTGTGCCATCTAGGGATAGGCTGGAGAGAGGGGAAGGTTTTTCATATGGTCCCTTGGCTGAGGCTGGAAACTTTGGGGACTTTTTTGGTACTCTAGTACCAGGCACCTGGCCCAGGAGATACTGCTCTAGCTACCAGAAATGGCCCAGACAACTTACCCAGGAGAATTTTTTGTTCTTTGACCTCAGACTGATCACTGATGTCTTCCTCTTCCTCTCCATTTCCACCGTCATTGGGCAGAACTGTATCCGTGGAGACACCTGGGTCTGAAAGGGTGAACTCAGATACTGCTGGGGTACTGTCCTGTTCATCTTCCTCTTCCTCCTCCTCCTCTCCAACATCCCCACCTTGTCCAACAACTTCCTCATCTTCCTCCTCCTCTTCTTCCTCTGACCCCTCACTCTGCTTCAGGTCCTGGCTGCTCTTGTCTCGGGTGAGTCCTATTTCATCCCCAGGACGATCTTCACCAAGGGAAGCATCACTGGTGCTACTTTTGTCACTCAGCCGTCCCAGGCTTAGAGACTCAGGCTCCTGAGGCTGGGGAGACCCTGACACATACAGTCCTGCCTGGAAGTCCTCGCTCTCAGGCAAGTCAGTCTGGTCATGGAAGCTGACACCCGAAGTATAATCCAGGAGTTCCAGTCCTGATGATCCAGGGTCACCTTCCATTTGGATGGCCTCACCAAAAGCACAGGGACCTTGGCCCTCATCTCCCTCCCCAATCTCCTCATCTTCAGTTGTCCCTCCCAGACACTTGGTCTTCTCCTGAGAAGTCTCCACACCAGCCAGAACCTGAAGGACATGGGGTAGCAAGTGGGAAAGGAAGGGCTGCAGCCCAAGGCGGACCATCAGTTGGGCTACAAAGCAGTCTGTATACAGATAGAAACGGCCATGCAGGTGGCAAGGGTTTTCGTAGGCCCCAATTAGGGGCTTTAATAAGTATTTGTTGGCATTCTTGGGGCCCAGGGCCCTGGCAATGGGCTCAAACAGGTACCAGGCTGTGTACACTGCTGTATGATCCTCTGACATCAATGACAGTACAAAGGGAAGAAGGATCTCCAGGCCTTCAGGAGTGATCTCCTGCAGGATTCCATCTAACTGCTGCCACAGTTGAAACACTAGCTCTCGCCCCTGAACTTCATCCTCCACTTTTCTTGTCTGATACAGGAGAATAAACTTATAAAGTGATGGGAAATAAGAGGGAAAGGTTACAACTGAGCTATAAGGGCTAAGGAGCTGAGCAGGACTAGGTGGTGGCAAGCCCCAGGAGATTGGCCTATACAAAAAGAGTCGACCTGCCCCCTGCCTCTTTGTCAATGGAGATCCCATGGGCTCACTCAGTTGCAGCAGAGTCTCTAAAACAGGCTGCAAGGGTATGGGAATCTCCTTGGGGTATCGGGAACAGAACCCACGGACTATCAGGAAACGTTCCCATAATGGTGCATGAGGTCGCAGCATCCGGACCCTGGCTGCAAACACAATCTCAGCCACAAGGACCCCCAGGGCCTGCATGTCCCTCTGGAAGAGATCTGTGAGCTTCAGGGCAGGCTTGGCTGGGCACTGTTCTGGTGCTTCCATTTTGCCACAAAGGCCTCTTGCCATAAAGTTGCCAAACTTTTCCAGCTCTTCCAAGGCCTGCAGGGGATTGAAGCCCTCAGGAAGGACTATTTTCCCCTCATCTCCATCCCCAGCATCTACCCCACCAGCCTTGTTTCTTCGGCCCAGTCGTGTTGTTGAGGTTGAAGAGAAAGGATGACCTGAGGCTGGCAAAGAAGAAGAGGGGCAAGCCTGGTCAGCAGCTTTGCCAGCCAGAGAGATGGAGTCTAAAGCTTCTGTTGCTTGTTCCAATTCATCATCACCCCCAAGAGGTCTATCTCCACCCCAAGGAGCCTCACAAGGTGTAGCCTCCAAGACCAAGCCATTGGTCCCATCAGCCAACTGGCATGGGATATCTTCACGACCTGAAGTCTCTCGGACTCTCTGGATGAGAGGCCTGGGGATGACTGGTGGCTCAGGGGCAAGGTTTGGGGGTCCTACCAGGCGCTGGGGATGTGGTTGGTCAAAGAGCTGTACCACACCATAACTGGTCAGATGGGTATGGTTGTCCACAAGATGCAGGCATACATTCTTCTCCTTCACTGCTTCCTTGCCTTGCAACTTGTAGCCAAAAGTAAGGTCAATCCAGTGATGAAGGTCTTGGGACACTTCTCGGCTTTCCAGCAATGCTCGATGGGCCACCACAAAGTCCTCCCCTGAGCTACACCAAGCTGGCACATCCAGGTCAGGCATATCTGGGTGGATGGAGCGGAAGATAGTGGGATCAGTATAGAATTCAGGGATACATTCATCAGGAGTCCAGCTCTGCATGCGTTCCATGCTGGCTGGATATTCATGGGGTTCCCACTGGGCTCTCACATGGCCACAGAGCACTGCCCGAGGTGTACGCCGTGCTGTGTACACATAATAGGTGATATCAGACAGCACATCTGAGATATGGTGGGGCACATGGGGTGGTTCTCCACCACTTCCACCACCACTTGCCACAAATGCCTGCCGTGTCATCTCATATGTGAAATCCAGCTGCTTGTCTCCCTTGTTGAGGCGAAACTTGGACTTCCGAAGATCCCGGAAGCGCCCGTTCTCAGTGGTGAAATCAACCACCCAGGGCAGCACAGGATGGTAATTGGGGTCTCCCCATCGGCGCCCTGCCAACCAGTTCAATTGCATGAGGTAGTGAAAGTTACTGACTCGACCATGGACCCAGTCTAGCACCAGGCTCCTCAGCTCCTCCTGACAAATAGGATACATGAGCCCTTCTCCCTTCCTGGATTCAGGGGCACATTGGGACTCAGCCTCCAGAATGTTACTCATAGGCTTTATTTCCTCTTCTTCATGGGCTTCATAAGCACTCAAGTCCAGCTGGAGCTGGCTACATAGCTTCTCATCTATAGCAACATGGCACAAAGAGAGGGCCCCACAGGCCAGACCTTGTCGGTGACAGGCATCCATAGCCTGTAGCACATGGAAAAGGATGAAGAGCACTTTGGCATGGCTGTTACTGAGCTTGGCTGGACTGAAAGTGACCACATCATGAAGACAGTATTGCACATGGGGGTATATGACATACAGCATTTCTGGTGACTCTATGAGGGCTTCAGCCCGCAAGAGGTTGGGACAGACTGTCCCAGCCCTAGGAGCTGAGGGAGCCTCTCTTGCAGGAGACAGACACTGGGCACCCCTGCCCACTTGAAGAAATGGGCAGCCAAAAACCTTCTGCAGGGCCTGCCTTACAGAATCAAGGGCAGAACCTTCAGGTGGAGTATTACCATGACTGTATGGTCGTCCATGGGCATGGTAGGCACCATGCCAAAGATTATGATAGTTCTGGGCAGCGGTATCCCGCATAAATCTGGTCAAGGTCTCAGGGAGCCCAGAGTGCTCTTCAGAGGGTAGGCTAGAGCCTAGAACCAGTGGATAGGCCAGCTTCCGCTTTCGCAGCCCATGGACTTCCACACGAGTCCAGCCAGCTGGCAACTTCTGCACTGAGCGCTGAAGGAGAGTCTTAGTTTCTGCTTCACCCAACCCTTCAGGTCGGGGACAGGGCCCAGGAGGCAGCTTCCTCTCTCGGAGGTTTGCCAGCCACCTCACAGGCACCAGGGCTACCACATGGGTACCGCCAGGAGCCAATGCTAGCTGTCGGGAATCAATGCTCAGGTCTCTCTCCACACTTTGAAGCAGCCCCTCCATGTCAGTAGAAGGTGCAAAGATCCTAGAGGTGTAAAGAAAGACCAATCCTCAGTCTGTACAGAAAAACTCTACCTTCTTTGTCATTCTTGCCTGTTCCCCCTTGCCTTCACCCATCCCTTCCTCCTCCTCCTTTCTTCTGAACTGCCACTCCCTTCCCCTCCCCCCTTCCTGCCTCTCACTCCCTCCGGCCCATCCTACTCTTCCTCTTTTTATCTCTCTCCATCCTTTATTCCTGCCCCTTTCCCCTTCTTGCCCCTCTTTCCCTTTCTCCTTTTTCCAGATCCTCTCCCTCCCCCTTTCCCCTTTTACCCTCTCCTTTATTCTTGCTCCCCTCTCCCTCCTCTCCATCCACACTTCCCCCCTCTCTTACCTCTTTCCTCCTCCCCTCTTTCTGCTCCTTTCTCTCCACCCTTCCCCCTCCCTCGCCCTCTCCTGCCCCTCCCTCCTCCCTGCCCCTATTTCTTCCCCTTTCTACTGTTGCTCCTTTCTTCCTTCCCCTCCCTTTTCCCTCTTCTCTTCCTCCTCCTCCCCCTCCCCCAAACTGACTCTGCCCAGAGCAAGGACGGAGCCAAGGCCGCTCTCACCGGAGCTCTAGGACCACTCAGCAACTCAGCTTGGGGCGGCAGAGCCCATTAGGCGCGGGTACCAGCCATGACGGGTCAGCTGACGTGGGTCACGTGAGCGCCCCGGCCTGGGAAACAAGCGCACGTGGCCCGGCTCCGGGTGGGGCGGGGCGAGGCCGGATCGGGGGCGGGGCCAGGCTCCTCCAGGGCGGAGAAGGGGCGGGACTGGGCGCCTCGAGAGCAGCGAGGACCGGGCGCCCGCCCCAGCGAGCCCTCCCTCCCGCGTCCTCTTCCCTTGGGGGCGGGCTTATCTGTAAGCCCCGCCCTGTAGAAAGCCCCGCCCCCTAGACTTTCGCTTCCCGCCCGACTGAGTCCATCCCCTCAAGCTCTCAGCCCCGCCTCCGTTCTACAGGTCCCGAAGACCCTGGCGGTCTTCTGACGTTGCGGTCGCCACTACCTCTTTGGGCCCCTTAGACCTCAGCCCCAGTTCCAAACCCGTGCACGTGCCGGAGTAACCCGTGGCGACTGAGGGTCTCTAGGCAATGGGAGTCCTGGGGGGAGGGTCAGGAAAGATGCTGCAGGTAGCTCTCCTCTCCCCTTTGAGGTGCTGCCCAGACCACTGTAGCTGTGGATCCTGTGGAACAGGCGCCCTGGGCATCGAGGCCTGCCTCAGTTTCTCCACTTGTGACATGAGCCTGCTCCGGCAGAGACGGGAGGGAAAAGGGAGAGCTGCGCCGGTCAGCCAGGAAATGCCAGGACATTGCATGGTCAGCTAGGAGAGCTCTGGGTTCAAAGGTCTGACCCGCAGGAGGCAGCCTTGGTCATCTAGTCAAGGGCACATGCCCAAGCTGCCACACATCCGCGTTCGATGAAGGAAGTCTCCAAAGAAGAGACATGCCCACAGGGAGGGAGGGAGGGCGGGCTCTGACTGGGCCAGTGTACTTCTGATTTCAACTTCCCCAATTCCTAGAAGGGAGGCCAGCCCCCTGGCCAAAGTGATGGTCAAACCGGGGCAGGAAGTCACTTCAAAAACAGCCTCTCCTCTGCTGGTGCTTTAGTTGGGAGCCTTCTTAGCCCGTCCTACCCAGATCATGTTCACAATTTATGAAACTTTGGGCGAGCCCTTCAGGTTTTGCTCCCTTCTCTGGCCTAGATTGGGTAGCTGGCTTCCCACTTTATCCAACTCTTAGGGTATAGTGTCCTCTAGTGGAGTTATCTTCTACTGCAGGGGTGGCCTGGGACTGGACCCGCCTCCACCCCACCCCCATCCCCACCCCCCACTCAAGCCCCATTCCCCAACCTTGAAATACCTGGAAATATCTTGAGGAAGCTCCTTGCTGCTTCCAAATGACCCCAAATCTCGGAGCCTGGCCCCTGAAAAATTCTCTAGTTCCATTCTCTTAAGAGACATTCTCCCCCATCCAGCCCTGCCCCTGAGCCAAAAAAAAAAAAACCCTCAAAAAAACACCCCTGATTGGGAAAGTTGAGAATAGCTGTCACTCTCCCTCCCCTTAGGCCCCATGTAGGTCACGTGTTGACCAGTCAGGGACTAGAGCAGCTGCCCCAGCAATGGCCCCATAATGGGTGGGATTATTTCTTATTGGCTGGAGAAGAGGGGAGGAGGGAGATCGTCTAAGAGAGGTGCCTACCCAGTTTGGGGAGAAATGGGGGAGAAGCGCTCTTGTTTTGGGTTTCAGTGACACTTTGGGCTCCAAGATGAGAGAGATTGGATAGGAGACTTTTGGTGAAAAACAGCACATCCTTTATCTCCCCCACTTCCTGGCACCTGGACCTCCAGGCAGTATGAGGTCCCAGGAATTTACACTAGATTTGTCCTAGAATGACCCTGACTCCCAGCCAAAGGCTGGGTGGAGCCAGTCTTCCAAGGACAGGGTATTTACCTGGGCTTCGTTTTTGAGCCTTCCAGCCAAAGCTCTTGGAAATGAAGTTTAGGATGGGGAAGAAACCTGGAATCTACAACTAATAATAAAGTATATTATACCTACAGTCATTGGAAGAACAGACATTAGCCCATATTTTTGATAGATTACAAGGCTGGGGTGGGGGCATTTACAGTGGTAGAAACTAAAGTGGGGCATTTTACTGAATACTGCAAGTTCTTCAGGGTAAGACCAAAGTCAAAATGGACTACAACCCCAAGGAAGGACCCATAGACCAGCCATCCCCTGCAGAGCCTCACCAGGGTTTGGGGATACAGCCAAGGGTTCCTTCTCTAGTCCAGGGTATCCTCCCCCAAAGCCACTTTTCTCCCCTTTTGGCACAGGTCCCTTCTAGGCTCCTCCTGTTCCATACCAACTCCCCCTCCCACATCACCTCTCTTCTTGGCCCCAGCTTCTCCTTCCCCTCCCTGGGGTGGGCGGGTCTCTACTGACAGCACTGACAGGAAATGCCTCTCATTCCATCCTCCAGCTTTGGGGCTCCTAGGGATGGACAGAGACCTCCCCCTTCCCACTGGTGGAGAGAGATGCAGCCCTTGGTCTGGGAGTCCAAGGGAGGAAAGGAAAAGGGGTGGGTGATTCTGGGTCCAGCTCTTCTCCACCTCCCTTTCCCAAGGGGCTGTCACGTGTGCTGGAGGGGGGGGGGGAGCTGGGATGCTGCTGGAGGTGGGGGAGGGATGTGGAAACAGCTGATTCGTCCGGAGGTCACACACTTTCCAGCAATCAGCTGTTACTGGGGATAAAAGCAGGAAGTTTCCTTAAAGGGACAACTTCTTCTACTCAGCCTAACAGGCATAGAATCTCAGAGCTGAAGAGACCTGAGATGTGGTCCAACCCCCTCCTTTGACAGATTAGGAAACAGTCTCTTCTCTCTATCTCCCTCTCCCAAGCCCAACCTTAACTGAAGGAAACGTGAAGCCTCTTCTTTCCCTGGAACTGAAAGAACCTACCCCTGACAGTGGAAAGAAACCTGGGCCAGGAGAAAGGCTAGCCTGAGTTTAAGCTGAGGGACCCTGTGCAAGTTATCACTCCAGCCTCATTTTCCTTATGTGTAAAATGAGGGGGTAAAACCAAAGGCCTCTAATGCCTCTTTCAACTCTATATGTTCCTGGGATGTCTCCATGCCTCAGTTTCCTCATCTATAAAAGAAGGTTGAACCCTTAAATCCTTTCCAGCCCTAAGTCATTAGCCTTCAATCCCTGGCTGCACAATCAGCTCCTCCCTCTCCCCCTCCTCCAGGTATGTCCCTTTAAATAACCTGTAAAGTCATCGACTCAGAGTCCCTTTTGCCAAGTCATTGGGTTCAGCTAAGTTTGCCCATCCCTTTCCACTCTGGGCTCTTATTGGTCCCTGGAGAAGAAACTGCTTCCTTATTGGTCTCCACCTTTGCAACCGCTCCTAACCTGAGTCAAGAGCAAGTTTTTTTTTCTTTCTTTCCTTTATGAAGCAAGGAGGGGGGGAAGAGGAGGTGGGGGAAACTAGGCCCCCTCCAGCTCCATTAGTTCCCAGGTTTGTGGCAGGAAGCCGCCCCCACCCAGCTTAAGGCTGAGCTGAAGCGTCTCCTTAGAGGCCATCCAGGGGGAAGGTTTGGAGGAGTTCAGTTGTTGCAGGGCCTAGAGCAGGGCGGTGAAGATTCGAAACCAAAACCGCGGAAAGACTGAGCCCTTCTCTCTGTGCCCACCCCTTACACCTCCCGGCGGCGACAGCCAGCAGGAGAGGTTCTGGGCCACATCCTAGCTCTTCCGCTGGCCCCACCCAATGAAATTGATGAGCCGGCTGTGCTGGCTCCCCCTGGGAATTGACAAACACATTTAGAGGGGAACCTCCCTCCGAAGTTTGGGTTCATCACGAGGCCTGACCATGCCCACCCCTAGGCTCCGCACGATCTCGGCTCCGGTTGCATCGGGGCACGAGTTCTCTCTCCACGTGTCTGGGCCTCTAGTCTTTAGCTCTAGCTACCTCTTCCTTCGAGGGACTCTGGCCCCAACTCCTCCTTCTCCTTCTCCCTTCCCACACACACGGAGGCGACCGGGTAGGAATCCTCGCCTGCTTCGCCACCTTAGCCCACTCTTGTGGGGCGTGTCCTATGGAAGTAGGCTTTTCCCCCTGGGGGAGGGGCGCTGGCCCTTTAAGGATTCTCCTAAACTGGGATCCGGGCTGAGTTTAAAAATGCCAACTCACAGAGCGCCCGGGATGCTGGGAACTGTAGTGCTAGCGGGAGAACTACGCTGGCCAGCATACACTGCGTCCAGCATCACTCTTCTTCCTCTTTCTCTCCAAGTAGGTGATTGGCTTTGTGAGACGCCAATCAAAAGAAGAAGCTTGAGACGAAGGCTAGGTGAGCGTCTTTGAACCTATTGGCTATTTCGCGAGTTGGGAGGCTTGGTTCTAAGCCGCTTTGCTCGGAAGGAAGGGGGTGACCTCGGTGTCAATCAGATCTGAAACGGCCAGGGAGGCGGGGATAAGGGTGGGACTGGGATGCCCTGGGCGTGGCCACGCTCGCCCCTCGGTGAGCGGTGATTGGCTAAGGGCTGTGCAACCGGGTGTCGTGCGTCACGACGCCGCCAGCTGATCGGAGGCTGGAGCCGGTGTGTGCTGGACGCTGGGGAGAGACGGTGGCGCCGGCCGAGGGGAGCGGACGCGTGGGACCGGCTCCCTCCCAATCCAGCTTTCCCTCCCCCCCAGCCTGCGCTCAGGTTCCTGCGCCCCCGCCCGGGACCAGGTGGGTGTGAGCCGTGGGGGCCGCGCTGGGAGTGGGGTCCGGCGGCCACACCCTGCACTCCGGCCAAAGAGAGGGCGGCGAGATGGGTGGGTGCCCGCCCCGGTAGAGGGGCGTCAACCCAAGTCCGATACGGGGAACCCTGGCCAGGGGAGCCCAAGTCCGATACGGGGGAGGGTGGGTTTGGGAGAAGATTCAGGTTCCTCGAACGGTGATAGGGGCCGGGGCGGCCCTGCCGCTGGCCAAGCGCAGACCAGGGTCCTGAGTCTAGGACCGGGGAAGCCAGCGTGGCGTCCGGCCCGGGTAAGTTTACGAACCAGATCCGGCGGGATGGGGCGGTCGGGTCGCCTCGCTCTGCCTCCCTCCCTTCCTAGCGCAAGCTCGGCCCTGGTCCCGAGTCCATCCCCTGTCCGGGGAGGGGTCGCTAGACGGGACGGCCCCTCCTCTCGGGGGGTGGAGTAGGGGAACCTTTTGTAAAGGAGGGGGCTAGTTAGGGGCGGCGGCGCGGGGGTCTTATGCAACTCCCGGGCTAAGGTTTCATTTGGGGGTGGGGGGGCCTAGAAACTCTCTCTCCCCCTCCCCCTTCGCCCCTTCCCTGGCCCGGCGGGCTTGGGCCTTGGGAAGGTCACCTCTGCACCTCCCCCCTGCCCCGCCCGTGTGAGCGGCCCCCAACCCAGGCCCGGCCCTGACCGCCCGGGAAGCCGGCTGGCTGGGTGGGGCGGTCTGAGTTAGTCATCACTGGGCTCCCTTCCCCGCCTCCTCTCCTCTTTTCTCCTCCCTCCACTCCCCCTACTATTGGCCTCTCTGGTGGCCTCCCTGCTATCTTCCCCCACCCTTAAGTCCCAGGCCCTGACTCCAGCTGCCACCATGGCTTGTCCTCAGAGCTGTCAGGGTGCCAAAGGGGTGATAGAGTAACTGGTCAGAGGGTTAGTGCCCCGGTCCTGCCTTTCTGCCAAGGGCACCTGCCTGGCTCAGGACTGGCAGGAGCAGAGCCTTGTGGGCTGAAGGGCTGGGGGAGGGGGCGACTGAGAGCTTGGTACAGAGGGCACATTCTTACGGCTCCTTTTCTGGAGAGTGGATGTGCCGGATTTACCCTGGGCCTCTGGCTACCTGCCCTTCTTTCTGCCCACGGGGAGCAGAAGTGTGCTGCTGGGCACTTTGGGTGGGGAGTAAGAGCCCCACACCCTGGGAGGGACGGATCCCCTTGGCCTAAGGCAGGCAGGGCCCCGGGCCACCCAACTCCCGGGTCCCAGCCACACCCCCAGCCCCCTCCCTGGGCCATGCTGCAGGCCGTGGCTTTTCCTGCTGATTCATGCGTTGGAGCCTCGGGGGCGGGGCCTGGGACTTGGAACAAAGTTCAGACACGGAGGGGCCGGCAGACAGCCTGGAATTCATACCAGATGTACCCGGAATGCGCAAGCGGAATGCCTGGCATCCAAGAGGCCTGGGGAACCTGCCCAGCCACCCGCCCCCTGCTGCTCTCTGCTCAGGCCCCTAGCCTGAGTCACCCTCTTTCAGATCCCCACTCTTCCCTTGCACTGCTCCTCCCACCCCACACACTTTCCCCTTCCCCTAGGCCTCTGCCACCCTCCTTCTCTGGAAGCTGAACTTCCCAGGAAGAGCTCCCTGGGCTGACCACTGGTCCAAGGAGCCTGGCCTGGCTGCGCCCCTCACCTGGGGCTTCCTTGGGGTGGTTCCTGGGCCAGCTTGTTGGAGGTGCTGCTGAGCTCAGTTCTGCCTGTTGGTTTGTTTGGTTCTTTTTTTCCCCTGTAGTGTAAAGGCCTACCGTGGGCTGGGGCTATGATGTGGTGGTGGGGAAAGGCCTCGAAACGGTGTGATGGTGGCAACTGGACCGTGGCCCTGCCTGGCAATTAGTGCCCCAGGATGGCTCTGACCAGCTTCTTCCCTCTTCTCCCCCCTCCTCCCTCCACTCCCCAGGATCCTGTGCCCCCACACACACTCCTGGCCGAGCCACAGCAGTTCTTCAGTGGCGAGCTTTATGTCTTGTCCCAGCTAAAGCTGCCAGTTGAAGAACTGCTGAGCTCTGCTCCTGTCTTCGAGGACGAGGAAGAGGCGCCGCCCTGCCATCTAGAAGGTGAAAGGCCCCAGGGGTGGGGGGAGGGGAGCAGAGCCACCCTGGGGGTGGGAGGGTGGCTTCCTCCAACATAACCCCTGAAACTGGGCAGTGGGAGGGAGGGATCTGAGGGCCCTGGGCTGTGGAAGGAACGCTTTGCTCTCTGTCCCCCAGCAAGGCCCTTGTGTGACCAGAACCACGAAGGGAGGGCCATCTCTGACTCTTCTACCCTTCCACCCCACCCCCCTTGCTGTAGAAGACTCTTATTTCCTATTTACTCCCCTTCCTGAACAGTCTGTTCCAGTAAAACTGCCCGCTACCTGTTCCGTGCACATAACCTTCCATCTCCTGCCTTTGTACAGGTGGCCCCTGAAGCCTGGAATTGTCTCCCTCCTCGAACCCCTAGCTTCTGGCAGAGCCCCTCAGGTGCCCCCTCCTGCTGCCTCCTCAGGTCAGCGGAACCTAGAACCCTTCTGCTCCTCTGTAGAAAGAGGGGCTCAGCCTCGCTTAGCTCTAAGGCTTCCTTCCCTCCGCTTCTCAGTTTGCCATCAATGGGGTTCCCCCAATTAGCAGCTCTTTCTGCCTTAGTTATTTCTCCTTGTGTTTGGGGGCGCAGGTTTGCTTCTCTTCCCCGCCCCCTCAAGTGTAAGTTCGTTGAGGGCAGGGACTGTTTGTTGGCTTTCCATCCTTGTATCCCTCTCACCCGAGCTGGTTAATAAACACTTGCTGGTTGACCTTTGCGTTTCTGGCAGTTTTCCTCATCCCGGTCCGTCCTGCTGACCTCTGTGTGAACGCAGAGCAGGTTTATTTATAAAGGGAAGTGAGATCCAGCCTTATTCCGGAGCCTGCATTCAGGGCTGCTCTAGGCTTCTAGTCCTGACTGATCTCTCACCCCTGCTAGGATTAAGTTCCCTGTTTGACTTCATATGAAGGGGATGGGAAAGGAAGGAGGGACCCAGGACTCCAAGAAAATCAAGGCTGGGATGAATAAAACAACGGGAAAATGTTAGGCTAGAAAGCTTTCTGTATCAATTTGGAGGGCTCTTTTTGGTCCTGTGTGCTCTCTGAACCCTTATCTCCCATAATCTTAATCCCTAGAACCTTTCCAGAGGCAGTTGGGGAGTGGAGGGGGAGGGAAGACTCTTCAGGTACTCTGGGCTGCTGCTGCTATCACTGTAAGGGCTACTGGGAGGATAGTGTGGGAGAACTCATTGTTCTTCTTTGACCGATTAACCTATCCCCCAAACCAGAAAAAAGGCTGCATTTCTCAGCAGGGGCCCGGAGTGGCTGCTGTGGCCTGCTGCTACTCTTCTGGCTCCCCACGTTGTGTGGGATTTCCAGAATGAAGAAAAGTAGAACTTAAATGTCAAGAGCTCCCCTCGCCCATATGCTGGGGCGCTAGGACACCCAGCACCAGAGAGACTAAGATGAAGAGGGAACCACCATGGGCAGAAGGCAGGGTGGGCCTGCTGGCCACATACCCAACCCAGGCTATCCCTGGCCTGATTTTAGTCTTTACTCAATTTTTTGATGGCCCAGATTTCCAATTGTGATGGTGGAAGGCCAGGTACAGAAGCTAAAAGAATCTACTTCACAGGGGTTCTAGGAAGGTCAAGAGTGGAGTGACGCTGGGATGTTTCCTCCAGCTCCCGGGCCCCAGAGGGTTAATGAAAGGGAGATTTACTTGCCCTTTGGGGGATGGAGGAGGCCTACATCACTAGTCCCTTATCTGGGTAAATGGGCCAGAGAAGGCAGGGAGGCCTACTCTAAAAGCTGGGTCGGGTCCCCTAGCCTTATTCTTTTCACTTGCCAGGCTTTGCTTCTCAGTCCCATCAGAGAAAACCTTCCTGGCCTTCCCTGTCCCAAGGAAACAGCCTTTCCCCAGCCCCCCTCATTTGTTAGTTCATATCAGCCTTGCCACACGGATACCCGAGGAGGGAGGAATGTGGTGGGGTGCCCCAGGGAGGTGGGGATGGCCCTAGAAACTGGTCCCAGGTGTAGATATGGAAGTCGCCTGCCAGATGGCAGGCTGTGAGCAGGAGGGGGGTAGAGGCAGGGGGCAAACTCAGGTGTAGGAGCAGAAGCATCCGTCCTTGAGCCAGGCAAGGGGCAGGGCTCGTCCCTGTGGGATTTCCCCCCAAAGCAAGTTTATCTGTGTGCAAGCACTCAACCTTGAATGAGGAAAGAATTCATGGGGCAAAAAAGGTGTTTGTGGGAAGAGAGGCCCAACCTTGGTGAAGGTTGGGGAGAGCGTGTAGGAGTCGGCCTTTCTTGGTGCCAGCTCATGACTCTCAGAGTCCCTGCCCTGCCTCCACCGAAGGGGCTGAGGACCCCTGCTGCCCCTTCCCATCCCTGCTGGTTTGTGGGTGACAAGGGAGGCGCTGTCTCTACCAGAGGGGTCTTTCAATGGCCTGAATCTGGAGACTAGATTTCTCCCCTTTGTGACCACTCCCCCCCACGCACACTTCTTTAGAGGGCCAAGAATGCTTCCATCCCTTTCCCCCTCTGGCCTCAGCTGCTTGGGTGGCCTCTGGGAGGATGAGGTGTGTCCCAGAATTCTGCCTTCTTGACCTGGAGTAACATTTGTGCAGGCTGAGAAAAAAGGGGGCTCTCAGGGCAGCCTCGCCATCATCTTTGCGGTGTGGCATTTATAGAGAGGTTTAGTGTTTGCAAAACACTTGACAGGTTTTACTTAATCCTCACTGATCCTGAGGAGTGTTAACCCCTTTTACAGATGAAGAAACTGAGGCACAGGTTAAGTGGTACATACCAGTAAAGTGAGGCTGGATTTGAACTCAAGCCTTCACTCCACCTACACCAGACTTTATAGTGCCAAGATAAGGGGGTGGGGGAGAAAGTCTTAGAAGTTGATGGGGTGGGGGCAGTTAGGTGATTCTGTGGATGGAGAGCCAGGCCTGCAGACAGGAGGTCCTGGATTCAAATTTGTCTAGTCGTGTGACCCTGACCAAGTCTCTTAACCCCCATCGCCTAGCCCTAGGATTCTTCTACCTTGGAACCAGCGCGCAGTTCTGATTTTAAGACGGAAGGGAAGGGTTTTAGAAGGAAAAAAAAAAGTTGACCCTGGCCCCTCCCTCCCCAGTTCCTCTCAGTATGATGATGCTCGGTGGCTCATGGTTCCGAAGGGGTCTTGACCGGAAGGAGGGGGCGGAGCGCAGGTGTCTTGGGTGGAGGGTGCACCCCGCCTCTGCCTTCGAGGCCTAGCTGGGAAAACTAAACTAGGGAAAGGTTGAAGCTAGGAGTGGGGGGATGGGAGTGGCGAAGGGAACCAAGGGGAAAGGTGCAGAGGCGGGGCCCCCTTGGCCCTTGGAAGGCCTGGGGGCCACGGAGAACCTTTCGGCTGGCAGTCCGGCCTCAGGCGAGCCTTTCCAAACTCCGAGTGAAGGCACGAAGAGGTTCCAAGCCCCCAGAAAGCGAGAGGGTACACGTGGGAACCCCCTGCTGGGACCACGCGAGGGCGGGACCCGGTCGGTTGCCGTGGTTACGGAGGCGGGCACCCGGCGGGCGCGCCAATGAGAATGGAGATCAGCGCGTGGGGGCGTAGCCAAACTCCAGAAGCTTTACCAGAGGTTCGAGGTTTGGCAGCCGGGCCGGGAAAGCTCTGAAGCCGAACCCGGACTGGAGCGATGGCGCTGGCTGAACTCGCAGCGGCGGGAGCGTCGTTCGCCGTGTTTCGGGGGCTGCACCGGGGCCTCGAGTTGCTGCCCAGCCCGCGCCTCGCCGCCCCCCAGGACCGCTGGACGTGGAGGAATATCTGCGCTTCCTTCGTGCACAGCCTGCTGTCTGGGGCTGGGGCAATGCTCTGGTGTGCGGGGCGCGGGAGACTGGAGCGGGGGACCCCGGCGAGAGCCGAGCGGGCGGCGGGGGCTCAGGCACTGACCTTCTGCTCCCCCCTCCCAGGATGGCCCACTACTCACATCTGGTGTCGGATTTCACCCACAGCTGCCCCCCCAGGACGGTCGCTCTGGTCTCACTGTCCATCGGTAGGTAGGGGGTCGTGGGGTGCCCGGGGCGGCCCTTCGGGCCTCCTCCCTGCCCACCCCACTCCCACACACATCCCCCTTCACCCCTGCAGGTTATTTCCTGGCAGACGGGGTGGATCTTCTGTGGAATCAGACATTTGGCCAGTCCTGGCAGATGCTTTGTCACCACGCCATGGTGAGCCGGGGAGTGGGGTAGGGTTGGCCCGGAAAGAGAGGGGAGGCAGCCTGAGCCAAGGCTGCCTCCCCTCCCCTTTCTGTCTCCCCCTCACATACACTCTTGTTAGGCCTCTGACCCTGGGCCCCTTGCTCCCATCAGGGTATGTTTCCGGAGACTCCATCCACTGAGCCACCTACCTACCTCAGGGGCAGAGCCCTGGCTCAGCTTGTAGCCCCGCCGCCCCATTTGGGGACCTCTGAGCCCCAGCCAGGAGTTCTCCAAACCCCGGCTATTAAAAAATATCCTAGGCCTGCAGGGGACCTCCAAAGACCCTCTCCATGCGAAGCTCAAACCTCTGGGCGATGGGGAGCTTATTGCCCACGGAGGCAGCCCCAGGACTGTCTCTGGGATCCCAACAGAACAAAATCCCTACATCTGGATCCAACGGAGTCAAGTCTCCAGCATGGCATGGGAAAGGGCACCTGGGCTTGCCAAAGGGCCTCCCGTCTGGTGTCTGTCCCCTTCTTACTAAGTCTGACACTGGGACCTCCTGATGCCATCTGGCTTTCCTCCCGCTCAGGGTGGGGTGTCCTGGGGCCCCTCAAAGCCAGAGGCGTGGCTCCACCTGTTTTAAAACCCTAACTTTCCATCTGTGTATCTGCTCCAAGGCAGAAGAATGGTAAGAGCTGGGCAATGGGGGTTAAGCAGCTTGCCCAGGGTCACACAGCTAGGACGTGTCAAGGGCAGATTTGAACCCAGGACGTACCGTTTCCAGGCCTGGCTCTCCATCCACCGAGCCACCTACCTAGCTGTCCCTCCACAAGGGGATTCGGAAGGTATCACACATTTGGGGATGAAGGTGCCAGGACAGCTAGAGGCTAAGGAAGAATGAGTGGGAATGGCCTGGAGAGGGTATAAGCACATGGGAGGGCTCAGTTTAAGGCCTTCCTTGTTCCATCAAACAGCACCGGGTTAGGCGTGGGCGTGTGGTGGAAGTCCTGGGGCTGGGGGCCAAGTGCCCGAAGTCTCCTGGGAAGCCTTGCTCAGGAGGGAGCCCCCCCCTAACCCCTGTCCTCTGACCCCCAGTCGGTGAGCTGCCTGGCCACGGCTGTGCTGCCTGGCCATTGTGTGAGTGTCTCAGTGGTGCCTCTGCTTTTGGAGGTCAACTCGGCCTGCCTGCATTTCCGAACGCTGCTTCTGCTCTCCGGCCAAACCTCTACTGCGGTCTTCGGTCTGGCCAGCTGGGCCGCCCTGGCCACCCTGCTGGTATTCCGCCTCCTGCCCCTGGGATGGATGAGCCTGCTGCTCTTCTGGCAGCATCAGCACTTCCCCCTGGGCCTCAGTGCCCTCTGGGGAGTCGGGCTCTTCACCATCACCGTCATGAGCGTTAAGCTGGGCATCGACCTGGTGGTGAGCGACGGCCTGTGGGCCCAGACCCAGCTCTTCATCTCTGCCAAGAAGAAGGCCCAAAGCGACTGGGAATGTGGGGGCGGGGATGCCACCAGGCGCCCCTACAGAGACGCCTCCCCCAAGCGGCAGGATTAGGTCGGGCTCGAGGTGTCCCGGATGCTCTGGGCCCGTGAGGCTGGGTCAGGGAGGAGGGCGGCTTCTCGTCATTGGCCCTAGAACTCGCCGGCCCGGTTCTCCCTCGTGGTCCGGGAGGAGGAGGACTCCTGGAGCGTGGCTGGGACGCCACCATATTCCTGGTGCTGAGGCTAATGGCCGAAGTGGGCACATCCACGTTGACTATTTTTTATGAGGCAGTTATTCTCCGCATTATCGTACCTAGGGAAATGCAGCAGCAGATGGAGGCAGAAAGGGTTGAGCCAGCTGAACGTGCCCGAGTAAACAGGGCCAGGTAGGAAGGACCACAGCCGTGACAGAAACATGGCGATGGATGTCGATCCCTTGGCAGCTGCCTGGAACCAGCGGGAATGGTGGTCCGGCTGATCTAGACACCGTTGAATGTTGGGCAAGAACTAAATTTCCGGGCTGTTGGTTTGTTGTTTTTAGTTGCACTGATAATTGTGTACCCCAACCCTAACTGCTTCTCCCATCATCCTCTATTCCTGTCTCTCCTTAAAGAAAATATAGAAACTCCCAAGTCTGGAGTCAGAGTCTTTTTTCTTGCAACTTGGGCTGGGAAAGAGGATAGAGCCACTGGGTACCGGGGGCCATGCAGACCCGGGATCTAAGCTCCCAGGGAGGGAAGCAGGGGAAGAGAGGAGCCCATGGAGCCAAAGAGGGGTAAGGAACATTTCTTTTTCTCTGAGCATCAGTAATAACCTGTCTCTTGTCACATATGTTCAGTGACCTCATGTTCATTAGGCCATTTTCCTTCAAGGAAAATTTCCTGGCTTAAGGGAAACTTTGGCAGATTCCAGTCACTCCTCTGCTACAACCAAAAGGGACAGCCCTCCTCGTGAACAGAAAAGAGGGGACTGAAAGCTAGACAAAGAGGGAGCAAGATACCAGAGGGAGGACAAAGGGAGTGAAAGAGCCGGACACACATAGACAGATGGGAAAGAAGTGAGGAAGAGATACTAAATAAGGGTGGCAAACAGAAAGGGGGAAAGAGAAGGAGAGAAACTTGATTGCCTGAGACAAAAAAGAGCCTGAAGCAGGAACAGAGATAGAGGCAGGCCCAGATACTGGGAGGGACACTGTCACAGAGGGACCAAAATGAGGAAAGAGGCAGAGACAAAGAGGGCTAGAGACAGACAAAGAGAGGGAGACAGAAATGAGCAATGCCAAAGAGGGAGGCAGAAATGGAGAGACAAACACAGCGACTGAGAGAGAGAGAAGTGGGAGATACACAGATATGGGGCATCAGAAGACAACAGGCAGAAACAAGGGCAAAGAGACTAGAAGAAGAGCCCCAGACTTTAAAAGGAGATTGCCAGAATTGGAGAGAAAAGGTTGATACAAGGCTGACCTCTGGTTAGGACAGGAGAGGAATGGAGAGACAAAAAAATAAGTGATATGCAAAAGCAGCAAGGCAAAGATGGAGAAGAACCGGAACAGAGAGAGTCCAGGGTTTAGATCAAGAGAGACAAGATGTAGATAAAGGAATGAGGAAGATATTGAGTAGAATGAGCTAAGAACACAAGGAAAGGATTTTTTAAAAGAGAGAAATAAACTGATGAAGAACAAGACAAGAATGGGGGAAATTTAGGAAAGGCAAAGCTTGATATTAGCTGACACTGAAATGATTCACATACATCCTCTTGCTTGAGCCTCACAACAACTCAGGAGGTAAATCCTTAGAGGGATCATTGCCCATATTTTTGTTTTAAAGATGAGGAAGCTGACCCAGAGAGGTTAATTAATTTACCTGGAATAAACAGCAGAAGTGAGATTTGAACCCAGGTTTCCTTGACTTCCAGTCCAGCCCTACATACTTTCCATCACATTGTAAACCGATAAAAGAAAGCTGCTTCTCTTTTTTTGAGGGGAGCCTGGGTTCTCTTTAATAACACCGAGTGACAAATATCAACCACTTTATTAACCAGAGTTCTTGCAGCCTTTAGGGTTTAAGGCAAATGAGAACACTGAGCAGTACTTGGTAAGAGAAGGTTGGAATCAGAAAGGCCACAGAAACAGAAATAAAGGCAACGACTTCTAGAGCAGCAGTCCTCTCAATGGTGGTGCAGTGGGGAGACTGTCAGGCCTGAAGTGAAGAAGATCGAAGTTCAAATCCAACCTCAGGCATTAGCCACATGATCCTGGGCAGATGATTTCACCTCTGTTCTCCTTACCTTCCTCATTTGCAAAATGAGGATAAGGGTAGCACCTACCTCCCAAGGTTGCTGGAAGCACTAAATACTTAACCCAGTGCCTGGCAGGGAGTTAGTCTTACATAAATGTTTTGGGGTTGTTCGGTTGTCTCTTGTGTGACTCTTCGTGACTGCATTGGGGGTTTCTTGGCAAAGACTCTGGAGAGGTTTTCCATTTTCTTCTCCAGCTCATCTGACAGAAACTAAGGAAACTGAGGCACGAGGTTAAGTGACTTGCCCACAGTCACATAGCCAGTAAGTGTCTGAAGCCACATTTGAATTTGTCTTCCTGGCATCCGTTTCACCCTACATAAATGTTAGCTATTTGTGATTATTCTCAAAATGTGGTTGAGGAATACAGATGCTCTCAGGGGATGACAGAACTGTTTTCATAATAATAGTAAGACCTTTTCATTTCTCATATAGTTCATTTCAATAAATATAGCCTACATAAAAATTCTTTTGGAGGGGGGGAGAGGTCCTCAACAATTCTTGATAGTGTAAAAGGATCCTGAAGCCAAAAAGGTTGAGAAAGAAAGAATCATGAAAATTGAATTCAACAAGCCTTGTATTCATTCATTTATTTGTTTGTTTGTCTTTAACCCTTACCTTCTGTCTTAGAACCAATATTGGTTCTAAGACAGAAGAGTGGTAAGGGCTAGGCAATGGGAGCTAAGTGACTTGCCCAGGGTCACACAGCTGGGAAGTGTCTGAATTCATATTTGAACCCAGGACCTCCTGTCTCTGGACCTGGTTCTCATTTCACTGAGCTACACAGCTGCCCCCAAGCCTGGTATTTATTAAGTGTCTATTGTATACAGAACACTTAGCAGAAATGCTGGGGAGATAGAAAATTTAAGGTAAACACCCCCAGAGTTTATATCTGAAGAGGATGTGACTTCCTGCTCCTGTAAAGGAGAAGAGAACCCTGTAAGTACTCTAAGAACAAAACACTTCTGGAGAACCATATGGAAAAAAGGTTATTGCTACTTGGTGTTGAGGAAAATCAAGGAAGTCTTCCTGGAGCAGATGGCCTTTGAGTTGGGATAGACAGGAAGTTAACAGAAAACAAGAGGGAGTGTGGGAGGGAGTCTATGGAGTGAGCCTAGGTCCTGGTACTATTATATTCACTGTACTAGATCTACAAAGGCAAGGAGACACAGAGACAAAGCAAAGTCAAGAACATTGATTCAGACTTCTAGATTCAGATTCTAAATTCAGAAACTCTAGAAAGACTTCCGGCAATCATTGACACCAAGCTAGTGTTTCTGGTCAACAGCTACCCCAGCTATTGTATGATGAAAAGATTTCTCTGCTAGGAAAGTGACCAACCTGGGCTTGGATCCTTCCCTTGGTGTTGGCTGAATGACCATGTATGAAGTTACATCTCTGGAGCTAGTTTCCTCAACTACAAAATGGGGGTGATTATCCCTACAAGCACTTGTCTTACATAATTACTGTGAGCATTCAATGTGGTACTGTGAGTACTTTGAATACCTTAAATGGCAATGTAAAGGAACAATCATCATTATTTTATGGCACATAAAACCTGAATTTGCCAGCCAAAATCCAGCATTTGTAAAAGTATTTTCTTGCGAAAGTTTCCTGAAATTACACACACACACACACACACACACACACACACACACACACACACACACTGTCCTTACAGGTCTAATGACTGGAAACTTACATTTTTCATCCCCCTCATTTTACAGATAAGGAAACTAAAGCAGAATCCCCAAAAGTGACGTGTCCACAGTCACAAAGTAAATGACAGCTGAGAGGTGAATCCAGTCCTTAGAATCCAAGTCTGGAGCTCATTCCATGGAGACTCTTGGTCTCTTCTTCAATACCATTTCTTCTTCTTTACCCTGAAATTGAAAAAGCCCCAGCCATCCAATGGCTACAAATGAAATTTTCCCCTGCCAGGAATACTCCTGTGCAGTGTGAAAGACCAGAGTGTACCTGGAGGCCCCAGCTCCTCGCCTACCCCCTAATATTGACTAATTTCATGGCACACAGTGCTTCGTGCCCCTTGCCCCTTCCTTCCTCCATCTGGGCTGAAGCAAACCTCACTGTCACCAAACTGGGTCCATATGCCCATGTGTTAAGGTAAGGGCTGCCAGGGTGCCCAAACTTGGCCTCTCACATCAAACAGTGAGCAGTGGAAGGCTTCTGGATACACACTGGTAGGTGGTAGATTGGAGGGCTTTGGGAAGACTCCTCCTGCCCTGGGGAAGTCTTTTAAATTACCTGGTACCATTCTTTTTTTTTAATCTTTATTTTATTCCAATAACAAATTTATACATCTATTTTCCAGAGTGATAGGATTCACATTGTCTCCCTCCCTCTTCCTGGAGCTGACAAGCAATTCCACTGCTACCCTACCATTCTTAACAAAAGATCTTGGTTCCTACTTGACTTCTAAGATTCAAGATATCCATAGTGAATTTCCTTAGAAAAATCAAGCCCAGGCACCTGATTTAAAGAGAGACTCTTGACAAATTGGAATGTGCCCAGACAGGGGTAACCAGTAATGGTGAGGAGTCTGGAAAGTGGATCATAGGAGGCTCTGGTGTGGGGTCAGAGGGCAGAAGGTCAAAGAGAGACAATCTGTCTTTGAAGGAGGGAACAACTTAGATGTGAAAGAGGGATTAGACTTGGGCTCTGTCATCTCTAGTGGGCAGAACTAGCAGCGGCATAACTGGGGTAGAACAACTTGGGCCTTGTCCCAAAGGGACTCAGTTTTTAGTACCTTTACTTCTGTAGCATACAGACAACTGATTTATCACTTTATTAGCAAAAATTGGAAGCCATTGTGGATACGTGTGTAAGACAGTGGTTCTTGGAAAACAAATAGGCATTTCTTTATATTACCCACAAAACCTAGCAGAAAGCAATCGAATTCCATTTAAATAACTACAGAAATGGGTTTTATTTTTCTTACCTTCTCAATGGGTTGGGGAAAAATTTTAAACTTAAAATATAATAAGATTGGATGTTTTTAAACTACGGAAAATATAAAATAATTGAGTGTTTACCTGCCAAGACACACATAAGGACTATATAAAAAACTATAAAACATTCTTTACACAAATAAAAACAGAATTAAATAACTATATAAATATTAATTGTTTGTGGGCAGGCTGAGCCAATACAATAAAAACAATATTCCCTAAGTGATTTTATTTGGTTCCATACTAGACTACTAAAAAATTAGAGATAGAAAAAAAAGAATTCATCTGGAGGAAGAAAAGGTCAAGAATTTCAAGGGAAATAATGAAATAGAATGGGAAGGGAGGGAGCTAGCAGTACCAAATATCAAACCGTATTACAATACAGTCATCAAAAATGATTTGCTACTGGTTAAGAAACAGGAAAGTCACTTAGTGAAACAGGTTAGGTATACAATAAGCAGAAGCAAACAGAGTAGTGTAATGTTTGATAAACCCAAAGACCCCAGTTTCTGGGATAGGAACTTATGATTCAGAAAAAAGTGCTGGGAAAAAATGGAAAGGGATCTGTTAAAATCTAGGTAAAGACCAATATCTCAGATCATATTCCAAGATAAACTCTCAGTGAACACATGATTTAAACATAAAGGGTAACATCATAAACAGAGTATCAAGGAAGTAATGTGTTATGCAAGAAGGGGAACAGTACCTAATAAAACAAGGTACAGAGTAGCTCAAAGGAGATAGACTAGACAACATTGATTACATAAAATGTACAAGTTTTTGTACAAACAAAACCAATACATCTAAAATAGAAGTCTAAGAAACCTAGAAAAACTCTTTTCAGTAAGTTTCTATGATACTGGTCTCATTTACAATCTATATGGAACTGATTCAAACTTAGAACAATAGTACAAAAATATTTATAGCAGCTCTTTTTTGTGGTGCCCAAGAACTGGAAATCGAGGGGGTGCTCATCAATTGGGGAATGGCTGAACAAGTTGTGGTATCTGATTGTGATAGAATACTATTGTGCTATAAGAAATGATGAGCAAAAGGATTTCAGAAAAATCTGGGAAGATTTACATGAACTGATGCAGAATGAAGTGAGCAGAACCAGGAAAACATTGTATACAGTGACAGTATTATATGATGATAAACTGTGAATGAGTTGGCTATTCTCAGCAATGCAGTGACTCAAGGCAATTCTAAAGAACTTATGATGAAAAATGCCATCCACCTCTAGAGAAAGAACTGGTGGTGTCTGAATACAGATTGAAGCACACTTTTTAAATTTTCTTTTTGACTGTTTTTTTCTTTTGCAATACAGATAATATGGAAGTGGGTTTTCCATGACTATATATGTAGAATCTACATTAAATTTCTTTTTTTTAAATAATATTTTATTTGATCATTTCCAAGCATTATTCATTAAAGACAAAGATAATTTTCTTTTCCTCCCCCCCACCCTCCATAGCTAACATGTGATTCCACTGGGTATCACATGTGTTCTTGATTCGAACCCATTTCCATGTTGTTGGTATTTGCATTAGAGTGTTCGTTTAGAGTCTCTCCTCTGTCATGTCCCCTCAACCGTTGTAGTCAGGCAGTTGCTTTTCCTCGGTGTTTCTACTCCCACATTTTGTCCTCTGCTTATGGATAGTGTTTTTCTCCTAGATCCCTGCAGATTGTTCAGGGACATTGCATTGACCCTAATGGAGAAGTCCATTACATTCAATTGTACCACAGTGTCTCAGTCTCTGTGTACAATGTTCTCTCCTGGTTCTGCTCCTCTCGCTCTGCATCACTTCCTGGAGGTTGTTCCAGTCTCCATGGAATTCCTCCACTTTATTATTCCTTTGAGCACAATAGTATTCCATCACCAACATATACCACAATTTGTTCAGCCATTCCCCAATTGATGGGCATCCCCTCATTATCCAATTTTTTACCCCTCGTTAACCGATTTTTTACATTAAATTTCTTGCCGAAGGGTGCAGCTGGGTAGCTCACTGGACTGAGAGCCAGGTCTAGAGACAGGAAGTCCTAGTTTCAAATCTGGCCTCAGATACTGCCTAGCTGTGTGACCCTGAGCAAGTCCCTTGACCCCCATTGCCTGGCCCTTACCAGCTTCTGCCTTGGAACCAATACACAGTACTAATTCCAAGGCGGAAGGTAAGGGGTTTTTTTAAAAATTGCTTTTCTATTCAATGAAAGAGGGAGGGAGAGAATTTGGAACTCCAGATTAAAAAAAAATTAATGTTAAAAATTGTTTTACATGTAATTAGAAACAAATAAACACAAACATTTGCCCATAAACAAATAAATTTATGGAATAATAGCCATCCCCCAAATGATAAATGGTGAAAGGATATGAGCAGATCAGTCTCCAGGGAAGAAATTAATTTATCTATGTTTCATGAAAAAAATGTTCCAAATCACTAACAAGAGAAATTCAAATTGAAGCAACTCTAAAATTCTACCTTATACCCATCATATTGGCAAAGTTAATGAAAAAGGAAAATGATAAATGTTAGAAGAGCTACAGAAAATAGGTACATTAATATATTATCAGTGGGGAGCAACTAGGTGGCACAGTGGATAAGGTACCTCACCTGGAGTTGGGAGGACCTAATTTCAAATCTGGCCTCAGAGGCTTCCTGTCTGTGTGACTCTGGGCAAGTCACTTACCGCCCATTGCCTAGCCCTTACCATTCATCTGCTTTGGAACTAATACTTAGTATTGATTCTAAAGCAGAAGATAAGGGTTACACAAAAAAGAAGAATAAAAAGAAATATGTGGATGAAGCCCCAAAAGCTCATCATTAAGCAGGAGGTCTCTGAATGGCTGAGTAAGGCAGAAAGTAAGCATTTATATATATATATATATATATGTAATTTACAGATTTACCAATGGTATATATATTTTTTCATGACTATATATGTAGAATCTACATTAAATTTCTTGCCTAAGGGTGCAGCTGGGTAGCTTAGTGGACTGAGAGCCAGGCCTAGAGACAGAGGGTCCTAGGTTCAAATCTGACCATTTTAATTGCAATTTGGAACTATGCCCCATTAGTTACTAAAAGGTACAAAACTGTGCACACTCTTTGACCCCACAATGCCACACGTCGCCATCCCAAAGAACTTAAACAAAGTGGGAAAGGGCTCATATGTACAAAAAGTATTTAAAGCAGCCTTTTTGTCATGGTAAAGAATGGGAAACTAGGGAATTGCCATTAATTGGGTAATGGGTGAACAAATTGTGATATATCATTATTTATTTATTATTGTGATACCTCAGGAAATATAATGAATGCTATTAAGAAATGAGGAAAAGTTGATTTTCAGAGAAATTTGAAAAGACACGTATGAACTGATGCAGAGTGCAGGGAGCAGAATCAGGAGAACAATTCATAAGACTACTAACAGCATTGTAAATGCAAGCAATTTGGGTTGTGGCTTTTTTAATAAGACAAACGACTTCAAAAGGCAAGAACTCTGATTACTGAAATGACCAATCACAATTCCAGAGGATCCATGTTCCTGATAGATAATGGACTTGGGATGCAGAATGTATTTTTGGACACGGCCAGTGTAGAGATTTGTTTCTACTTGACTATGTATTTGTTATAAGTTTTAATTTTTCTCCATGAGGGAGGAAGGGTAGAGCAGTAAAAAAAAAAAAAATAGATTTTGTTAATTGAAAAAATTAAGTTAATCCTCTGAGATCTTTGTTGATTTTTCCACTACTCCGAGTTCTTTAAATAATCTTTTTATTTGCATTGTTTTCATCATTATGTGTATTTTCTCTTGGTGTCCCAAGTTCACTCTGCCCTAGTTTCTGTAAATCTTAGTTCCTTGAGCCCAGGAAATAGACTTGAAGAGGAATCCAGCCCCTCACAGGATGAGAAGAATGTGTACACACACACACACACACACACACACATAGGGACAGAAATAGTGTCTTTGAACCACTTGGATCCTCCAAGTGGTAATCCTGCATCTCCTTTCTCCCCTTGAGTTTCTTTATGGGAGCTTTTGAAGCCTTTTCTTCTGGGCATAAGGAAGTCTATTTACCTTTCCCTATTTTTAATGTTTACTTTTTCCATTTATAAACCTGTGTTATCCTGTGACATTTTTGAGTCAGGCATACTTCTCGGTATTACAGTTCAGAGGAGGCAACGTAGGAGCCAATCAATATCCCTAGAGAAGACCTAGAAGTAAATCAAACATTGAAATGTTTTGTCAGAAATGCTGTCTCTGTCTGGGGGCTTGGAGCTAACAACATCAACAACAAAATAAAGAGAACTACAGATCTTTTGATGGTGTTTTCCAGAGTGGAGGAGGAGGAAGTTTTATATCCAGAAACCCATTTGGCCAATGAGTTGGTTAGGGTGAGGGGCCAATAGGAGTAGTGGAACAACCCTGATCACCACCACCACCATCACACTACTTGCTCCTCAGGCTCTATGAGCTTCTTCCCAAGGGAGCGTCTTGGTCGCCCTGGGCTCCACATTCTGTTCCACTACTCATAGCAGGGCACAAGCCTCCCCAGGAAGGGACCTCAGGATTTCCTCCAGACTATGTCTCACTACCGCCCAATGCCTAAGACACTTAGGTAATGTCTCAGGGCATCCCTGCCCCCTATTGACTTACTCCATAAATTAAAATTACTATAGTAGTTAGTGCTCTGAGACTAGGACCACTAGACAGAAATAACAGGACAGATTTCAGCATAATAGAATATAAAACATAAAAAAACATATTCCTATAAAGTCAGTAACAATAACCAATCAACTAACCACTGGAGCAACCAAAGCACTGGATTTTGAACTATTTACGTCTCAATCAGCTGAGGAAGACAAATCAGTAAACCTTATGCCTGCATATTTTATATTTCAAATTTTTTGATATCTCTTGTTTATGCATGACTTTCCTTTCTGATTTATTTCTTCTCCCCTTTCCTCTACCAGATAACCATCCCTTATAACAAAGAATTGTAAAAAAAGAGAAAAAAAACACAACTGCACATTTTAACAAAGTAAAATCCAGCCTGACAAATTAACAATTGAACAACAAACAAATAAAATATATGCTTGCTCTAAGTCTTCACCACATGCAGACTTTTGATGCTTAATGCCTATGACCATCCTCAGAGTTATAGATTTGGGGAGTACTGGAAGGAATCTCATTGACCATTTAGTTCAAAGGATACCTAAATGAGGGGCAGGTGGGTGGCAACTTAGCTGTGTGACTGTGGCCAAGTCACTTAACCCTGTTTGCCTCAGTTTCCTCATCTGTAAAATGAGCCAAAGAAGGAAATAGCAAACCACTCTAGTATCTTTGCCAAGAAAATCTCAAATGGGGTATGAAAAGTTGGAAATGACTGAACAAGAATATACCTAAACAATAATCTCTACAATACCACAGGAGTGGAAATCCAGACAGTACTTGAAGCCCTTCAATGAGAAGAGACCCACTCACTACCTCCTGGAGACAGCCCATTCCACTTACGGTTAGTTCTAATTGGCAGGAAATTTTTGGCTTTTTTTTTTTTCGACACCCCCCCCCCACCCCCAATCTGTTTTTCAGTTATCTGCTTCTGTATCTTCTACTTACAGGTCCATTCTCTCTCAAAAGAATCCATCAGTTCATAGTCCCACCAGCTGTGTAATAGAGTGCCTGATTCCCCATTCTCTAAGATCCAACACCTTTACCCCTTGGTTTTATGCATTTTTTTGGTTTGTTTTCCAAATTTAATGGGGGTTAGATGGCATTTTAGGACAGTTAAGTGGCACAGTGGATAGAGTCAGAAAGACCTGCATCAAAACACGGCCTCAATTGTGGAACAATCCCATGTAATGGTCTTTACTAGTAGTAGCGATGCAATAATCCAAGGCACTCCTGAAAAAACGCTAGTGTGCAAATAGAAGTTTGCTATACCTGAACTACATTTACCCAGCATCCTTTGAAGTTATGTCCTCATTTTACATATGGAGGCTTGGAAGATAAATTTGGCTGAGACCCACACTGCTGCGGGGCTCATTTTGAGCTTGGGTTTTTGGTAAAGCGTGGCAGGAGTGGGTCTCTCTGGCTCTGTGCACTTGGCTGAATTAGCCCCTTTCTTACTCACTTTGTTATGATTAAATCCTATAGAATAAATACTTTGAGTATTCATTTTAATCTCACACTATCCACATTGAGAGAAAGAACTGTGGGAGTAGAAATGCAAAGTAAAAACATATGACTTATCACTTATTCCTTGTATATATGGGCATATGATTTGGGGTTTTGGCTCTATAGCAAAAATGAATAATATGGAAAAAGGTAACATTTGTACAACCCAGGGGAATGGCTTCTTGGCTCTGGGAAAGGGGAGGGAAGAGGGGAAAAAAAGAAAATGAATCATGGAAACATGGAAAAATATTTTACAATAAATAAATAAAAATAAAAAAAAAAACATGGTCTCAGACACTTACTGTGTGACCCTGGGCAAGTCTTTAACTCCATTTACCTCAGCCGGAAAAGGAAATGGAAAACCATTCCAGTATCTGTGCCAAGAAAACTCCAAATAGGATCATGAAGAATTGGGCACAAAAAAATTGAACAAAGATGGTATTTTTAAATTGTCCTGAGTTTTAGGGAATATGAACAACAGATAATAAATTCAGAGCTGGGAAGTACCTTAAAAGTCATCTACTCCAGCTCCATCATTTAAAAATAAAAGAATGAAGGCCCAGAACAGAGATGTAATTTGTCCCAGGTTACACAGATTGTTGCCATCGTTGTAGATATCTTGTCTCGGTGCTGCTTATTTCACTCTGATCCAGTGACTACACATCTTTCTATAATTCTCTGAATTCATCCTATTCTTCATTTCTTGCTGCAAAACATATTTATGTATATATATTACATTATATTCACATACCATAGTTTTTTAGCCATAAATGTCAGAGCTGAGATTCAAATCCAGATAGACCTCTGACTTCAAATCCACCACGTTCCCCACTAAACCACAATCCTTTGTGGTTTTTGTTTTGTTTTGTCCTTTACCTAGATGTGATTTCATGGAGGTAAAAACTCTTGGAAAGATCACTCTACCAAGATTTATCAACAACTATTCTCCAACACACTAAGTTCCCCTTCCTTTTAGGACAATTAAGAAATAAATATTCCTTCAACCTGAAGTCCTTTCTGAAAGAATCAATTAGCTTTCTAGAAAAACAATGTCCTAAACTGAAACCTTTTAAAGTTACTCTAATCAAATGCCAAACCAGTTTCTAACCCATCTAGTTGACTAGGTCACTGAGAGATGAAATGATTTGCCCAGGGTCATCCAGCTGGAATTGTTCAGAGTGGGGATTTGAACTCTGGTCTTTCTGACTCAGGCTGACTCTCTACTATACCATATGCTCAAGGTTATTAACAATCTCTATTTCTTCCTCCAAAAATTGCCTGTTCATGTCCTTTGACCATCTTTCCATTAGTGAGGCTGAATATCCCTCTAATTGAGATAGATCGGTGTCTTAGAGATTCCAGATGTGAGGCCTTTATCTTCTGTATTTACCACAAAAATTTTTTTCCAAATGTTTCTTTTCTTTTTATTTTGAGTCTATTACTATTTGTTGCAAAAAAGCCCCAAGATCCCTGTATAATCAAAGCCATGGATTTTGTCACTAAGAGTTTTTTCCAATTATGTTTGATAAAAATATTTCTTCCCTCCATAATTGAAGCAAATATTATTACTTTTTCTTCAGGTCTTTAAATATTTTTTTCCTTGCAGCTATACAATTTTCTCAAACATTGTTTAAAACTGAAGACTGATTCCATTTGCTGGTGGTATTTTTAGACATATTTTTATCAAGTACTATCCTAGAGTTCCATTTCTGGTTCACTATTCTATGTCATTGACCTGCTTCTTTATTCTTTTTCTGGTACCAGACAGTTTGTAGAATTGTTTCTTGCTTTCTCATACATTCAGAAACCTCACACGAGAAGTCTCCTATCATCCATTCTCTTTTTCATTGTTTCTGATCTTTTTGCCCTGCTACTTTTCCATCTGTATTTTGTTATGTTGATCTAATTCTGTGAAGGAGCCTATTGACATTTTGATTGCTAATGAATTAAATCTGAACATTAATTTGGGGAAGACTGACTTAAAAAGAACAACTGTATTTGTTAAACCTAACCATACTTAGGATATATGGCTGCATGGGTTTGGTTCTTTAAGGAAAAACTTTTTTATTTGTTTTTTATTTTTTTAATTATATTTTATTTCATCATTTCCAAGCATTATTCATTAAAGACATAGATCATTTTCTTTTCCTCCCCCCCACCCCCCCACCCCCCATAGCCGACACGTAAATCCACTGGGCATTACATGAAAAACTTTTTTATTTAAAAAAAATACATTTGGGGGCAGCTGGGTAGCTCAGTGGATTGAGAGCCAGGCCTAGAGATGGGAGGTCCTAGGTTCGAATCTGACCTCAGACACTTCCCAGCTGTGTGACCCTGGGCAAGTTGATTAACCCCCATTGCCTAGCCCTGATCACTCTTCTGCCTTGGAACCAATACAGAGTATTGACTCCAAGATGGAAGGTAAGGGTTTAAAAAAAAATACATTTTTCAGTCATTTCTCACTTCATTCCTCCCCATGTGACAAAGTAACAAGTTCTTAATCAGAGATCATATCTAACAAGATATACAGTATTCTGTCCTCAAATCCGCCCCTTTCAACTAGGGAGAGGAGACATATTTCCATTATCATTCTCTGAGATGTTTGTTGGTTCTTCCATTATTCAGGGTGTTTTTAGTGATCTTTTCCCTTAAATTGTTGTCATCGTTGTAGATATCTTGTCTCGGCGCTGCTTATTTCACTCTGCCCCAGTGCCTACAGATCTTTCTATAATTCTCTGAATTCATCCTATTCTTCACTTCTTGCTGCAAAACATATTTATGTACGTATATTGTATTATATCCACATACCATACTTTTTTAGCCATCAATTACACCATCCAGCAATGGAATGGATTACCTTCTAAGTTAGTGAACTCTCTGAGAATGGAGGGCTTTTGAAACAGGCTGCCTGTCCATCTGCCAGGAAGGTTGTAGAAAAGGCTGGAGCATTAGATGGGAAGTTAGTTGAGAATCAACTTAAGTTTCTTGTCTTCCCTCCCCATGTCTTGCCTTCCAGGGCTTTCCCTGCTTCCTATAAATATGATCAGGTATTCCTCATTCTTAAAAGACCTTCACTTGACCCTACCATCCCCTCAAACTGCCTTTTTAGTTTTTTTTTATTGATTTATTTTATTTTATTTTTTTAATATATTTTATTTGATCATTTCCAAGCATTATTCGTTAAAGACATAGATCATTTTCTTTTCCTCCCCCCCCCCACCCCCCATAGCCGACGCGTAAGTCCACTGGGCATTAGATGTTTTCTTGATTTGAACCCATTGCTTTGTTGATAGTATTTGCATTAGAGTGTTCATTTAGAGTCTATCCTCTGTCATGTCCCCTCAACCTCTGTATTCAGGCAGTTGCTTTTCCTCGGTGTTTCCACTCCCATAGTTTATCCTTTGCTTATGAATGGTGTTTTTTCCTCCTGGATCCCTGCAAGTTGTTCAGGGACATTACACCGCCACTAATGGAGAAGTCCATTACGTTCGATGATACCACAGTGTGTCAAACTGCCTTTTTAAAAAAGCCCTTACCTTCCATCTTAGAATCAATACTAAGTATTGATTCTATTGAATAAGGTAGAAGAGTGGTAAGAGTTAGGCAATGGGGGTCAAGTGACTTACCCAGGGTCACGGAGCTTGGAAGTGGCTGAGATTATATTTGAACCTAGGACATCCCATCTCTTAGGCCTGGCTGTAATCCAATAACCACTTAGCTGCCCCCTCAAACTGCTTTCCGATATCCTTCTTTCATCAAACTCCTAGAAAAAGCTGTTTTTTTTCTAATCACTTCCATCTTCCTTTCAACACTTTGCAGTCTGGCTTTTTGGACTTATATAACAGAAATTGCTCCAAAGTTTTAAAACTTTTGTTTTTATCAATGAACACTTATTTTTTCTCTCCTCATTCCTTGCCATTTCCTTAAAAAAATGCAAAAAAAAAAAACCCTCATAACAAGCATGAGTAGTTACAGAAAATAAATCCTTATTTTTTAGCTAGGTCCAGAAATGCATGCTTCATTCTGTATCTTGAATCTATCACCTATGTCAGGAGATAGATGGCATCCTTTATCATACATCCTTTGGAGTCATGGTTGGTCACTGCCCTGATAGGAATCTTTCAAAGTTGCTATCTTTACGATGTGGTTATTTATATAAATTCTTCTACTGGTCCTGCTCATTTCATTCTGCATCAGGTCATACAAGTCTTCCCAAGTTCATCTGAAACCATCTTTTTCATCATTAAAAAAAAAACCCAACTCTTCCCTTCTATCTTAGAATCAATACCAGGTGTTGGTTCCAAGGCAGAAGAGCAGTATGGGGTAGGCAATAGGGGTTAAGTGACTTGCCCAGGGTCACATAGTTAGGAAGTGTCTCAGCTCCGATTTGAACCCAGGAGCTCCCATCTCTAGGCCTGGCTTTCACTAGCTTTCACCAGGCAACCACCTAGCTACTCACTCCATCATTTTTTACAATACAATAATATTCGGTTGCATTTATGCATCACAATTTGTTCAACCATTCCCCAATGGATGGGCACCTCAGTTTCCAGGTCTTTGCCCCCACAAAAAGAGCAGCTATAAATATTTTTGTACATGTGGGTCCTTTTCCTCTTTCTTTGATATCTTTGGGATATAAGTCAAGTGGTGGGATTTTGCAGTTTGGTGCTGTTGGTAATATGCCAAGAATCTCTTGACTGCCCAACCCCATGGCCTCTGTCATCCTTGGCCTTTCTGCAGCATCTGTTACTATAGATTCTTCTCTCTTCCTGAATACTTTCTTCCTGCTGGGTTTTTGCTCTCTTGGCTCTCCTTCTCTCTTTTTGCTTTGCTGCCATGTACCTGGACTTTCTTCTCCTCCCGTTGTACACCTGGAGCTTCTTGAGCAAGGGAGGAACACGGTTAGACGGGCGCTTTAGGAATATCGCTTTGGCAGCTGTGTGAAAAATGAATAGGAGACTCGAGGCAGAATGGGCAACCGAGGCTATTATAATAATTCAGAAAAGAGACGAGGAAGCCCCAAAGTGGGGTGAAGGCTGAGGGAGTGGGGCAAGCTTTGGTGGCACGGTAGGAGGACAAGGAAATAATGGGTGCTGTAAATCTTATGGGTTTAATTATCATCTCTCTGGAGATGACTTCCAGATCAACGTTAGCCATCATCTCTCTCATCAACTCTAGTCTGATATCTATTTTATTTTTAATTTTTTTTAAACCCTTACCTTCCATCTTGGAGTCAATACTGTGTATTGGCTCCAAGGCAGAAGAGTGGTAAGGGCTAGGCAATGGGGGTCAAGTGACTTGCCCAGGGTCACACAGCTGGGAAGTGTCTGAGGCCAGATTTGAACCCAGGACCTCCCATCTCTGGACCTGACTCTCAATCCACTGAGCCACCCAGCTGCCCCCCTTCTAGTCTGATATCACCAGCTGTCTATCATACATTTCCAAGTGGATGTTCCATAAGCCTCTCAAACTCAACATATCCCAAACAGCACTTCCTATGGCCTTGCCCACTCGCCATCCCACCAAAGCCTACCCTTCTTCCTAACTTCCCTATTTCTGTTATGGGCATCATTACTTTACGGGATGTCACCTAGCTTCACAATCTTGGAGTCATCCTGAAATCTTTTTTTTTTTTAAACCCTTACCTTCCATCTTAGAATCAAAACTGTGTACTGATTCCAGGGCAGAAGAGCAGTAAGGGCTAAGCAATGGGGTTAAGTGACTTGCCCAAGGTCACCCAGCTAGGAAATGACTTACATCCTTAAGTCTTGACTCTGCTTCATTTCCATATCCAATCAGTTGTTACCTTGTCAAGTTGACTTCCAGGATCTCCCTCCTTCTCTCCCACCATCCCCCTCTCTCCCTCTCTCCTTCCCTCACCACCCCCTCTCATCCATTTATCATTAATTATCTATATACATTTCCAAGTGAATGACCCATAAACATTGCTCGAATAGCACCCATTATTTCCTTGTCCTCCTACCATGCCACCAAAGCTTGCCCCACTCCCTCAGCCTTCACCCCACTTTGGGGCTTCCTCGTCTGTTTTCTGAATTATAATAGCCTCGGTTGCCCATTCTGCCTCGAGTCTCCTATTCATTTTTCACACAGCTGCCAAAGCGATATTCCTAAAGCGCCCGTCTAACCGTGTTCCTCCCTTGCTCAAGAAGCTCCAGACACTCTTTATTACCTCTAAGATCAACTGAAAATGTCTCTGTTTGTCCTCTAAAGCCCTTCACAATCTGACATTAGCCAATCGGCTCAGCTTCATTACACAAGACTTTCCTTCACTCTGGGATCAGCCACACTGTCTTTCTTGCAGTTTCCCCCCTGACACTCCATCGCTGGCATCTCATGCCCTCTCCCCTCACTTCCACCTCTTGCAGCCCTCAGCCAGCGTAGGCATTAGTTGGTCTTTGTCCAGGCTATCCTCCCCCACATGCACTTGATACAGTCACAGAAAGCAAAGGGCAAATCTAAGTTGGAGAAACAGCTGCTGGGCTCAGGGGTTGGGGTACGGTGCCCAGGCCCCCAGTTAGACAGAATTTAGGCTTGGCAAAGTCCGCTTCTTTTTGGTTACATTTTACCTTCCACGCTGCCTCCCTCCTTCTCTTCTCATCCCCCACTAGAGAAGGCTACCATTCGACAGAGAGATGTACAAACATCCCATGCCAACTTCCATTCGCCGGTCCTCTCCTCGGCGAGGTAGACGCCGTCCACGGTTCTTCTTTAAGCAATATGGCTGTTGCTGGACACGATGTTCTCTTAGCTCTGCTCGTTTCTCTCCTCCTTATTTCATGCCAGTCTTTCCATGTTTTTCTAAACTCATCATGTCTTACTCCATCACAATGATATGCCATCGCTCGTTTAGCTATTCCCCACTGATGGGCGACCCTTTAATTTCCAGGTTGTTGTTGGCTTTGTTTGTTTTTGCCACCACAAAGAGCTGCTATAAATATTTTAGAATGTATAAGTTCAGGGGACATCTAGGTAGCTCAATGGAAGTCCTGGATTCAAATCTGGCCTCAGATACTCTCTAGTGGTGTGACCCTGGGTAAATCACTTAACCCCCATTGCCCAGACCTCAACTTCTCTTTGGCCATGGAACCCATACAGAGTATTGATTCAAAGATGGAAGGTAAGGGTTTAAAACAAATATATAGGTTCTGTTCCTTTCTCTTTGATCACCCAATAGTGGTATTGTTGGGTCAAAGGGTATGTACATAGTCTAATAACTCTCTGGGCATGGTTTCAGATTGTTCTCCAAAACGATTGGATCAGTTCACAGTTCCAAAGCCTGCCCTTTAGGGGAAGAGATTGGGTTCTCTTCTCTTATACTCTGGGCCATGTTACACCTCCCACCCTCAGTTCCCCAAGGATGATTTTTCTTAGGGCTCCTGAATAGAACCTCTCCCTAAAAGAAGGGAATAAAAACCTTATTCTCTATGCACATATAAATCAGATAAGGGACAGATCCTACACACAAAAGGAATAGTAGCAACAAATACTAGCAAAGAAAGCAGAATTCTGCAACAACTTATAACTTCTATGGCAACCTACTGGGAGGCTGATACTTAAACTTCACCAGAAAAGAAAGTTTAGGACTTGATTTGAAAGCGATGAGAGGACACACAAAATAGCCCACTCTTTTGTGGAGGGTGGAAGTCCACAGGTGCCACCCATTGCGCTATGTTTTCAGATTTTTTTCAATGCATTGGTCACTTGTGCTGATTTTTTTTCCTCTTCCTTAAGTAATATTACTTATTCTATGGGAAGGCTCACTGGGAGCTGATGGGGAAAGAATACTTGAGATGACTATGATGATGTAAGAAATAAAACACAGAGGGAGCAGCTGGGTGGCTCAGTGGATTGAGAGCCAGGCCTAGAGACAGGAGGTCCTGGGTTCAAATTTGGTCTCAGACACTTCCCAGCTGTGTGACCCTGGGCAAGTCACTTAACCCCCATTGCCTAGCCCTTACCACTCTTCTGCCTTGGAGCCAATACACAATATTGACTCTAAGATGGAAGGTAAGGGTTAAAAAAAATAAGAAATAAAACACATCAATAAAAACTTCTCTTAAAAAAGGAAGAAAAAATAAAAGAAAGCAGTTGGCAGTACTACTAATTAGGTGTTTTGCACTTCACCTTGGCTTAGCACTTTTTGAACAACTCTCAATGCATATATACTAGTAAAACAGCGAGGCTTGGGCCAATCTTCTCGCTGCTCATCATCTTCTTCAAGGACTCAACTTCCTGTGAAGCCAGCCCTCTCCTGCTTCCTCAGTAATCAGCTGCCCAATCAGTGGATCCAGGACCTGCAGACCTCTTGAACTCAGAGTTGCTTCCAAGCCCAGACAGATCTCCTCAAGACCTCTGATGGATCACAAACTCAGGAAAGTCCCCTTGCAATATAAAATGGGGTAGGGAATAACATACTACATCATTAAAAAAAAAATCTTTATCTTCTTAGAATTGCTATTGAGTATTGGTTCCAAGGCAGAAGAGTGGTAAGGGCTAGACGTGACTTGCAAGTGAATTTCCCAGGGTCACACAGCTAGGAAGTGTCTGAATCTAGATTTGATCCCAGGACCTCCCATTTTGGGGACTAGCTCTCTATCCACTGAGCCACCTAGCCACACCCACACTATGTCATATTAAAACTTAAAGTCCTTTTACTTATGAGAAAGAGCACTATCCACATTCAGAGAAAGAACTGTGGGAGCAGAAACACAGAAGAAAAACAACTGCCTGATCACATGGGTCTGTGATGGGGATATGATTGGGGATGTAGACTCTAAAGGATCGCCACAGTGCAAATATCAATAATATGGAAATAGGTCTTGATCAATGACACATGTAAAACCCAGTGGAATTGTGCGTTGGCTACAGGAGGAGGGGTGAGAGGAGGGGAGGGAAAGAACATGAATCATGTGACCATGGAAACATATTCTAAATTAACTAATGAAATAAAATTTTAAAAAAAATTGCCCCCCCCCCCATAAAAGTTCAAGTCCTTTTGGCATTGGGCTACCACCCAGGCTCTAAACATCCACCTGGTCCCAAGTCAGAAATGGCAACTCAGAGTATGTTTGAGAGGAGGGGGACGGTGCCCCCCCAGATAACAGGGGTAATGAGGCTGTATGTTACCGAGGTGTCAAACTAGCTTCCCTGAGTCATCTAAGTCAATTCAGAATTATATGAAGAAAGAGACTAATATGTCTATCTCCTTTGATTCTGCGGCTAAGCATATACCCTAAGGAGGTCAATGACAGAGGGGCCCCAGCAGACATCAAAAACATTTATAGCAGCACTTTTTGTAGTAGCAAAAAAAACTGGAAACAAAGTAGATTGTTTTGGTTTAGCAAAGAATGACTAAGCAAGTTTTGGTACACGATGTAATAGAATATTGCTATTGTGTGAAACAAAATGATAATAATTGTTAGCATTTATATAGTATCTTAAAGTTTATAAAGTGTTTTATAAATATTATCCAGAAGCAGCTAGGTGGCTCAGTGGATAAAGAACATTGTGTGTTCCCCTACAGAGTATAAGAGGGGGAAGCTGGGTGGTTCAGTAGAGAGAGAGCCAGTTCCAAAGATGGGAGGTCCTGGGTTCAAATCGAACATCCGACACGTCCTAGTCGTGTGACCCTGGGCTAGTCACTTGAACCCCCATTGCCCAGCCCTTATAGCTCTTCTGCCTTAGAACCAATACCCAGTATTGATTCTAAAACATAAGAGTTAAAACAAAACTAAATTTGATTGACCTGAAAGAGGGCATGGAATTGGCTGGCTGAAAAATGGCTTTAGTTCTGGCCTGGCCTCTGTCCAACTCTTGCACTGACTGGTGCCAGCAGGCTTAGTTCTTTAAAGGCTTACAGGGGTAGGTGGGGCTGGGATTCAGCCCTAGATGGCCAAACTTGTTGAATGAGTGCTCCCCGTGCACTACTTCCAGGGACTCATTGCTCCTTCCCCTTAACCCTTGGCAATATTACTGTCTCCCCATCCACAGTCTATCAATCAATTAGTATTTATGAAATACTCATCATGTACAGGCTCTGGGCTAAGCTCAAAGAACAGGGGAAAACAATGGTCCCTGCCCTCAAAGAGCTTACAGTCTAATGGAGGAGACAACCTAGAAATAACTAGGCACAGAGAAGATTCAAGTAACCCCAGTCCCCAAACTCATTGTTATAGGATTCTCCTCAGGCTAGAGAGGAATGTCTTACCCTGAGGAAGAGGCAGGGATAGGCTAGACTTGGCAAAAGGAGAGCCAGGGCCAGTGTCTTCAGTCTTGGATCTTCTGTAGCTGTGGAATCTCTTCAGACTTTAAAGATAAGTTCAATGCTTTCATTTTGCAGAGGATGAGGAAGTGACGCATCTGAGGCCACACTGATAGTAGAAGCACACTTGACTTTTCATTTCTTGTCATTCATTCATAAATTCTTACATCCTACAAGCATTTATTAAATATCTACCATATGCAAAAAGCACTGTGTCCAGTGCTAAGGTTACTGAGAAAATGAAAAAGAGATCTTGCTTAAATAAGCTTACATTCTACTGGGTGGATGCAATGTTATAAATAAATATAGATATTTGAGTATGTTGTTATATTTATAATACTATTATGTTAATATAGCATTATAAATATATTCATTGTATAATTATGTAATTATATGTTATTGATAAAGGTAAATAAGATACATTTATAAGAGTAAATAAAGATAATTTAAAAATTAGGAGGGAAAGGACACTAGAACTAGGGCAGCATTGGCAAAAGTTTTCAAATTCGCATGCCCAAACTGCAACTTCAAGCTCCTGTGAGCCCCCAGAGCAGAGAGAGGAAGTATTCGCCTTAGGCAGCAGGACAGAGGGATGAGCCATGCAAAAAATGTCTTTAGGCACTGGGAATGGAGCAGCTCCTGCCCTGTGCTGGCTGGGCATGTGAGCCAATACTTCCTCAAGACTGAACTTGAGTCATGAAAGTCATGAAAGACTTCTGATAAGACATCACCCCTAAGCTGGGCCAAACTAAGGCTTCTAAGATGCTGAGGTAAGGAAGAACATTCCATGCATGGGGCACAGCCTGGGGGGAAAAAGCCCATTGGGGCAATTTAACTGAAACAGAGAGTTTATGAATGATAAATAAGTCTGGTAAGATCTTCCAGAGCCAGACTGTGAAGGCTAGGCTTCAAATGCCAAGCTGAGAAGTTTGAATTTTACCCAGAGACAATGCAACCCTTGGAGGTAGGTGCTATTATTACCCTATTATAAAGAGAGAAAAAACTGAGGCTGAGGAAAGTTATGAAATGTGCCCAGAAATCACACAGATAAGAAGATTCCAAGGCATAATTTGAACTCAGGCTTCCTGACTCCTTCCATTGTCTCTAAATTGAATAAATTGGGATTTGAGTTATAGAGAGGAGCTGAATGACCTGAAATGCAGAGGTGCAGAATGCAGTGTAAAGACACTTGGAGAACAAAGGATGGAAGTGGTCCTCAATCCCAAGTTATCTTGGCCACATGCATCCCCATTTTGTGTGCTGGAACTTCACAGCTTGTGTCCCATTGACACTGTGAGTATTTGTGCTAGAGTGTGCCCCAGATTTGGGGTCAGAGGGAGGAGGAGCTCTATCAGGGTTCTTACTATGCCATTTTAGAAAGTACCTTTCCTTTGAGACCAGCATCTCCTGGGTGAGGGCTTTCGGGGCTGCCTATCCACCTTTGGTGTCCACCTCTCACTCGATTCTCACGTGTGGCTCCAAGAAGCTATGGCAGGTGCAGCAGCTGCACCCTGGTAAATCTGTCTTGGCAGACAGGCTCAACCAGTTGAAGGCAATGGACAGGTTTCAAGCTAGTTGGTGAGTTAGGAGGTGTCTACCGGAAGCATGTGAAGACTTCTCAAGGCAGATGGGAACAATTCCTTCCAATGGCCATGAAGTCAGCCTTTGTGGTTGCAAAACAAACTGGGTCCAAGGCTCTCAGGAAACCAGGAACCCTGAAGCTTGGTTTCTATGAATTTAATATATAATTTGGAGGGAGTGAAAACCAGGATTATATGGATTGAGACGCCTGCTTTCTCATTGGCGGAGGATATCAGGAGACACTGAGGTGAAAGGAAGGAGGAGTTCTATGATAGTCCTTAAGTTGGGTGACCTTTGGGAGTGGGAGTAATCTTGTGACCTCCAAAATCAAGTGACTTATAAGCAGTTGAAACTTTAGTTTCACAAAATTTCAGATAAAGGTGAAATGGAATCACTAATGTTATTTTTTTAATGCAACAAGTTCTAAATTTCTCTGACCCAATGAAATAGTCGCACAATGTCAAAGATGAAAGATACTAGAGCCAATCTTTCCACTCACCTTTAGGGTTCCATCTCCAGTCTCTGTCCTTTTGTACAAGTTATCCTTTGTTGTCTGTTCATCATATGTTTCCAGCTCCTAGGACTCCAACTTCCTTCAAGATTCCACTCAAGCCTCACCTTAAATCATCTCATCTATATTGTGTGTGTGTGTGGTCACCCCTGATAAAATGCAAACTCCCTGAGGGCAGGAGTTGTTTTGTTTGTTTTTCTCTATTCCTAGCACTTGGAGAATTAATTGGAATAGCCAGCCTTTATTTAGTATTTGAGGTATTGAAAAGCACTTCATAAATATGAACTTAGCTGATCTTCATATCATGGAGGGGGGGCAGGGTCAGTGCTATTATTACCCCCATTTTTCAGAATAGGAAACTGAGACAAAGATTAAGTGACTTGGCTAGGTTCAAACCCAGGTCTTCCATTGCTCTAGCCATATGGTTTAATAAACTGCTTGTCCATGGTTTGATTAGTGTGAGAAAGGGGTTCTGGAAATCTTATAGATGAGCTATTATTATTATTTTACACCAGCGGCCACTAACTAGAAGGAAGAGCTGGGACTCCAGAATGCTGGAACCCACCAGGACAGAGCCTTTGCTGTGTCCTTGGGAGAAATGAAAATCAGGGCATCGAGCGTAATGATTAAAATAGTGGAAGACATAAACTGTTACAGATAAAAGAGTGGTTGCCTTAAATTGTGACGGCAGAAAATGTGTTTTCAAGAGTGTCTTGTTTTTAAATCAAATATAAGGTGGTCGCCAGGGAAAAATTCCCAAATATGAAATATACCCAAGTTAACTGGGTTTTATAGAGATTTTAATTAATACAAATGAGGAATTAAAGAAAGGGAGAGAGAGAAAAAGGAAATAATGAGAAAAAAGACAGGCTGGCCCAGGCCAGCCCAGGCTCAAGCCCTAAGAGAGAGATCAGTCAGTCTTTTATGCACTCACCACAAGATTTGTCCAAGCAAGGATTCTAGTGTTCAGAGAGACACCAGTTCAGCTTTGGCCAGCTGCTATCTCCAGAGAGAGTTCCTCTGAGACTTCCCTTCAAGGCAGCTTTTCCTCTCCTTTTTTTTCTTTTTGTAAACATTATTTTATTTGGACATTTCCAAACATTATTCATTGGAAACAAAGATCATTTTCTCCGCCCCCCCCCCACCTCTCCCGTAGCCGACACACAATTCCACTGGGTATCACATGTGTTCTTGATTCGAACCCATTTCCATGTTGTTGGTATTTGCATTAGTGTTCGTTTAGAGTCTCTCCTCAGTCATGTCCCCTCAATCCCTGTAGTCAAGCAATTGCTTTTCTTCGGTGTTTTTACTCCCACCATTTGTCCTCTGCTTGTGGGTAGTGTTTTTTTCTCCTTGATCCCTGCAGGTTGTTCAGGGACATTGCATTGACACTAATGGAAAAGTCCATTACGTTCGATTGTACCACAGTGTATCAGTCTCTGTGTACAATGTTCTCCTGGTTCTGTTCCTCTCACTCTGCATCAATTCCTGGAGGTCATTCCAGTCCCCATGGAATTCCTCCACTTTATTATTCCTTTGAGCACAATAGTATTCCATCACCAACATATACCACAATTTGTTCAGCCATTCCCCAATTGAAGGGCATCCCCTCATTTTCCAATTTTTGGCCACCACAAAGAGTGCAGCTATGAATATTCTTGTACAAGTCTTTTTCCTTATGATCTCTTTGGGGTGCAAACCCAGCAGTGCTATGGCTGGATCAAAGGGCAGACAGTCTTTTATCGCCCTTTGGGCATAGTTCCAAATTGCCCTCCAGAATGGTTGGATCAATTCACAACTCTACCAGCAATGAATTAGTGTCCCTACTTTGCCACATCCTCTCCAGCATTCATTACTTTCCATAGCCTTCATGTTAACCAATCTGCTAGGTGTGAGCTGATACCTCAAAGTTGTTTTGATTTGCATTTCTCTGATTATAAGAGATGTAGAACACTTTTTCATGTGCTTATTAATAGTTTTGATTTCTTTGGTTGAGAACTGCCTGTTCATGTCCCTTGCCCATTTATCAATTGGAGAATGGCTTGATTTTTTGTACAATTGATTTAGCTCTTTGTAAATTTGAGTAATTAAACTTTTGTCAGAGGTTTTTATGAAGATTTTTCCCCAATTTGTTGCTTCCCTTCTAATTTTGGTTACATTGGTTTTGTTTGTACAAAACCTTTTTAATTTGATATAATCAAAATTGTTTATTTTACATTTTGTGACTCTTTCTATGTCTTGCTTGGTTTTAAAGTCTTTCCCTTCCCACAGGTCTGACATGTATATTATTCTGTGATCACCTAATTTTCTTATAGTTTCCTTCTTTATAGTCAGATCATTCACCCATTTTGAATTTATCTTGGTGTAGGGTGTGAGGTGTTGATCTAAACCTAATCTTTCCCACACTGTCCTCCAATTTTTCCAGCAGTTTTTATGAAATAGTGGATTTTTGTCCCAAAAGCTGGGATCTTTGGGTTTGTCATATACTGTCTTGCTGAGGTCACATATCCCAAGTCTATTCCACTGATCCTCCTTTCTGTCTCTTAGCCAGTACCAAATTGTTTTGATGACCGCTGCTTTATAATATAGTCTGAGATCTGGGACTGCAAGGCCCCCCTCCTTTGTATTTTTTTTCATTATTTCCCTGGATATCCTTGATCCTTTGTTCTTCCAAATGAACTTTGTTATGTTTTTTTCTAAATCAGTAAAAACATTTTTTTGGAAGTTCAATGGGTATGGCACTAAATAGATAAATAAGTTTGGGTAGGATGGTCATTTTTATTATATTGGCTCGTCCTACCCATGAGCAGTTAATGTTTTTCCAATTGTTCAAGTCTAGTTTTAGTTGTGTGGAGAGTGTTTTGTAGTTGTGTTCATATAGTTCCTGTGTTTGTCTCAGGAGATAGATTCCCAAGTATTTTATTTTGTCTAAGGTGATTTTGAATGGGTTTTCTCTTTCTAGTTCTTGCTGCTGAGCTGTGTTGGAAATATATAGAAATGCTGATGACTTATGTGGGTTTATTTTGTATCCTGCAACTTTGCTAAAGTTGTTGATTATTTCGATTAGCTTTTTGGTTGAATCTCTAGGATTCTTTAAGTAGACCATCATGTCATCTGCAAAGAGTGATAACTTGGTCTCCTCCTTGCCTATTTTAATGCCTTCAATTTCTTTTTCTTCTCTAATTGCTACTGCTAGTGTTTCTAGTACAATGTCAAATAGTAGAGGTGAAAATGGGCATCCTTGTTTCATTCCTGATCTTATTGGGAATGCATCTAGTTTATCCCCATTGCAGATGATGTTTGCTGATGGTTTTAGATATATACTGTTTATTATTTTTAGGAACAACTGTTCTATTCCTATGCTTTCCAGTGTTTTTAATAGGAATGGGTGTTGTATTTTATCAAAGGCTTTTTCTGCGTCTATTGAAAAAATCATGTGATTTTTGTTGGTTTGCTTGTTGATGTGGTCAATTATGTGGATAGTTTTCCTAATATTGAACCAGCCCTGCATCCCTGGTATAAATCCTACTTGATCATGGTGAATGACCCTTCTGATCACTTGCTGGAGTCTTTTTGCTAGTATCCTATTTAAGATTTTTGCATCTATATTCATTAGGGAGATTGGTCTATAGTTTTCTTTCTCTTTTTGGCCTGCCTGGCTTTGGAATCAGTACCATGTTTGTGTCATAAAAGGAATTTGGTTGAACTCTCTCTTTGCTTATTATGTCAAATAGTTTGTATAGTATTTGGGGTTAGCTGTTCTTTGAATGTTTGATAGAATTCACTGGTGAATCCATCAGGCCCTGAGGATTTTTTTCTTAGGAAGTTCTTTGATGGCCTGTTGGATTTCTTTTTCTGATATGGGATTATTTAAGAAATCTATTTCTTCTTCTGTTAGTCTAGGCAATTTATATTTTTGTAAATATTCATCCATATCACCTAGGTTGGTATATTTATTGCCATATAGTTGGGCAAAGTAGTTTTTAATAATTGCCTTAATTTCCTCTTCATTGGAGGTGCTGTCCCCCTTTTCATCCTTGATGCTGTTAATTTGCCTTTCTTCTTTCCTTTTTTTAATTAGATTGACCAGTACTTTGTCTATTTTGTCTGTTTTTTCAAAGTACCAGCTTCTAGTCTTGTTTATTAGTTTAATAGTTCTATCACTTTTGATTTTATTAATTTCTCCCTTAATTTTTAGGATCTCTAGTTTGGTTTCCTTCTGGGGGTTTTCAATTTGTTCGCTCTCAAGTTTTTTGATTTGCATTTCCAATTCATTGATCTCTGCCCTCCCTAATTTGTTAATATATGCACTCAAGGATATGAATTTTCCTCTAAGTACTGCTTTGGCTGCATCCCATAGGTTTGAAACGATGTCTCACCATTGTCATTTTCCTCAGTGAAATTATTAATTGTTTCTATGATTTCTTCTCTAACTAACCGATTTTGGAGCATCATATTATTTAATTTCCAATTAATTTTTGATTTGGCTCTCCATGTACCCTTACTGATCAATATTTTATTGCCTTATGATCTGAAAAGGTTGCATTTATTATTTCTGCTTTTCTGCATTTGAATGCCATGTTTCGTATGATCTATTTTTGTGAATGTGCCATGTGGTGCTGAGAAGAAGGTGTATTCCTTTTTGTCCCTATTTATTTTTCTCCATATGTCTATTAACTCTAATTTTTCTAAGATTTCATTCACCTCTTTTCCTCTCCTTTTAAAGGGAATTTTCTCCTATGTCACCTCCCCTAAGTTCTCACATCTACCAATCACAGTAGACGGTTTCCAAAGGACAGACCATTCTTAATTCACACCTAAGAGGGCTAAACTTTTGTGTAATTCATGCCTGAGTAAGTTCTCACCTCTTTGCCTTGTTCACAAGTTGCCTGACCTTTATAGGTACTTAGCACCCTTTTGTATTAGATCTAAAAATAGGCACAGCTAAAGAACTTTTGCCTTACTATAAGTATGGGTTTAAGTATTTTTCATTGTTCAGCAAGGAGTTTCCCCTAAAGCAGGCTTAAGTAGGGGTGGAGTAGAGGTCTCACATTCCTGATCTAAATTCCTACATTGTTTAAAATGGGGAATGGTCTTAACCAAATCTTACGAAGTGGGGTCTTAGAATTTTTAAGGTTCACACAAGAGAGATGGGGGAAAAGAAAAGGGAAGCCCAGAGAAACAGGGAGAGGCAACCTGGAGACAACGTGCAGTCTAGGCTTACGGTATGAATATGGGCAAGCATTCTTTGACCCTCAGTTTCCCCAGCTGTAAAATGGGAATAATAAACCCCATAGCTCCGACCTCCACCGGGTTGTTAGGAGGGTCTAATGCGATAATACACGTAAAACCATTGAAAATTTAAAAGCACAGCAAAAATGCCAGATATTATTATTAATTGCCATTATTATTACATTTTCACCATCGGGAAGGCAGGGCTATTTCTCAGTCATTGGTTTTGTTTGTTAAATGGAACCTATGATTTCCCAATGAGGACAACTCCCTCCACCCCAGCGGATTGCCTCCTTTTTTTCTGATTTATACTCCTACATTTGTTTGGGAGCAGAGGTGGGACTTGAACTTGAGGTTTCGGAGAGCCACTACCAGCCTCACTGCCGGTGAGAGGCTTCAGACAAGTCAAGAGGGATAGGGGAAAACCTTTGCATATGGTTCGTTTGCACAAATTATGCATTGAAACCTGCAAATAAAATGACAGGTTCTGTGACGCCTACAAATTTGCATGGAGGCGGGTTTTTGGTGACGCCACGAAGCAGGAAGGGAGGGACTCATTCTTGGGGAGGGGAGGCGGGACTTATCCCAGAGATCCCGCCCCTTTTCTGGGCAAAGCCACTCTGATATCTTGACCCGCCTACCTAATTCGGAACCTTAGCGACTATTGGTCAAACCCACCATCCATCTTCTTTGATCGAAGGCGATTGGACTCTATTTCCTTTCTCTCCGCGGTTGCTCCTTGCGCATTTCCGGGCGTTGGGAGCGTGGGGCGGACGTAAGTTTACCGCCATTGCGTTTTCTTAGAAACAGCGAAGCGACTGAGTGGGGCTGTGGGGTAAGTAGAGAGGAGTAAAACGTTGATGGCGCGTGTGGAGTCTGGGAAGGGCAGGGGCGCGCGGGGCCGGGATGGTCTGCATAAAGAGGTGAAAGAAAAATGGGACGGGAAAGGATTCTGGGGGAAGTGGCCAGGTGTCGGGGAGGGGGACGCGCACGCGCGGTGAGAATGGACAGGGCCGTGAGGCCGGGTCCGATGCGCAGTGATCTTGCGCAGTGAAGTGGGGACCAGAGCGAGGCGAGGAGGGGGCACCCGTATTAAAGGGGGGGGGGAGGTGTGTGTGTAATTGGGAGCATGCTCAGTGACAGCGAGGCTACCTCGTTGAATGAAAGGGGCAGATCTTGAATTGGATCTGGGAAGCAGGATCGTGACGAGGGGGCGTGTGTCTAAGGGAGAAGCTCCCTGAGGACAAGCACTGTCTCCCTTCTGTTTCCCTCTCCTGGGCATTAATTAAGCTCGTCCTGAGTGCTGGCCCTTGGGAGTAGATACAGAGATTAAAGTAGAGCAGCTGGGGGCAGCGAGGTTGCTCAGTGGATAGAGCAAATGCAAATGTGACCTCAGACACTGCCTTTACCATTCTTCTGCCTTGGAAGCAGTACATAATGTTGATTCTAAGACAGAAGATAAGGATTTAAAAAATAAAGTAAAACAGCCCCTGCCCTCAGGGAGCTTAGGAGGGACAGATATTGGTATGAAGGGGTTATAAGGGCCTGATTTAGAGTCTGGGGCTTCTGAGAGGCAGAAACCAGGTGAGAGGGCAGCCATTACCAACTCAAGATGGAGTGGGAGGGAGAGAGGGGAAGTCTGGTTGGGGGATTCACAACCATGGAAGCTGAGTCTGAAGCAGTCAAGGGGAATGGGGTGTCTTGGTATGTTGGGGGTGGTCCTATGGTGGGGACGTAAGGAGAACACTGGAGTGAGCGGTGGCCAGGCAATGGGAGTTAAGTGATTTGCCCAGGGTCACACAGCTAGAGAGTATCTGGGGCCAGATTGGAAGGCAGGACCTCCTGATTCCTGGCCTGTCTATCCACTGAGCTTTGTAGCTGTGCTGCCTCCACCCAGTTACATCTTTTTACATAAGCATAGAAACCCAGAGAGTTAATTGGTTGGGGAAAAGACCTAGAGGGTTTCCAGATTGTCCATAACCTTTTTTTCAGGTTTTTGGAGAGACTTTTCTGAGTTCCCTTACTATTCCTTAGGTTCTCCGGACATGGCCGGGGTGTTTCCCTACAGAGGGCCGGGCACCCCTGTGCCTGGCCCTCTGGCACCACTGCCGGACTACATGTCAGAGGAGAAGCTTCAGGAAAAAGGTAAGGGGTGAGGGCTGGGTCTGGGAGCTCTCTATAGGGGAGTGCGGTGCTGCTATTTTCATCTGTAGTCCTGAGGGTGGCCTCCCTCATAGTTCCTGAGAGCATTCAGGTTCTGGTCTGTTGTTTTTATCCTTGTAAGAGATATCCTCTGTAACCTCATCTCAAAAACATATCAGGGAAGGTACCTTAAGGCCAGGGATACTCAGATGAGGTAGATCATAACACAATCTGATTGTTCTTACCAGCCCGAAAATGGCAACAGTTACAAGCAAAACGCTATGCCGAGAAGCGGAAATTTGGATTTGTAGATGCACAGAAGGAAGACATGCCCCCGGAGCATGTCAGGAAGATTATCCGAGATCATGGGGACATGACCAACCGAAAATTCCGTCATGACAAGCGAGTCTACCTGGGGTAAAGCAATCCAGGGAATAGAGGGATATGGAAAAAGTAGAGAGATTGTAATTTCCTGAGAGTCCCAAGAATCTGCTGGTTTGGGTTTGGTTACATCTTTGTCCTCATAAAACTGTGATTATATTGCCAGGCTCCTTGGTCTTTTATTTCTGGACCTGGTTTCTCCCATAGACCTAGACAACATTTCTGCTCACTTGCATCGATGCCTCATAAATACTGCTATTTTCTTTTTAAATCCTTGCCTTCTGACTTGAAATTAATACTAACTATAGGTTCCAAGGTAAAAGTAATTGTTAAGTGACTTGCCCAGGGACATAGTTGGGAAGTGTGTGAGGTCAGACTTGACCCCAGGTCTTCCTGACTCCAGGCCTACCTCTATCCAGTTAGCTACTTAGCTGCCCAAGTATTGCTTTTCTTAATTCCTTTTTGAGGGAGGGAGCTCCGGGATTGTGGGACCAAATCCCCCAATTCACAATTTGCCAATGTATCACTGCTACTTTAGGCCCAGAGGTCTGCTCTTTTTTGGCATACTTGAAACTATGAGTTCTCTTAGGCATCCAGAATGTAGAAACAGTTTTGCCTCCTTTCCATTTGAATTGTGTAGCTACAAACTACATAAGTGGAGGAACCAAAGCTTCACTGCCTCGTTGAGAAAAAGGAACTGGCTACATGGTCACCTAGACTAGAACTGAGCAATTGGAGTAATTTCTGGATGAATGCAAGGCTGCATGATTCTTTTTTACCCACCTGGTGGAACAGTATATAGTGTGTGGGACAGGAAACAGAGCATCATGGCAGTCTTTATTTTTTTTTTTACCCTCTCATTATCCCATGTCACAGTGCCCTGAAGTATATGCCCCATGCTGTCCTCAAGCTCTTGGAAAACATGCCCATGCCATGGGAGCAGATTCGGGATGTGCCTGTCCTATATCACATCACTGGAGCGATCTCCTTTGTAAATGAGATTCCTTGGGTCATCGAGCCTGTCTACATCTCTCAGTGGGGGTAAGAAGGCCTGGGGATGCTTGGACTTTGAGGCTGTGGCATTGTTGTCTCTGGGGTTCTGATTGTGACCTGGCTCCCCTTAGGTCCATGTGGATCATGATGCGTCGAGAGAAGAGGGACAGACGGCACTTTAAGCGGATGCGCTTTCCCCCATTTGATGACGAAGAGCCCCCCCTGGACTATGCAGACAACATCCTGGATGTGGAGCCTTTGGAGGCTATTCAGCTGGAGCTGGACCCTGAGGAGGATGCCCCTGTGCTGGACTGGTTCTATGACCACCAGCCCCTAAGGGACAGCAGGAAGTGAGTGACTATAGCCATAGTTCTATGGGCCAGGCTCAGCCAGCTGGAATTGTTAGCCTTTTCTGAGTCTGTGGAGGGGAAATTGAGGTCATGGTTTTAGGAGTAAGTGCTACTGCCTGGGTAGCTGCTGATGCTTTCTCACCTTTGCCCCCTTGTCTCCAGGTATGTGAATGGCTCTACTTATCAGCGTTGGCAGTTCACATTGCCCATGATGTCTACTCTCTACCGCCTGGCCAACCAGCTCTTAACTGACCTTGTGGATGACAACTACTTCTACCTATTTGACCTGAAGGCCTTTTTCACCTCCAAGGCCCTCAACATGGCCATCCCAGGAGGCCCTAAATTTGAACCACTAGTCCGAGACATCAACCTTCAGTAAGTGCAATTAGATAGAAGGACTAGTGGGGCCCTGGGTTGGGTCAGAACTGTTTTTTATGCCAGGGCTTAAGCAGGTCTGGAACACAAAATACATTCATGGCACTTTAGCTGGCGTCCTTGGATTTACTCATCCTTACCTCCCCCAGGGATGAAGACTGGAATGAATTTAACGACATTAACAAGATCATCATCCGACAGCCTATCAGAACTGAGTATAAGATTGCTTTTCCATACTTGTACAACAACCTTCCACACCACGTCCACCTCACTTGGTAAAGAGATCAGAATCCAGAACAAAAGGGATGGGGATGGGAGAAGGGTCCAACCCACTGATCAGGGGGCTCTGATCACCTTCATTTCAGGTACCACACTCCCAATGTCGTGTTCATCAAAACAGAGGACCCTGACCTCCCAGCCTTCTACTTTGATCCTTTGATCAACCCTATCTCCCACAGACATTCTGTCAAGGTGAGGCGGATTAGAAATGTGACCTAATCTTAGCTTGGGGATTCATTCCAAAACCTATCTGGTGCAGGAGTGATGATCTCTCTCATCTCCTTCATGAAAACAGAATCTCAGTCATTGGCTCTGCCCTCAGTTTGGTGTCATCCTTAGTCTCTGTTTCCCCTTTCTGCTCCCCTTGGGGGTTATAGTTGCTTTTTCCATGTTTTAGATTTTCTCTTTCTTGGGCCTTAGTAAGTCTGAATTTCTCCCTTTTATTCTCAGGCTGACTAGAGCTTTTTACTGTCTTGTATTTTGCTAACCCAGCAAGTAAGGAGATTGTTTTAGATGGTTGTGATTGCTTCCTGTGGCCTACATGCATTTAGCTTGGGAGATGTGGGGTCTGCTATACTAGTTCTCCCAGGCTTGTGTGCAGCACCTTGAGCCACTGACTCCTTGGGGACTTTTCTGTGTTTGGGACATGCATCACTGAGAGGTCTGGCTTGCATAGTCTAAAAGCTCTCCAGCAAAATCTTTACCCAAAGTGTCAAGGACTGAGCTCCTTGGGTATTCTTATTTTTAGAGTCAAGAACCTTTGCCAGATGATGATGAGGAATTTGAGCTACCCGAGTTTGTGGAACCTTTCCTGAAGGACACACCCCTGTACACAGACAACACAGCCAATGGCATAGCTCTTCTGTGGGCCCCCAGGCCCTTCAACCTTCGCTCCGGTCGTACCCGCCGTGCCCTGGACATACCTCTGGTTAAAAACTGGTAACGTCTCCTCTTCTACAGAGTGTTGTGGATGGGGGTGGGAGGGGGAGCCTGTAGGGGATGGAAATGTGTGATATGGGGCATCTGTGAAGTACTGCCATGTCTCTACCATCCCATCCCAGGTATCGGGAGCATTGTCCTGCTGGGCAGCCTGTGAAGGTGAGGGTCTCCTATCAGAAACTACTCAAATACTATGTGCTGAATGCTCTCAAGCACCGACCCCCCAAGGCCCAAAAGAAGAGGTAAGGAGAGTGGGTAGCTTCCTCCCTTCTGTCACCATGGGGGGGTGGCACTGTTGTGTTGTTTTTCCCTCCCCCAGAATAAAAGGAAAACTTGCTTTTCTTCTATCCTTCAGGTATCTCTTCAGGTCATTTAAGGCCACCAAGTTCTTCCAGTCCACCAAACTGGACTGGGTGGAGGTGGGGCTTCAGGTTTGTCGCCAGGGCTACAACATGCTCAACCTCCTCATCCATCGAAAGAACCTCAACTACTTACACCTTGACTATAATTTCAACCTCAAGCCTGTCAAGACCCTTACCACTAAGGTGCCTGGGTGGGCAGGTGGGAGGGAGGGCTTTATGCAGATGCCACCTGAAGGGCATTAAGCCTATAGAGGATGGAGACTAGTGGGGAGACCACCTCAAGTGCCCTAGGACTACAGGGCCAGGAGGTTGGTGGGATGCTGGCTCCAGTGCCACTAAGAAAGGGAAAGAGAACTGGCTGCAGTGCCTAGGGCCTGCAGGGGAAGGAGGGCTGGTAAGGACACTAGCTTCAGTGCCCCCAAATTTGGTGAAATCTAAGGCTTGAGCGTGTCTGCCTCCTGATTCTACCTGGTTTCTACTCTTGATATCTCCTTTAGGAACGGAAGAAATCTCGTTTTGGAAACGCCTTCCACTTGTGTCGGGAGGTGCTTCGGCTGACCAAGCTTGTGGTGGACAGCCACGTACAGTACCGCCTGGGCAATGTGGATGCCTTCCAGGTAGAGCCAGAAGATGGTAGCTGGGGTTGGCCTTGAGGTTCAGGGGAGGCTGGCCAGAGCCCAAGGCCTAATGGATTGATGTTTTTTTAGCTAGCAGATGGGCTGCAGTATATATTTGCCCATGTGGGCCAACTGACAGGAATGTACCGCTATAAATATAAACTGATGCGGCAGATCCGGATGTGCAAGGACCTGAAACACCTGATCTACTATCGCTTCAACACGGTAAGAGGCGCCTTTTGGCCTTGGCTTGCCTGAGAGATCCTGTTTCGGATAGCTCCAAAAGAGAATCTCTGAGATCCTGTAGTTTGTTTGCTTCATCCTGGACCCTCTTCCCCATGGCAGGCAGCAAGAGGTCCTGGTCAAGATGGCTAACCTGGCTCCTTTGCTTGTTGTTCTAGGGTCCTGTAGGGAAGGGTCCAGGCTGTGGTTTCTGGGCTGCTGGTTGGCGAGTCTGGTTGTTTTTTATGCGGGGTATCACTCCTCTTTTGGAACGGTGGCTGGGCAACCTCCTGGCCCGGCAGTTCGAAGGTGAGTGACTTGGCCTTAGAATCTAGTTTCCCCTCTGTTATTCTCCACCATGGGAATTGGGGTGGGTGTCATTTTGATACTCTTTCATTTTTTTTCTGGAATCCCTTTATTTGAATTGCTGCAAATGCATAGAATACCAGGGTCCTCCTCAGTCAGGCCTTCAGCTAAAGGTCACTCATTGACTTTGGCTTCTGTGACAGAGACTGGCACTAGAGAAAAAGTGCCAGACTGAAGAGTAAGTTGATCACCTTGACAGGGGAGGGGCCCCAGGGGTGGAATTGAGAGGAGGAGAAGATTCTGGCTGGGAGAGCAGTGAGTCTCTCAGTCTAGAGAAGCTGAAGAGAGAAGGTGGGAAAAGGGGGTCCTTGTCTCTATCTAAACCCTTTCTCCTCCCCCCTTGAGTTTGGGGGGAACTCAGGCCTTGGCAGCCTGAGCCCCCTGAGAGAAAGTCAGGTTGATTCACCCCTGGGCAATAGGAGCTGAGGTAAAGTCTGCTCAGGTTTCTCTTCAGAAGTCCCTTCAATTGGGAAGTGTTGGGGGGGAAAGATTTCCAGTCACCAGCAAGAAAAATGGACAACCCTCAGGAGAAAGTCTTTTCCCCACCTTCTCTCTTCGGCTTCTCTAGACCGAGAGACTCACTGCTCTCCCAGTCCGTCTTCTCCTCTCGATTCCACCCCTGGGGCCCCTCCCCTGTTGAGATGATCGATTTTACATACTCTTCAGTCTGGCACTTTTTCTCTAGTGCCAGCCTGAGGAGATCTAGACTAAATGGTTATATAATTATTAGGAATTGAATGAGTTACAGGACCACAAGGGTGCTCAAAAATGAGTTTAGGTCAGGCTAGGGGAGTGTTCCCAGAGATCCTTTATTGGTCAGTCTTGTGGAAGTCCGTAGTTTTTTGAGTAACTTTGATGAAGATGTAGGCAGATGACTAGCAAGCTAGGAAGGACAACTGATATAAAAAAAGAGTTAAGTCCCACAAAGATTGAAGAGGTTAGAAAAGCTACACATGTCTAAAATAATCAGCTGTCTGAGTATAGGAGCAGGTGGTTTGGCTCAAGAACGATTTAATAAAAGCAGGGTCATTGTGAATCAACAAGGTGAGTTGATGGCCAAAAGAGAAGGTTTAGGTTGCTTTGAGGCCTTGAGTATTGAGGAGGGAAGTTATAGGTCTACTCTGTTTTGTTCTGGTCAGACCATATTTGGAGTACCAATGTTTTGGTTTTAGGGGAACACATTTTAAGAATGACATTGACTGTGGGTAGTAGCTAGAGCACTAGATCTGAGTCGGGGCAACCTAGGTTTAAATATGGCCTCAGACACTTCTAGCTATGTGACCCTGAGCAAGTCAACCTTCTAGCCATCTTTTGCCTTGGAACCAATACACATTATTGATACTAAGGTAGAAGATAAGTTGTTGTTTTTAAGGAAGTTGACTAGCTGGGAGGGTCAAGGCATAGGCTCTGAGAGGATCTCAAGACAAATAGGAGATTTTTGATATTTCATCCTATAGAAGAAGAGGCTCATCAGGGGCATGGGAAGGGGCCTCCTTTAAAGGAGGGGTTAAATTTATTCTGCTTGGCCTGGGAAGGCAGTATGAGAAGCAATAGGTAGAGGGGCAGGATTAGAGTTGATGTTTTATAAATATAAAAAAAAATCTAACAACTGTAGGTCTGGAAAATAGAATGTGGCACTCAGGAAATTGGGAGTTTTCCTTCCCTGGACATTTCCAGACAGGATTAAGCTAGTTCTCTTGGGGAGATTCTTATTGGGGGTGGGGAAATGGGTCTCTAGATTCCCTTTCACAGAATGGGTTGGATCTGCTGGGATTGCTTTCCTATAAGTGAAGAATTACTTCTGGATAAGTGTCCAAAACAAGAAAGAAAACCTTGCAACAAACTCAGAACATTTAATAAAATAAAAACAAACAGATGGTTAGACATACAAAAATGCATTTGCCCTATGCTGTATTGTTTTTTCCATATTGTTCTTAAGTTAAGAATGGAATTTCCTTAAAGGCTCAACTTGGAATTTCAGGTTCCACCTGGTATTTCACAGGGTCTGCATGGACCCCTGAGTAAATCATTACTGATCCAATTCCTCTCTGAAGAGCGATGGCTTAGTTCCTCTCGTCTCAGGAATTTGGGGATGTAGACCATAGTCCTTGAAGTGACTTTTTACTTGCCCTTTTGGGCCCCATTTAACCTCCAGGCCGACACTCAAAGGGGGTGGCGAAGACTGTGACTAAGCAGCGAGTGGAATCTCACTTTGACTTGGAGCTCCGGGCAGCAGTGATGCATGACATCTTGGACATGATGCCTGAAGGCATCAAACAGAACAAGGCCCGGACAATCTTGCAGCACCTCAGTGAGGCCTGGCGCTGTTGGAAGGCCAACATTCCCTGGAAGGTCTGTTGTTGATGGTGTCTTCTGGGTATCTTACTCTTGTCTGACCATTCCTACTTCAGCTTCCCTCTCTGCCACTTACCTATTTAGGTTCCTGGATTGCCAACACCCATTGAGAACATGATCCTGCGCTATGTGAAGGCTAAGGCTGATTGGTGGACCAATACCGCCCATTACAACCGAGAGCGGATCCGCCGGGGAGCCACTGTGGACAAGACTGTGTGTAAGAAGAACTTGGGTCGTCTCACGCGTCTCTATCTGAAGGCTGAACAGGAACGGCAACACAATTACCTGAAGGTGAGAGTCCATGGGTGGACAAAGAGGGGCTGTGGATGCACAGCCTGAGGTTGGGCTGCTTTTCAGCCCAGACTAGCATGTGGAGCTGGATTTCTCTCTACCTAGGATGGTCCCTACATTACAGCAGAAGAAGCTGTGGCTGTCTATACCACTACAGTGCACTGGCTGGAGAGCCGAAGATTCTCCCCCATTCCCTTCCCCCCACTCTCCTACAAACATGACACCAAACTACTCATCCTGGCTCTGGAACGGCTCAAGGAAGCCTATAGGTGAGGGTTTGGGGGAGACTGGTTGGGGGTGAGCTCACCTCCCTGGGGCTTTGATGAAGGAACTCCCTTCTCAGCCATTAACCTTTGTGCATCTGCTCTCACTGCCAGGCCTCTTTTGTAACCTTTCTCTCCCTTTTTCATCAGTGTCAAATCCCGTTTGAACCAGTCCCAGAGAGAGGAGCTGGGCCTGATCGAGCAGGCCTATGACAACCCCCATGAGGCGCTATCTCGCATCAAGCGTCACTTACTTACACAGAGAGCCTTCAAGGAGGTGAGTGGGATGTAGCTTCTCTTTATTGGCTAGGGAGAGATGTGGGAGAAGGGAAGTTTAGTCTGGACTCTGGTGTGACTTTGTCCCCTTGCCCCACAGGTAGGCATTGAGTTTATGGACCTATACAGTCACTTGGTACCTGTTTATGATGTGGAACCTCTAGAAAAGATCACAGATGCCTACTTAGACCAGTACCTGTGGTATGAAGCTGACAAACGCCGGCTCTTCCCACCCTGGATCAAACCTGCTGACACAGAGCCCCCTCCTCTGCTTGTTTATAAGTGGTGCCAAGGTGAGGCCTCCTGGGGTGAAAGGGTTCCCAGAAAGGGCAAATTTGGGTCTATTCCCCAGTCAGTCATCTAGGAGTGGCCTATCTTCCTTCTCTTGTGGGCCAAAAAATAGAGCTTAGGTAATCAACAACATAGATAGATGGGTTATGACCCATATACCTACATTGTACTGGGCAACCAGCTTGAAGGGCCTGGAAATTATATATAGCGCCTTCTCTGCCTTCTCCTGCCAGGCATCAATAACCTGCAGGATGTGTGGGAGACAAGTGAAGGAGAGTGCAATGTCATGCTGGAGTCACGATTTGAGAAGATGTATGAGAAGATTGACCTGACGCTTCTGAACAGGCTCCTGAGACTTATTGTGGACCACAACATTGCTGACTACATGACGGCCAAGAACAACGTGGTCATCAACTACAAGGTTGGGGCAGCTGGGGAGTAGCCTTGCCAGCTGTGCAACGTGACCATGGGGATGGGGACGGGCAGAGTTCTGACATTCTTTTCTTCCTAGGACATGAACCATACAAATTCTTATGGAATCATCCGGGGACTCCAGTTTGCCTCCTTCATTGTGCAGTACTATGGGCTGGTGATGGACCTTCTTGTCTTGGGCCTGCACCGGGCCAGTGAGATGGCTGGGCCTCCTCAAATGCCCAATGACTTTCTTAGCTTCCAGGATATAGCTACAGAGGCAGCCCACCCCATTCGCCTCTTCTGTCGCTACATTGACCGCATCCACATTTTCTTCAGGTGGGTGGCATCTTCCCTCCAGTGGAGGCAGTGGGGGATCATGACTTGGGGGCTTGCACTGAGTCTGTTGTTGGGGTCTTGGCTGGCACAGGTTTACCGCAGATGAGGCCCGGGACTTGATCCAGCGCTACCTAACTGAGCACCCTGACCCCAACAATGAGAACATCGTGGGCTACAACAATAAGAAGTGCTGGCCTCGGGACGCCCGGATGCGCCTCATGAAGCATGATGTGAACCTGTGAGTGGCGGGGGAATGGGGGTAGGGTGTGTGTATGTGTGGAGGGAAGCGGCCTCTGGCCCAGGCGAGGATCATTGGAAGAGGGGAGCTCAGGCTGCACCCCAGCTGAAAAGGGAGAGGCCTTGAGATGGTCCCACCCTGGAAACCTGACTAGACCTTTGTGTCCTTCTATGGGCAGGGGCCGGGCAGTGTTCTGGGACATCAAGAACCGTCTGCCACGCTCAGTGACCACGGTGCAGTGGGAGAACAGCTTTGTGTCAGTGTACAGCAAAGACAATCCCAATCTACTCTTCAATATGTGTGGCTTTGAGTGTCGCATTCTGCCGAAATGCCGCACCAGCTATGAGGAGTTCACCCACAAGGATGGGGTCTGGAACCTGCAGAATGAGGTGCTGTCCAGTTGTCAGGTCCTGGGGGTAGGGGGAGGTGGTGGAGGGCAACTTTGTCCTCTGGGCATGTGGCACTAAGGGATGTTGATAAGCAAGGGTGAGGGCAAAATGTTTTTTCCTCAGAGAGACCTTTGGGCTCAGGGACAGAGCTTTTAGCAGTGGGGATGTGGAGAGGCAGAGCCAGCTTGAACATTTGTGAGGGCTTACATCTTATGTCCCCTACCACTGTCCTTCTGGCTCAGGTCACTAAGGAGAGGACAGCTCAGTGCTTCCTGCGTGTGGATGATGAGTCAATGCAGCGCTTTCACAATCGTGTGCGTCAGATCCTGATGGCCTCTGGTTCCACCACCTTCACCAAGGTACCTGTGGGCCTCAGCCTGCTGCCTCTCACCATCCCTTCTTCTCCCTACTTTTAGCCCTTCTCCCTGTTTGAACTCTCTTTTTCCCCTCTTGCAGTTCATATCTGTAACTTCCTTCATCTTTTCATTGCCTCTTACCCTCCCATTCTTCCCAGATTGTGAATAAATGGAACACGGCACTCATTGGGCTCATGACATACTTCCGTGAGGCTGTGGTGAACACCCAGGAGCTGCTGGACTTGCTGGTGAAGTGTGAGAACAAGATCCAGACCCGAATCAAGATCGGACTCAACTCCAAGATGCCAAGTCGCTTCCCCCCAGTTGTGTTTTATACTCCCAAAGAGCTTGGCGGACTGGGCATGCTGTCCATGGGTCATGTTCTCATTCCGCAGTCTGACCTCAGGTGGTCAAAGCAGACAGATGTAGGCATCACCCACTTCCGGTCAGGGATGAGCCATGAAGAAGACCAGCTGATTCCTAACTTGTACCGCTACATCCAGCCTTGGGAGAGTGAGTTCATTGACTCTCAGCGGGTCTGGGCTGAGTATGCACTCAAGAGACAAGAGGCCATTGCTCAGAACAGGTAGGAGCCAGCCTTCCCTCCCTTCCCCCTGGGAGGGAAAAGCCCCATGGTCTAACTGATATTGGAGTATATGACAACTGCCTTCATGTGGATACTGCTTACTGTAAGGATTACTCCCTAGAGCCAGGGACAAGTGAACTTCTGGTGGCCCTGAGCTCCCCATTGGAGGTTCTGTGCCATTTCTTCACTTCCTTCACCTTTCCCTTTTGGGCAGGCGGCTGACCCTGGAGGACCTGGAGGATTCATGGGACCGAGGCATTCCCCGGATCAATACTCTGTTCCAGAAGGACCGGCATACTCTGGCTTATGACAAGGGCTGGCGTGTCCGCACTGACTTTAAACAGTACCAGGTGCTGGAGGAGACAAGGGTGGGCGGGCTCATCTGGGAGGAGGGGCTGCTGCCTTAACATTCTGGCTTTGGGCCTATGTTTTTTTTTGCTCTTGCTGGTCTTACTTAGTCAAATGCTTGGCTTTTACCAGCTTGGGTCTCTTTCCTTTCCTCATCTACCTCCTTCAGGTTCTAAAACAAAATCCATTCTGGTGGACACATCAGCGGCATGATGGGAAGCTCTGGAACCTGAATAATTACCGCACAGACATGATTCAGGCCCTGGGTGGTGTAGAAGGCATCCTGGAGCACACACTCTTCAAGGGCACTTACTTTCCTACTTGGGAGGGTCTTTTCTGGTGAGAATTTTCTTCTATCAACTTCTACCCTTCCCAGGGCTGATTTCTTCCTGTTCCTCCCCCCACACTGCCTCTTCCCCATACCTAATGACAGCCTTTTGTGCTTTTGTTTTCTTTATGCTATGCAGCCTAGCTTCAGTTAGGCATGCTAAGAGGTCAGAACAGTTGGTGCCTGGGTGGTGGCAGAAACTGTAACAAGGCTGCTTTGGCCCTCACAGGGAGAAGGCTAGTGGCTTTGAGGAGTCAATGAAGTGGAAGAAGCTGACCAATGCCCAGCGGTCTGGGTTGAACCAGATCCCCAACCGTCGCTTCACCCTCTGGTGGTCCCCAACTATTAACCGAGCCAATGTAAGTCTTACTTAGAGTGGCAGGAACTGGAAGGACCGACAGGATCTCTGTCACTCTTTGAGCCCATCTCCACCTTTACAGCCTAATCTCCCTTTCTTTCTTTCAGGTATATGTTGGCTTCCAGGTACAGCTGGACCTTACTGGCATCTTCATGCATGGCAAGATCCCCACACTAAAGATCTCTCTCATCCAGATATTCCGTGCCCATTTATGGCAGAAGATCCATGAGAGCATTGTCATGGATCTGTGTCAGGTAAAGCTTTGGGGAGGAAGAAGGAGGTAGCTTGATAGTGGGGGGAGGAATCCCTTTAAACTCTGAGCCAGCTGCTGGGAGTTGTCCATTGAGGGTGCTGGGGCTGGGCTACCTGCCATCACGATGGCCCTAAACTCTCTCTGTCTCTTTAGGTATTTGACCAGGAGTTAGATGCACTGGAAATCGAGACAGTACAAAAGGAGACGATTCACCCCAGGAAGTCCTATAAGATGAACTCCTCCTGTGCAGACATTTTGCTCTTTGCCTCCTATAAATGGAATGTCTCTCGGCCCTCACTGCTGGCTGACTCTAAGTAAGTTCCTAACTAGCCTAGCCCTGAGACCTCTGTGGTCTTATTTCTACCTTATCCTTAGATGGGATTCCCAGTCACTGCTGTCCAGTGCTCACGAGGAGACTTGGCCCTTGACTTCTTTGTCTTCATAGGGATGTAATGGACAGCACTACCACTCAGAAGTATTGGATTGACATCCAGCTGCGTTGGGGTGACTATGACTCCCACGACATCGAACGCTATGCTCGGGCCAAGTTCCTGGACTACACCACGGACAACATGAGTATCTATCCCTCCCCCACTGGTGTGCTAATTGCCATCGACTTAGCGTACAATTTGCACAGGTGAGACAGAATTAAGGCACCAGCCTCCTCAACACTTTAAACGTTTTGGTCATGTTTTTTATATTGATCTGGTTTTTGAGGTGTCTTGGGCTTTCTGTCTCTGCCCCAGGTCACTAACACCTTATTTCTTGACCATGTTTATCATTGTAGCTTGCCTCGGATGGCCCAGTCCTCCCTTCTTTTTGACCCTTGTTTCCTTCTCCTGTCTTCACAGTGCCTATGGAAACTGGTTTCCTGGTAGCAAGCCCCTGATCCAGCAAGCTATGGCCAAGATCATGAAGGCAAACCCTGCCCTGTATGTCCTTCGAGAGCGGATACGTAAAGGCTTGCAGCTGTACTCTTCTGAGCCTACTGAGCCCTACCTTTCCTCCCAGAACTATGGTGAACTCTTCTCTAATCAGATTATCTGGTTTGTGGATGACACCAATGTCTATAGAGTCACCATCCACAAGGTAATGTGGGCTCTGACACTCAGCTGTCTGTGGGAGGGTCTCAGTCACTGAGATGGGTACATGCTGTGCTTATGTTAACTGGGGGGTCTCTGCCTCTCTGCTTTAGACCTTTGAAGGCAACTTGACTACCAAGCCCATCAATGGGGCCATCTTCATCTTCAATCCAAGAACAGGGCAGCTTTTCCTGAAGATTATCCACACATCTGTGTGGGCTGGACAGAAGCGTCTGGGTCAGGTACAACAGGCCAGATTGAAGGCCCCATACACTGGTGTCTTGCTCTTCTCTCCCCTCTACATGGCTTGACCTGTGCCAGGGCTGGGAGCCCATTAGGACACCAGCTAGAGGGTTAGCAGCCTGAGCCTGGGAGGAACATGGAGGCTTCCACTAATCCCTAGAGTACTTGAGCAGCCTCCTGAATAGTCTTTGATCATAAAGTTGATGAACTCTGAGGCCCCCTCAAGTTGCTTTAGATGAACACACTTTCAAGGCTTTCCTAATCTCAACCACTCTGCCTCTCTGGCCTCGTTCCCTATTATGGCCCAGGGTGATGGCACTTGATAATATTCTATGCAGTGTCCACTCTTGGGCATTTACCTGCTGGCTCGTCAGTGTTCATTTTGTCTTCCTCCTAGTTGGCCAAATGGAAGACAGCAGAAGAAGTAGCTGCCCTGATCCGTTCTCTACCTGTAGAGGAACAACCCAAGCAGATCATTGTGACCAGAAAGGGCATGTTGGACCCATTGGAGGCAAGATGTGTGAAGGGGTGGAGAGGGATTTGGGCAGAATAAGAACCCCAGGGCCTTGGAGCTGTATCTCTGACTTTGTCCTTGTTTCAGGTGCACTTGCTAGATTTCCCCAACATCGTGATCAAAGGCTCCGAGCTGCAATTGCCCTTCCAGGCCTGTCTGAAAGTGGAGAAATTTGGAGACTTGATCCTCAAGGCCACCGAGCCCCAGATGGTTCTCTTCAATCTCTATGATGACTGGCTCAGGACCATATCATCCTATACGGTGCGAAGTTACAGCAGGGAGGCCCTGACTAGGGAACAAGTCACATCCCCAGCTTTTGCTCACCTTCTCTGGCCTCAGAGAACCTGAATTTGGGGTCTGGGGCATATTGATTCAAAGCTCTGGGCAAGGCCTGGGGATGCCCAAGTCAATGGTAGAAATTGTTCATTCTCAGTGGAGGGGAAAGGAAGGTTGAAAGGGTGAAAAGTGTCTCCTCTGGGTAGTTGTGACTGATGGTGTTCTCCCTGGGCCAGGCCTTTTCCCGACTCATTCTGATCCTTCGTGCCCTCCATGTGAACAATGACCGGGCCAAAGTGATCCTGAAGCCAGACAAGACCACCATCACAGAGCCACATCATATCTGGCCCACACTGACCGATGAGGAGTGGATCAAGGTGGAAGTGCAGCTCAAGGACCTGATCTTGGCTGATTATGGCAAGAAGAACAAGTGAGCTGGGCCACCAAAGAGGGGGCGCCGGGGATGAGGGGAGAGCTCATTGAGGCCTGAGAGTCGGACCAGGCTTGGGATCTGAGATGAGGGCTTTATCCTCAAAGACCAACAAGTCTTAACTGCTACAAACAAAGCTCAGTGTAAGGGTTGAGAGATGCTTGTAAATGCTGGACCCTCTTTCTCTGCTCCTTGTACAAGAACCTGATTTGAACTTGGAGAGAATTTTCTTTAAAATGATCTGTTACCTTGGGTCAGAGCTGCTGATCCAGGTCCAAGGAGGAACAGAGGACCCTGGTGTCTGGGGAAGACTGGGGGTTGTTCAGGGGCCAGATCCAAGTGCAGAGATGCTCAGCTCCCCTGGGTTACATCTTGAGTCCCCGTGAGTGTGATGTGATCATCCCTGTCCCCACAGTGTGAACGTGGCTTCCCTAACACAGTCAGAGATCCGTGACATCATCCTGGGCATGGAGATCTCTGCACCTTCCCAGCAGCGGCAGCAGATCGCCGAGATTGAAAAACAGACCAAGGAGCAATCCCAGCTGACTGCGACTCAGACCCGAACTGTCAATAAGCACGGAGACGAGATCATCACTTCCACCACCAGCAACTATGAGACTCAGACCTTCTCCTCCAAGACAGAGTGGAGAGTGAGGTACTGCCCTCAGGAATGTGGGGCAAACAGCGGGGAGAGAGGGAGCCCTGGGGAGGGGGTGAAGCATCTGTGCAAGGCTGACCACCCCCCTCACACCTCAGGGCCATCTCTGCTGCCAACTTACACCTGCGCACCAACCACATCTACGTCTCATCGGATGACATCAAAGAAACAGGCTACACGTACATCCTTCCCAAGAATGTGCTCAAGAAGTTCATCTGCATTTCTGATCTGAGGGCCCAGGTGAGTGGGCTGGAGGCAGGGCAAGGACAGAGCCCCCCACTATGTTTCTTGGGGGACAGGAGCAGGAGCATACTCTGCTGACAGGACAAAACTGTTCACTGGGTTCTTTCCAGATCGCAGGCTACCTTTATGGAGTGAGCCCCCCAGATAACCCTCAAGTGAAGGAGATCCGATGCATTGTGATGGTACCTCAGTGGGGCACCCACCAGACAGTGCACCTGCCAGGCCAGCTTCCCCAGCATGAGTACCTCAAAGTGAGTATGGGGGTGCTAGCATGGCATCAGGGAAATTGATTGGTTCTGTCCCAGGGCACATGGTGGCAGATCCCCTCAAGCTTAGCCTGGATTTCCTGGCTCTTGGCTGGTGCTGGTCTCATTGGTCCTCTTGCTTCTGCAGGAGATGGAGCCCCTTGGCTGGATCCACACTCAGCCCAATGAGTCCCCCCAGCTCTCGCCCCAGGATGTCACCACCCATGCCAAGGTCATGGCTGACAACCCCTCATGGGATGGCGAGAAGACCATCATCATCACTTGCAGGTGAGGCGGCTGGGCTGGGGCAGAGAGGACCCTCGCTCTGCCTTTGGTCCTGGGTGGGGGGCTCTGGTCCTCTTTCTGACCGTCCTGGCTTCTTCCCAGCTTCACCCCCGGCTCTTGTACCCTGACTGCTTACAAGCTGACTCCCAGCGGCTATGAGTGGGGCCGGCAGAACACGGACAAAGGCAACAACCCCAAAGGCTACCTGCCCTCCCATTATGAGAGGGTGCAGATGCTGCTCTCCGATCGCTTCCTTGGCTTCTTCATGGTGCCGGCTCAGGCGTCCTGGAACTACAACTTCATGGGTGAGCGTGGCGGAAGGGGCCCTGGGGTGTGGTGGCAGGCAGATGTGCCCCAGGGCCCACTGGGCTCCCTGGGAAGAGCCCCACCTTTGTCTCCCAGAAGAAGCACCCTAGGATGGTCTTGGCTCGAACACATAAGCCAATTAGAGTGCTTTGGGCAAGTCCAGATTTGCACTGTGTGTGCATAACCTCTCATTGCTTGGCTTTTGAAAAGAGAAAGGGAGAAGAGAGTTGGAAATGTTACAAAGAGGCAGCTGGGTGGCTCCAGGGATAGAGTGCCAGGCCTGGAAACTGGGGGGTACTCCCTAGCAGTGTGACCCTGGGCAAGTCACTTAACTCCCTTCTGCCTTAGGCAGGCAGGAATGGTTTTTAAAACTTACATTTTTTAACGTAGAATTGGGGGCATTAACGTTTAGAAAGCGAGGAGGAAAGCAACAGCAGTTCAGTGGGCTGTTTAGCAGAAAGGGGGCAGCCTCCAGGCCTGGTGGCTTTGCTGGTGTGGGAAAAGCTTCCCCTTTGAAAGGTCTGCCCTGCACCCATAGGGGCCTTCCTTCGGGGCTGGCCCTGACCCCCCTTTGTCGCCCGCCCTGCAGGTGTGCGCCATGACCCCAACATGAAGTATGAGCTGCAGCTGGCCAACCCCAAGGAGTTCTACCACGAAGTGCACCGGCCGTCCCACTTCCTTAACTTCGCACTGCTGCAGGAGGGGGAGGTCTACTCGGCCGACCGCGAGGATCTCTACGCCTAGCCGGCCCCGCCCCCCCGCCCCGCCCTGCCTTGCCCCGCCTTCCTGCTTGTTTCTAGTCCTGTGTGGCCCGCGCCCTCAGAAGTGCGGCACAATAAATTTTGTACAAATTCTTCAGCCTCGGCTTCTGTTTGGGGGGGGCCCACCCTTGATGCGATGTGGGATGGACACGGCCCCGGGCCCTCGCCCCTGAGATAACTCACGGCGGGCACAGGAGCCTGCCTGGGCAGGCTTTCTGCCCGAGCCAGGGCTGGGTGGAGAGGTGCTGGGGCCCTGCCCCGGTAGGGCCACTCCGCTGACCACCCACTGGCCGGGCTCCGGGGCGGGGCCCTGGCTGCTCCCCTGGCCCCGCCCCCGGCCCGGAGTCCTAGACTGACCCGAGAAGCGGGCCCCAGCGCGCTACCTCTCGGCTTTGGCCTGGCCTGGGGCCGCATGGAGCCGGCGTCGGCGGCCCGGCCCAGGCCGGAGCTCGTGTACCAGCTGGCCGGGGCCCTGGGGACCGAGCTACAGAGGCTTGCCAGCCGCTTCGGGCCTGGGGCGGCCGCCGGGCTGGTGCCTCATGTGGTGCGGGCGTTGGAGCTGCTGGAGGGGGCGGCGGCGGGGGCGCCCCGCGGGCCAGAGGAGGAGGCGGGGGAATCGCTGGGGGACGAGCAGCGGGACGAGTGGCCGCCAGGAGCCGGAACAGGCGGGAGGGGGAGGGCAGCGCCTCCCTCTGACGAGCGGCTCCTGCTGCGGCAGCTGAAGCAAGTGACGGACCGGCAGCGAGACCAGCTCCGTGCGCAGAGCCGGGACCTGCAGCTCCGCGGCCAGGAGGTGGAGGCGGTGAGAATTGGGCGGGGTGGGGGGCGTGGGGGCGTGGCCGAGGCCAGAGGGAGCTGGGGGAGGAATGGGGCCAGAGGGCGGCCCCCCCCTCCGCATCCTTGCCCCTCCTCTCGCAGTTGCAGGAGCAGCTGCAGCGACTCCTGCGGGTCAACGGGGAGCTCCGGTGCAAGCTGGCCGCCGTGCAGGTCCAGTTGCGGGCCGCGCAGCAGAGGGCAGCCGAGGGGGAGGGGGCTCCTGCCCCGGCCCGGGTCCGGGAGGCACCCGAGGGCACCGTGAGTGGTAGGGCAGCCCCTGGGTCCTGTGGGCGTGCAGGAGGGTGGGAGTTAAGCCTTCACAGTCTAGAGAAGTAACCCTTCTGGCCAGTCTCCATTCTGCTCCACCAACCTCATTCTCCCGCAGGGCAGTGCTCATTAAAAGCTGCTAGGTGGCTAAGTGGGTGGAGAGCCAGGCTTAGAGACGGGAGGTCCTGGGTTCAAATGTAGCCTCGGACACTTCCTAGCTGTGACCCTGGCCGAGTCACTTGACCCGCACTGCCCGGCTCTTGCCGCTCTTCTGCCTTGGAACCAAGCGGAAGGGAATGTTAAAAAAAAGATGCTCGCATTGTTTGGACTCTCCACCTCTGGTCCCAGCGTCACCACCCTAGGCGGCCTTGAGGACTCGGGTTCCGCGACGGCCACCTTCGGACTCCAGGGTCCCCCTTCCCCCCTCACGCAGGCGGCTTCCCATTCGTCGGACACCGAGTCCCAGAGTCAGGAGAAGCCCCGAAGGCTTCAGCCGAGAAGAGGTCAGCCGGATCCTGCAGGAGCGCAATGAGCTCAAAGCGAACGTGTTCTTGTTGCAGGAGGAGCTGAATTATTACCAGCGGTGGGTGGATGCCCCGCCCCGCTCCCCTCCCCAGGAAGCCGCGAGCCCCGCCCACCTCGCTCCCATGCTGGAAAGCCCACGCTAGGGGGCAGTCACGGGCTTTCTTCGGCTCTCTCCGCTGTGTGTTCCAGCGGTGCTTTCCCAGGGGTCCGCGGGGGGTTCGGGCCTCCAGACTCGCGCCCTGCTCTCTCTCCGGCCTCTAGGGAGCTGCTCGCTGACCACCGCGTCCCGGGGCTCCTGCTCGATGCCATGAAGCTGACCGTGAAGAAACAGCGCAGGAAGATCAAGGCCAAGATGCTGGGGACCCCCGACGCCCCGGGGAGCAGGTGAGGGGCAGCCGCTGGGCTTGGGGCGAGCTGGCTCTCCTTGGTTCTTGGATGCGGTTTCCTGGCGCTCGCAGGTGGTCGGAGCCCCCTCCCTGCAGCCTGTGAAGCGGTGGCCCAAGTAGCATCTTGTGTATACCTATAGCTAATCTACACCAACCCACTGTGTGGATGAGAAGACCGAGTCTCAGATAGATACGCCCTGGCTGTAGGACCCTGGGCCAGTCAGAACGATCCCAATGGTAACGGCTTCCATTTAGGCTGTTTGAGAAGCAAGGTTCCCGGAACCATCTTCCCTGCGCTATCTCACGGGATCGCCCATCCCTCTGTGGGGCAAGGTTGGATTCTAGACCCATTTTACAGAGGAGGAAACTGAGGCTGAGATAGATTTCCCAGGGTCACAAAGCTAGTCTAGGCCCAAGGCAGGATTTGAACCCTGCTCCTTCTAACTCCCAAGTCCATCATTGCAACCCTCTAGAAGCCACATGACTGAGTAAGTGCAGGAGGATTCTCACCCAGTGCTCTTCTCCCGGGACCGGGCTGGGGCAATTCTAAACTCCCTGATTTTGTGCCAAGGGGTCCCGAATACAGACTCCCTCGGCCTCTCCTCAGCCTTCTCCGAGCCCCAAACCCAGGAAGGGAAGAGGAGGGGACCATGATCTTCCATTGATGAAGAATCCCGCCAGGGGGTGGCGCCTAGTACACAGAGCAAGGCAGGGAGATTCCCCTTCCCTAGTTCAAATCCAGCCTCAGGCGCTTACTAGCTCTGTGACCCTGGGCAAGTCACTTCACCCTCTTGGCCTCAGTTTCCTCATCTGTCCCACGAGCTGGGAAAGGAAATGGCCAACCAGGCAGAGTTTCTGCCGAGAAAACTCCAGGTGGGGTCACACAACCGAGCCCCAAACACAAAATAACGCCACCCAGTTTGCTCTGCAAAGTGCTTTCCTTGAAACTACTGGGGAGGTAGGTGGTACACGTTGGGTTAGACCCATTTCACAGATGAACTGAGGCTCAAAGAACTCATCCCACGCTCAGCGTCACAGAGCTGAGGGCCAGACTCCAGCCCAAGTCTGTTTGCTGCCTCTCATGCTAGAGATGGTTAGTACTAGTCAGTGCGCGTGTATAAGAGAGAGGGAGGAAAAGAGAGGGAAAGGGGGAGGGAGGGAGAAAAGAGGGGAGACGGAGGGGAGAGAATAAGGGAGGAGAGAAGGGGAGAAAGTTTGTGTGTGAGATGGAGGGAGTGTCCGTCCGTCCGTCCATCCGTCCGTCAGTGAATGTCCAGCGTTACAGGGATGGCCAAAGAACCCTCCGCAGCTAAGAGGGGGAGGCAGATGGGCTCCAGCCCTCACCCAGGCTCTTTCCTGCCTCAGCGACGATGACGACGACGACGACGATGACGAGGATGATGACACTGACGCCTCGTGGCTGCCGCCTCCCAGCGTGGAGGGGACGAGCCCCCCCGCAACCCCCGGATCCAGAATCAGGAGTTTGTATGTCTGGGTTTTGGGGGAGGCAGAGGAAAAGGAGGGAGCCTGCGTTAGGGTTTCCTCTCCAGCCTGGCTCTGTCTGCCCCAGAAGTCTCTGCTTTTACCCGCTTTCTGCCCCTTCTCCCAGGAGCACCGGCGCTCCTCAGCCGCCGCCTGGCGTGCGTCCCTTTCCTCGTGATTGTCCTTCTCTGCTTTCTGCCTGATCTCTGCTTCTCTGGTGACTTTGGGCGAGTCATTTCCCTTTCTTTGACCTCAGCTTCCTCCCCTGTGAATCTCGGGGCTTGACTCGGGTGTCTTGTGATTGCCGTGCTTCGGTCCGGACACAGGCTAATAGCCTTCGTCTCGGCTCTCCCCTAGCTTCAGCTTTTGGTATTGGGGAAACCCAGAGCCTTCCCCAGAGCTGCCACAAAGCGAAGCCGTCACCCACCCCCCGGAGGAGCTGCCACCGCCTCCCCCTGCGTCCTCAGGGGGGACCCCATGACCACTGGCCTGACCAGCCCTGGCTCAGTTCTTTCAATAAACGTGGTAGAATGGGGGCTTCCGGACCAGCTAGCCTCGTGAATGCCAGCCACGGAGAAGGTGCCTAATAAATGTTTGCTGACCGACCGACTGATGGACCCATCTATTGATTCCCATCTCTGGAGACTGGACCCTGAAAAGGGCCAGCTTTAATGGCTGTTTCCTTGAGGGGGAGGTGCAGGAAGAGGGTTGGCACTGGAGGGGGGAGGGGGGACCCACTACTGACCTGAAAGCAGCAGCTTTTGTCTTTCAGTGTTCCCTGGAACAGAGCTTGTGACTCCCCAAGTTCTGACACCCCCCCCATCTAATCAATGCTGTTCTGCTCTGTAGCTCCTCCCTCGGGTTGGAGCTCGGAACATCCCAGGCTGCCTTCAGCCCCCCAACGATGAGGAAGGGTCCCTAAGGGGAGGGATGGGCCTGAGGCTCTTGCCCACATGGCAGTCTCCCCGGCCCCCACCTCAGGCGCTCATTTTCTAAAGTTTTTGGTCGCCCCCCCATTTCTTTTTTCTTAAACCCTGACTGTCTTAGTAACCACTCTAAGGCAGAAGGGCAAGGGCTAGGCAACCAGGGTGAAGGGTCTTGTCCAGGGCCACACCACTAGAAAGTGTCCAAGGTCAGATTTGAACCCAGGACCTCAGACCTCCAGATCTGGCTCTCCATCCACTGAACCACCCTCGCTCCCCTGTCGCCTTTATTTCAAACTCTGCCCTTCCCTTATTCCTTATAAACCAAAATAAAAAAGAGAGCAAAGCTTGACAGCGGTTCCAGTCTGACCACAGAGGCCGCGTCCCACAGCCCTGGAGCCCGCCTCGGTCAATCAGGACCTGCTGGGCACCCGGAGCCGCGTCTCTACCCTCAGAGAGCTTCCCCGGGCACAAAGGAAGGGGCTCTCCTTCCCCCTCTTCTTTCTGGGTCTCCCTTTCCCCCATTTTCACACACACACAGAGGCCTTCCCTGTCCAGCACCTCGCTGGCCCAGGGAAGTCCCATTGTTCCCACCCCCTCCGCCTGGGGAGGGAGGGCCCCCTGGTGTAGCTTCCTCAGGAAAAGCCTTGGGAGGAAATGGGGAGGGGGAGGGGAGTTGGGGGGGCACCGTCAGACTGACCGAGGCCACACTGACTGCCATGGGGCCCTGGCTGCCGCCGCTGCTGCTACTCTGGCTTCAGGGGGTCCTGGGGGAGCTGGAGCTGGACCCCACGGGGAGGCACGTCTGCCAGGACGGAAGGTACACCAGGAGGCTCGCCAGGGAAAGATGGAGGAGCGTGGGACTGGGGTTTGGGTCAGTGGGAGCCAGATGTGGGGCTCATAGGAGGGAGGAAGCTGATGGGGCTGAGGGGCTCTGGGACGCGTCTGGGGGGTCAGTAAGCAGGGAAGGGATCTCCACCTGATGCTGGGAGTGGGGTCTCCCGAAGACCCACTTTCCAGGACTGAGAGATGGATCATCTGTGGGGCTCTGGGACCTGCTGGAGGCCCGGGTGTTCCCCTGCACCCCAGCTTCTGGAGTCCCTGAGGCAGAGGGGCCAGCGGGTAGGCAGGTGGGCGGCTCCCTGGGGCCCTGATTTCTGATCTTTAACCTCCAGCCCTCTGACCGTGGCTCTGTCCCATTAGCTCCCCCTTGAAGTCTGTGTGCTGTCCAGGCTGGAGGCAGGAGGGCCGGGAGTGCACGGCCCGTGAGTATCAAAGGAGCCCCCAGGGGTGAGGGGCAAGGATGGCACCTGCTCAGATTCTTATCTGCCCTGACTGCCCCCTCCCAACCCCGGGGCCCCACAACCTCCCTCAGTTTACCCCCAGGGCCACCTACTGTGTGCCTGGTGTTTTGTTGGGTGCTGGGATCAAGCGGGGAAGAGGGTCCTCCTGAACGAGGAGGCAGTTGGGGTGGGGCATTCCTGGGGGCCTTCTCCCTCACCCCCATCCCCAGCCAGCCCCCTCTGATCACGCTTATCTTGCAGCCATCTGCGAGGGGCCTGATGCTTGTGAGGAAGAAGAGGTATGTGTGAAACCAGGACTCTGCCGGTGCAAGCCCGGCTTCTTCGGGGCCCAGTGCAGCTCCCGTGAGTCACCGGGGCAGGGGACGGGGATCGGAGGGCTGTGACTCCGGGCGGGTGTCAGTCTGCACCAAGGAGCTAGAAAGGGTGGGGGAGGAAGTACCAGCAGTGAGGGTATTTGAGATGTGAGTCACCAGGAATTGGGGAGCAGGGATGAGGGCATGGGGGGGGGGGGCAGAGAGAGACACACAGAGACAAAGAGAGAGAGAGAGAGAGAGAGAGAGAGAGAGAGAGAGAGAGAGAGAGAGAGAGAGAGAGAGAGAGAGAGAGAGAAAATGAGAGACAGACACACCGAGAGAGATTGACTGAGAGAGAGAAAACGAGAGACAGACACACCGAGAGAGATTGACTGAGAGAGAGAAAAAGAGAGACAGACACACCGAGAGAGATTGACTGAGAGAGAGAAAAAGAGAGACAGACACACCGAGAGAGATTGACAGACAGAGAGAAAATGAGAGACAGACACAGAGAGACACAGAGACAAAGAGAGATAGACAGAGAGAAAATGAGAGATAGACAGAGGCAGAGAGAGAAAATGAGAGACAGAGACAGAGAAAAAGAGAGAGAGAGAGAGAGAGAGAGAAAATGAGAGATAGAGATTGCCTGAGAGAGAGAAAACAAGAGAGACAGACACACCGAGAGAGATTGACAGACAGAGAGAAAATGAGAGACAGACACAGAGAGATACAGAGACAAAGAGAGATAGACAGAGAGAAAATGAGAGATAGACAGAGGCAGAGAGAGAAAATGAGAGACAGAGACAGAGAAAAAGAGAGAGAGAGAGAGAGAGAGAGAGAGAGAGAGAGAGAAAATGAGAGATAGAGATTGACTGAGAGAGAGAAAACAAGAGAGACAGACACACCGAGAGAGATTGACAGAGAGAAAATGAGAGACAGACACAGAGAGACACAGAAACAAAGAGAGATAGACAGAGAGAAAATGAGAGATAGACAGAGGCAGAGAGAGAAAATGAGAGATAGAGAGATTGACAGATATTGAGAGAGACAGAGAAAATGAGAGATAGAGAGATTGAGAGAGAGACAGAGAAAATGAGAGACAGAGACACATAGAGAGATTGACAGAGACAGAGAGAAAATGAGAGTCAGGCAGAGAGAAAATGAGAGATAGAGAGATTGACTCAGAGACAGAGAAAATGAGAGACAGAGAGAAAATGAGAGAGATTGACAGAGACAGAGATTCAGAGAAAGAGAGAAAATGAGAGAGACAGAGACACAGAGAGAGATATTGACAGAGACAGAGACAGAGAGACAGGGACAGATTGACTCAGAGACAGAGAGAGGGAGAGGGAGGAAGAGAGAAGAAAGAGAGACAAAGGCATCAGGAATGAACCAGGCTGGGGAAGGAGACTTTCTGTCCAGTTTGCAGGAAGCACTATTTGAGCCATGACCCCACAAGGTAGAGCAGGGATTGGGCTGATGACTAGTTCCTGGTTAGTTCCTTCCTTTGAGGTTCTTGACCTCGTTTTTCCTGGGGAGGATGGGAAGGCCATCGCTGACTCTCCTTCCAAAGGAGGGGAAGTTCTTTCCTGGACCTGTTGGCTGTTGCTGTGCTGGTCGCTGGGTGCCCACAAATGGGCAGGTCACAGGGATCCCCTAAAACCCAGCTGTTGTCTTACTGCCCTCAGTCCTGATGGCCTCGACTCCCCCCTTCTCGAGCTCCTGTCTGGCCTCCAGTTTCCTCCTCTGGAGAACAGAGGTGGCTTCCAGGAAAGGGAGGACACGTGGGATGTATAGGAGAGTCCAGGATTTGGGCCTGGGCGGACCTTGATCTATTTACTGACGTGTGACGTTGGACCAGTAAAGGAGCGTCTCTGGTTCTGTTTCCTGACCTGTTAAGACCCCCTCCAGCTCTCCGGGTACCCAGAGCCGAAGTGCCTCAGCCTACCCACTCTGCTGCCCGTTCCTCTCTCTTTCCCTTATTCCTCAGGCTGCCCTGGCCAGTACTGGGGCTCTGATTGCCGCCAGAACTGCCCCTGCCATCCCAATGGGCAGTGTGATGCCGTCACGGGCGAGTGCACCTGCAACAAAGACCACTGGGGTGGGCAGTGCCAGTTCCTGTGCCCGTGTGGCCTCCACGGGCACTGTAACCCCCTGACAGGGGCCTGCCGCTGTGAGCCAGGCTGGTGGACAGACTCGTGCCGCAAAGCCTGCCAGTGCAGCTCCTACTCTTCGGGCTGTGACCAGCTGACGGGCGCCTGCCAGTGCAAGCCAGGCTGGTGGGGCAGACGCTGCAGCTTTCGATGCACGTGCCATCACTCTGCCTGCAACCAGAACACGGGCCACTGCATCTGCCGGGATGGCTGGTGGGGGCCCGAGTGCCAGAAACGCTGTACCTGCCAGCACGGCCACTGCAATCCCACCAACGGGCACTGTGTCTGCCACCCGGGCTACCAGGGCCCCCTGTGCGAGCAAGCCTGCCCCGCCGGTCGCTACGGGGTCCAGTGCCTGGACAGGTGAGGAGCCCGGGGCAGAGAGGCCCACGCGGGGCTCCTCCAGGGTGGAAGAGGGCAAAGAAGGAGCTCTGGGGGACTCAGGGGAGGGAAGTAGCTAGACTTGCTCTGCACCCCTTAACGCTGCTGCTTTCCCTCTGAGATCACCTCACATTCGTTTTTTTTTAACCCTTACCTTCCGCCTTAGAATCAATACTGTGTATTGGCTCCAAGGCAGAAGAGTGGTCAGGGCTAGGCCATGGGGGTCAAATGACTTGCCCAGGGTCACCCAGCTAGGAAGTGTCTGAAGCCAGATTTGAACCCAGGACCTCCCAACTCTAGGCCTGGCTTTCAATCTCCTAAACCCAGCTGCCTCCCAATTTATCTTTAATAATTATTATAGGGGCAAAAAATACTATTTAGTGTATTATATCATTAGTATATTGCTTCTTGGCATTCATCTACTTTCATTTGTTCGAGCATTCTCCCATGGATGGAGAATGGGATGAAAGATCAGGGCCAAGAGAGGGTGGGGAGGGGTAGCTAGCCAGCACAATGGATAGAACTCCAGACCTGGAGTTGGGAGGTCCTGGGTTCAAATGTATCCTTTGACACTTCCTAGCTGTATGACCCTGGACAAGTCACTTAACTCTGTTTGCCTGGTCCTTGCCCTTCTGTCTTAGAGTTATTATTGGATCTGAAAGTGAAGATTAAAAAAAAAACCCTTAAAAAAAAGAAGATAAGATGGGAGTGGGCAGGCTGGTAAAGGTGAGGGGAGCGAGGGGAGAGGAGAGGAGGGTCTGGGACCTGACGTGGGCAGGGCTGGGGGATCCCCGGCATTCACAATCCCCCCTTCTCTCTCCTCCTCTGCCCTCCCAGCTGTGGTCACTGCAGGCAGAAGGAGCCCTGCTCTCCTGACACAGGGACTTGCCTGGCCTGTGAGCCTGGCTGGAACGGAACCCGCTGCAATCAGCTGTGCCCGCCGGGCACCTATGGGGACAACTGTGGGCAGCTCTGCCCCCAGTGCCGGCAAGGTGAGGCTTGCCAGCCAGCCAGTGGGCACTGCCAGCACTGTGACCCAGGGCGAACAGGGCCCAGGTAAGAGCGCGTCTCCTCTTCCCCAAGATGCCCCTAGAGTGAGTGAGCAGAGCTGGGCAGGAGCAGCCTCCAGGAGAATCCCTATCCCTGGCACCTTCCTCCTGGGTCCCCCCTCTGAAGCTGCTCCCTAAGTCTCCTCTAAGGCCTGCTGTTTGGGGAGTAAAACCTGTTCACCACAGTGAGAGGCAAGAACTAGGCAGGCCCTGAGGGGGGCTGGGATACAAGTTGGGGCACACTGGGGCGGTCTTTTTGGAAATATTGCTCTTTCCCAGTGAGGTGGCTGCTAGGCTTAGAGTTACAAAGGTCTGAGTTCAAATCCTGTCTCAGATCTTTAAAAGCTCTGTGACCCTGGACAAGTCACTAAACTTCTGTCTCTCCCTTAGATCCCTCATTTATAAAATGGGGTTAATATTATCATCTTCCACTATTAGCATCTTCCTTCCAGGCTTGTGGTGAGATCATGTGTGCAAAGCATTATGCAAGCCCTGTGGAAGTGATAAGGATAATCATTGTTATTATTTATTGTTATTAAATATTATTGTTATAATAATTAATATCATTCAACATTATGTTCTTATTCACTAGTCTATATTATAAGAATAATATTACTCAATGTTATGTATTTATTCATCCTTAGTATTATATATTACAATAATGATATTATTCAATATTATTATGTTAATATCCATGATTCTATAGCATAATTATTGCTATGGCTCAACATTATTATGTTATAGTTGTTATATATTAGAGTTATAATTCAAATATTCAATATTATGATGTCATCCATCATCATATAATAATAATTAATAGTATTCAAGATTATATTAATATTCATTATTATATATTATAATTATAACAATTAATAGTATTCAATACATTATATATTATTATCCTTATTCTATATTACAATTCTGATAATTAATGTTAAACATTATTTATCATATAATAATTCAATATTATTTAATGTTAATTATGTTACAATTATAATAATTAATATCATGCAATGTTATGATGCCATTCATCATTATATAATAACTAATAGCATTAAATAGCATTTTAATATTTATTCTTATAATTAATATTATTGTTATTATCCTTATATTATAAGTTATTATTATTCATATTATTTATTATTACATATATAATCATTTATATATAATATATCATTATAATTTATCATATTAAACATTATGTTAATATTCATTATGATATATTATGATTATCATTCTTAAACCTCATTATGTTACTATTCATTATCATATTGAATATTATAATTATTCGATATTATTAAAATGTTATCCTTTTATATTATAATTATAATTTATTATTATTAAGATATTTATTGTTCATATTATATATAATATATAAATGTATAATTATATCGAATTCTATTATAATTAATCCTATTAAGCCTTATTAGGTTAATATTCATTATGATATATTCTATATTATCGTTATTACTCACTATTCTTGTTACCGTTCATTATTATTAGCCTGGAAAGGGACTGATGCATGTCCAGTTCCCCCAGAGTCTTTGGCTTTCCGCCTGCACCCAGTCCCAATTTTCCCTCCCCTTCTCCTGCTCTTAGGCAGTCCTTTACACTATAGAGGGAATAAGAATTGCTGTTACCTCCTGATCATTGGTCTGAGAGACTTGGCGAATCCTGGGGAGGGAGTTTCGGGCAGGGACCCTTCCCCGACCTCTGCCACCACCCGTGTTAGGAGTGAATCCAGCAGCGCCTTCTTTTTTCCTAGAGTGGGAGACAGCCAGCAAGTCTGGGTCCCCTTGTGGTAGACCCGTAGCCTGCCTGGGTCTCAGTTTTCCTCTTCTGGGCAATGGAAGGTGTGGACATTTCCTCCTTATTACCTGTGTGATCTTGGGCCAGTGACTGATGCCCTCAGCCTCAGTTTCCCCATCCGCCCAAGGAGGGGGCTGCATCGATGGCCTCTGGGGTCCCTTCTAGGCAGCCCCCAGGTCTCTGAGCTTCCTCCCGGATCCCGTCTCTCCTCAGGTGTGAGGAGCCCTGTGCCCCCGGCACGTTCGGGGAGGCCTGTGGGTCTGTGTGCCCACCCTGTGTCGAGGGCACGTGTGATGCCGTGACTGGGGACTGTGTCTGCAGCGCAGGCTATTGGGGCCCCAGGTGAGATGGGCAGAATGGGCAGGGGCTAGCATGGGGGGGGGGGGGACTGGCCAGAGGTAGATGGCGGGGTGGCTCCTCAGCCTCTTGGACCCAGGACTGTGCAGGAAATGGTTACTCGGCTGGCCCAGACTGAAGCTTTCTTCCCGCCTCTCCCTCTGCAGCTGCAATATTTCCTGCCCGTTTGGTTTCTATGGAGCCAACTGTTCCTCTCCGTGCCCCTGCCCGGAGGGGCCCTGCCACCCTGCCTCTGGGACCTGTGAACTGGGTAAGCCTGGGACGAGGGGAGGGGAGAGAGGAGCTGTGAGCCTTCCTCCTGGGAGCTGGGGGGAGCCATGGTGAGAGCGAGCAATTCCTCTAGGAACAGTGTTCTTCTGTTAGTGCATTTGGTTTTTATGATTCTGGGAGATAGCTGCTATTATTATTCCCATTTTACAGATGAAGAAATTGAGGCAAGCAGAGGTTAAGTGACTTGCCCAGGGTCACACAGCTAATAAGAGTCCGATGAGGGATTTGAACTCAGGTCTTCCTTACTGTAAGTCCAAAGTTCTCCCCATTGTAATCCCTTCGCTGCTTCTGAGAAGCCCTTTATAGACAGAGCACATATCAGGCTCAAGGACTTCCCTGTCTGGGTGTCTCCAAAGTGTCTAATTCCATTTACTTCATGACTCTAGAGCTAGAGGCCACCCGCTCCAGGTGGCTCATCTTATAAGAGAGGAAACTCAGACTGGTGAAGGAGATGTGATTGGCTCAAGGGACTAGAGGCAGAAATTGAACCCAGGTCCCGACTCCATAGCTGGGGCACCTTCGCCCAGAAACACCTGAAGGCCTCCCTGGATTTAGGAGGGGGGCCTCTAGGTGACTCAGGGGACAGAGAGCTGGACCTGGAGATGGGAGGTCCTGAGTTCCAGTCTGGCCTCAGTGATCCTGGACAAGTCACTGAACCCCCATGGCTCAGCCCTTACCTAATAGCCCTTCTGCCTATTGATTCTTAGATGGAAGATTAAAAAAAAAAGGAATCAATACTAAGTGTGTGACCCTGGGCAAGTCACTTCACCCCTATTGCCCAGCCCTTACTGCTCTTCTGCCTTGGAACCAACACATAGTATTCATGTAAAGCAGAAGGTGTGGGTTGGACCAATGACCCCTCAGATTCCTTCCAGCTCTAACCCACCGTTTCCTCTGGACTCCAGCACCATGCCAGCCACAACCACCGGCAATTCCTAGCACCTTTTGAAGTTGGCGAAACCATTTTCAGAAAAGATCTCGCAGGGCACCGAGGCTCAGAGAGGGTTAGCAGACACACAGCAAGTCAAGATTCTAAAGCAGATTTGGAGTCTCAGGTCTTCCTAATGGCAAGCCCGCCCCTCCCCCCCCCCCCCCCCCCCGCCCTGCTGCTTTCCCTTGGGAGGACCCCCAACCCCACCTCTGTCCTGTAAGACCTTAAAGTCTTTTGGGGGCATCAAGACAAGCCTGTAGAGCTCAATACGGGACAGTCTGGAGCTGAGCAGGAAGCCAGGGATGGAGGCAGCCTGAGGGCACCCCTGGTTCTCCATGAGATCCTTCCAGGGGGTCTGTGAGCCCACTAAGACACTCTAAGTTCTAATGCAATAACAGCTGAGAGCTGCTCTGCAAAGGCCTGTGGGAGCTGGCTCCTCCTGGCTCCCGAGAGCCAATCAAATGCTTGGTGGGAGCGTTAATATCTCTGAAATCGACAAAGGCTGTCAATGAGGATTTGGCTTATTGCTCTGTGGATTGTCTAGACTTAAGAAAGTGATGGAGGAAATGGCAGATTAAATCTTCAAAGGGGATTCTGGGAGGCAGCTGGGTGATTCAGTGGATAGAGAGCTGGGCCTGGAGATGGGAGGTCCTAGGTTCAAATGTGACCTCAAATACTCCCTCTCTGGGCAACCCGGGGCAAGTCACTTAACCTCATTGCCCAGCCCTTAGTGCTCTTCTTAGAACTGATACTTAGTATTGATTCTAAGACAGATGGGAAGAGTTTAAAAGAAATGTATCCTGTATATCAGTCAGAGACATTGTTAAACATTTATCAACATCCCTCTGGATATAACCCACAGAAACAAAATCTTTGGGGGGACTGGGCTTCACAGGAATTTATTTTTTAACCCTTCCCTTCTGTTTTAGAATCACTACTGTGTATTGGATCCAAGGCAGAAGAGTGGTAAGGGCTGGGCAATGGGGTTAAGTGACTTGCCCAGGGTCATACACCTAGGAAGTGTCTGAGGCCAAATTTGAACCTAGGACCAGCCTGACTCTCAATCCACTGAAACCTAGCTGCCTCACAGGAATTTTTAAGCATATAAAGGGGTTCTGAGGCCAGAGATGTTTGAAAACTCCAGGTCCGGTGAATAGAGTGGTCAGAAAGTCAAGGCAAATCGGAAAGCATTTATTATGCACCTACTGCATGCTAAGTGTTGGAGAGACAAAGGAAGAAAAGAATAGTCTCTGCCCTCAAGGAGCACCCATTCTAAGGGGGGAGGAGGGGAAAGAACCTGGGAATGATTATGTACAAACAAGATCTGATCTGGAGACCTGGGCAGCTGACCCCCAGACAGAAGGTCCTGGATTCCAATCTGACCTCAGACACTTCCTTGCTGTGTGACCCTGGGCAAATTACTTAACCCCCATTGCCCAGCCCTTACTGCTCTTCTGTGGGTATACGTACATAATTCTCAATAATAATCAGTACGCAGTATTGATTCTAGGAAGGAAGGTAAGGATTTTTTTTTTTTTAAGATACAGACAGGGTAAATTGGAGGTGTTCTCAAAGGGGAACAGGAAAGGTTTCTTGCAGAAGGTAGGATTTTAGCTGAGAACTGAAGGAAGCTGGAAAGGCCTGGGTTCAAATCTCACCTCAGACACTTACTATCTGTGGGTCTCAGTTTCCTCATCTGTAAAACGAAACAGTTGGATGAGATCATCTCTAGATTCCTTTACAGCTAGAAATCTATCATCATATAGTGTAAATTGTGGGTATTCTAGGAATTCAGAAAAAGGAGAATTCAGTTGAGGTGGAGCAATCAGGGAAGGCTCCAAGGAATAGGTGGGGTTAGAGTTGGGCCTTGAAGAATGGGTAGATTTTAGAATAAAGATATAGATTCAAAGTTGCTATGTTCTCTTCTGCCATGGGCCCAATGTCTAGGTCCTAAGTGAGAAGAGGTAGGATTAAAATCTGACTCCAGGCATGGAAGATACCAAGTATTTAAAGCCTACACAAGAGGAGCATAGCTCTGGCCAGTCCTACTAAGAATTTAAGACGTTGAGTCCCTATGAGAAGTATAGAAGTAACTGGAGTGTGGCCACTGGAACTTTGCTGCATGGTGCTAGAATTTAGAGGGCATTGACAGGCCCAGAAATAGCAGTTAGCCAGAATAATTCACTTAAAAAGGAGGCTTTCTCTTCTGTAAAATGGAGATAATCAGAGCACCTGCTTCCTAGGGTTGTTGTGATGATTAAAAAGTTCTCCTTTTTTCTTAAAGTTCTATGTTTGTTGAATTCTCAGTTCTAGAGAGGTGATCTCTGCTGGTGGCAGGATTCCCCATCCCTGTGAAATCACAGGGCTTTGAGGGGGGCTGAGGCGAGAGAGGACACCAAGGCAGGAGCCCCACGTCTGTCATGGGATGATGGGGAGACGGGCTTGATGGTGGGAGATAAAAGGGGATGTGTGAGCCTGAGTCAGACTGTGAAGACCCAGAAATCTAGGCAGAGGAAGTTGGATTGGACACAGTCAGAAGGTAGAGACGAGCCTGGCCCCTGTTCTCCACTCCCCAATGGCCTTTTCTTCTTACCCCGAAGGGTTTCAAGGCCAGGGCGCCCTCCTCGCTGGCATCCTGGTTCCCCTCCTGCTGCTGCTCCTGGGCATCGTGGCCTGTGTCTCCTGCTGCTGCTGGGCAGCTCAGCCTGACCCCAAGGACAGGTTCTCATTTCCCTTTCCTTCCCCAGGGTGGGTCCCCGAGCTCCTGAGGTAGATGGGGGTGGGGGGAGGTGCTGCTTAGAATTCAGGACATTGGACGAGGAGGTGGCGAGAAGGAAGGAGGCAGCTGCTCCCAAGGGAAGGGGGTCCCTGGCCATCCCAGCCCCTGTTCTCTCCCTCGCTGCCCATCTCCCCTAAGGTACAGAGACTCCCAGCTCTAAGGGAAGGGGATGATAGAACCAAATCTTGGCAGGAGCCTCCCGGGGCGTGGTGGCTGGGCTCCCTTCTTCTTCCTAAAATAAAGCAGCTCCATTGCAGAGCCACCCGGAATGGGACACAAGGGATGATTCGTGTCTATGTGGCTAGAAGGGAACCACACTGGTCTTGGTGCTCACGAGCAGTTAGAGATGGATTCGGTTCTGGGGAGGGGGTCTAGGACCAGGAGGCAGCCCCAGAGCCTAGATGCCCTTGGGCAGAGGGACAGACAAAGCCCCAGGATCTCCAGAGAGGGGAAAGAGAAGAAATATTGGGAGAGCTGGGGAGCTCGGTGGGCAGCGGGCCAGGTCCTGGGTTCCAATGTGGCCTCAGACACTTCCCAGCTGTGTGACCCTGGGCAAGTCACTTAACCCCCATTGCCTAGCCCTTACCGCTCTTCTGCCTTGGAACCACTACATAGTATTGATTCTGAGCCAGAAGGTGAGGGTTTAAAAAAAAAAAGAAGAAATATTGGCTCAGGGGTCTAAACTGAAATGTAGCTAGCATTTAAAACACATGCAAAATTGTTCCACATCAGCCATATTTTTAAAAAAGACAAAGAACGTGAGAAAAGTGTACAAAATATTTCAAGCACTTTCCTCACTGTGACCCTGAGAGATAGGAAATAGGACTGTTATAATGGTTATCCCCATTTTATAGATGATAAACTGAGGCTAAGAAGTGAAATGACTTGTTCAAGGTCACCTAAGGAGTGGGGATTTGCAAGGAAGAGTCTGCACAGGAGAGGCCACTGGCTTTGGGAGTCAAAGGACAAGAGTTCAAATATTCCCTCTGTTCAAATCTTAGACAAGGCAGTTCACTCCAACCCTACCTCAGTTTCCCCATCTATAAAGTAAGTTGGGTTAGTCTAGATGGACTCTGAGGCCCCTTCCATCATTAGATCTATGACCTGAGCACCCCAAGCTGAGGCATCTCTGGCCTGGGATACCTGGAAAGGAGGGGGGGGGGGGCAAGGCTGCAAGAGAAACTGCTGGGTGCCTTGAACTTGGACTGGGACTTTTTGCTTTTTCTAGACAGGGTTAGACCTATTCTGCCACTTTGAAGTCTCCCAAAGCCTTGAGGGAGGCAGGATGGGAGTCATTTGCAATCTTTTTCAGATAAAGGGACCCAGGTCCAGTTAGGGCATATGATCATGGGCTGAGCCAGGACTAGAACCCAGATCTCCCAACTCAAAGTTTATTCATTCCTTCATGGTTTACGAGGTCTTGACTGTGTCCAAGCCAGAGAGACGGGCCCTGAAGGCTAAAGCAAGGACCCTCCAGAGGAGCCTTTTAATTTATGGAAGAAATAAGATTCCTCGAAATGATGATAGGGAGGAAAGACCCTCCTCTGCCCTGGATGCCTGTCGCTTCTGATCATGGAGGCAGATGCTGGAATGGGGCTTTGGGGATTGGCAGGACTTTGTCAGGAGGAAGAGGGTATTCTGGGGGGCAGGAAGAGCACTGAAGAAAGGTTCAGTGGGGAAGTCGCTGGAGGTGAGGCTACAAAAACCTTGAATGCTAAGCTGAGGGATTTGGACTTTATCCTGTAAGAATGGGGAGCCATTGAATGTTTTTGAGCATGGGAGTGGAATGATGAGTGTTCCAAAATGGACTCTGCCCCCTCCTACCTGCTGTTGGGAGGGAGAGGAAATTGCTTTTCAGGATTGCTCAACTTGGCCGCTTGACTCCCTCTCGGAACTGGCTTTTCTCTGTGCTTGACCTTCCTCTTGCTGTCTTCAGGCTGGCCAGAGATGGGGCCACTGTGTCCAGAGTAAAGCTGCAGGTCAGGGGGGCCCTGAGCAGCCTGGGCTCGGCACTGCCCTGCGGCTCCCTCAGCAATCACAAGCTGCCTCGGGTCACAGGTAGGAGGGGATGGGGGGAAGGGGGTGCCTCGAGTGGGCCCGGATAGGGCAGGGGCTCCCTGCTTGGCCCTCCTGACCTGGCTCTCCCCACAGTGTCCCACCATGACCCCGAGATCCCCTTCAATCACAGCTTCATTGAGCCGCCCTCGGCAGGCTGGGCCTCCGACGACTCCTTCTCTTCTGACCCCGACTCTGGGGAAGAGGATGAGGACCCCGCTTACTGCGTGCCACCCCAACAAGGTACGGCCCCCCACCTTGCCGGGCAGCTGCGATCCATGCGGCCCCTTCACGTGTCCTCAGGGGCTCCATCTCTTCTCTCCGGCCAGGTTTAGACCGAAGCTGGGCCATCATCACAAGGGGGGGACCTCGAGATGGGGAAAGAACAGGTGACGGTGGGGGGGGGGCTGGCCCTGCTCTCCCTCCCCCCTTCCTTCCCTCAGCTGTCACCCCTTTCACAGAGGAGGAATTCCAAGAGACTCATCAGGCAGGAAGACCCCCGTCTGCGCCAGATGATGCATCGGCCCCTTTTGCCATCCCCCGGACGTCCAGCCTGGCCCGAGCCAAGCGGCCATCTGTGTCCTTTGCTGAAGGCACCAAGTTCGGGCCCCAGAGCTCCCAGGGCTCCGCGGAGCTGGCCAGCCCCTCCAGAAAGCCCAAGAGACTGTCGCGCGCGGCCCAGCCCCCAGCCGAAGGGCAGGAGGCCGAGGGACTCGAGGGTCCCGAGCGGCCGCAGGAGCCTCCCAGCCCTGCTGCTGCGCAGGGGGATTTGTCGGGGGGCCCCCGGAGGCTCCCTCCTGGGGGCAGGACTGTGGCCCAGAGGGTGGAGGCCATTGAGAGTGGCGGCAGGGGAAGCCCAGGCCCCGTGACCACCATCTACATGTTGGCGGGGACGCCCGGGGCAGCCGCGGGGCCCGTGCGGGCCGTCCTCCGACGCTTCGGCAGCTTCCAGAAGGGCCGCGCGGAGCCCAAGGCCAAGGGCAGCATGCCCAAGCCTCCTCGCCGGGCCCTGAGCCGGGATAGGGGCACCCTGGGCCCTCCCCCCGCTCCCAGCCCTGCCTCCCCCCGGGGCCCGGAGCCTTCTCACACAGCAGGCAGCCAGGGGGAGGGGCCGGGCGGCCCCAAGAGCCCGGCGGACACGGCGGGGGGAGCCCCAGGGGACGGCCCCCACGTGCTGGCGGAGGCCGAGGAGGAGCCTCAGTACGAGAATGTGCAGCCGGGCGGCCCCCCGTGCTGAGGTCTCTGAGGCTGGCGGAGGGCCTGGGGCGGGTGGGCTCGCTTTCTCCTAATAAAGGCGCTGGGGCCAAGCCGACAGGCCCGTCCTCTCCTCTTCCTTCTGGAGGCAGCCGCTTCCCTCCGCAGGACTCCCGAGCCAGGGACGCACAGAGTCTTCATGGAGCCTCCTCGGGTGCCGGGCCTGGGGGGGGGGGGTGCTGAGAGGCAGAGAACCAGGTATAATGGCGACTCCACAAATAACCGCAAGGGGGAGGGGAACGTGGCCGGATCCTCCCTTTAGGGCACACCTTCAGGGGGCACCCGGAAGGACTTGTCCGAGGCTGATGGAGTCAGGGGCAGGAGCAGAATCCGAACCCGAGTCCTCCAAGTCTGAACGGGCCCCACCGGGCGCCACTGTCCGGGAAACTGCCCCCCCCCCCCATGGGGGGGAAGGGCCCGCCACATGAGCGAAGGGGCGAGGGCAGGTGACGAGGGGGGTCGGAGGAAGCATTCTGGACTTGTTTCAGATGGTAAGCGGAGCCTCTGACGGCTCCCCACAGGCTGCCCAGGGCCTGGCACTCAGGTACCCCAGGGGATGGCAGCGAGCTGGCTCAGAGGATAGAGAGCCAGGCCTAGAGACGGGAGGTCCTGGGTTCAAATCTGACCTCAGACACTTCCCAGCTGGGTGACCCTGGACAAGTCACTTGACCCCATGGCCCAGCCCTGACCGCTCTTCTGCCTTTGAGCCAATGCACAGTATGGACTCCAAGAGGGCAGGGCAGGGCAGGGCTTTTACAAAAAAAGATCACAGCTGGAGTTGGGATAGTTTGCCAGGAGCTTCCCATGCAGACTTCGTTGGGTCTTCACAACCACCCTCGGAGAGAGGTGCTATTTGAATATATATATACACATATCGTGCTGTTTCCCCAGATGAAGAAACTGAGGCAGAGAGATGAAGTGACTCTCCCAGAGTCATGCAGCCTAGCGTAAGCCTTTGAGGTGGGGCTGGGATTCGGGGCCCCTTTGGTTGACTGGCAGTAGAAAGGGGCAGCTGGGTGCACAGTGAGCGCGCCTGGAGTCGAGAAGACTCCTCTTCTGAATTCAGGCCTCAGACACTTCCTAGCTGGGTGGCCCTGGGCAAGTCACCAACCCTGATGAGTGAAGGAGATGGCAAAACACTCTAGTTCCTGTAAGAGGCTTACGAAGGGTCAGACGGCCTCGGGGCTCCATGCCGGCTGGCCTCTTCTGCTGGGTGGCCCTGCCTCTGCCCTGGTTCGGGCAGGATGGGCATCTGTCCAGCAGAGGGAGCACGCTGGCCTTGGGACTAGAGGCAGAAGACAGGAGGAGGCTGAGGGCTCCCCGCGGAGGCAGGGCCGCCAGTGCCCCCCGCAGAGGTGGTGGGAGGCAGCGCGGAGCTGAGTGCCCTGCGGGGGAGCAGGGTTGAGGGGCGGCCCCTCCCCGGGCTGCTAACGGATCGGAAGGATCCGAGCCGAGCGGAAGGTGAAGCTGCTCTCAGGCCTGAAGCTTAAGTGGGAGCCCTGGAAGCCGGGCTCGTGCCTCGGTCTGCAGCTGCCATCCTCCAGCAGAGGCTGCCCAACAGCACCCTGCTGACCTTGGGCAGCGCCCACAGGAGCAAGGATCCAGCCCGGGGTGAAGGCGGGACATGTCCTGGAAGTAGCTCCGGCCCGGGGAGGAGACACACCCTTGGGGAGCCCAGAGACTGGGGAACTGAACTGAGGAGGAGGGGGCAGTGTGGAGGGCAGAGCCTAAGCCCAATCTGGGCTCAGGGAAACCAGCAAGAGCCCTGGTTCCCGGGTTGGGATGCGGCTGGAGGGGGGACACGCCAGAGGAGCGGGCGGAATGGAGGCCGGGCGCTGGATGCTGAGAGGGGCCCTGAGGCGCCGAACAGACCAGGGATTGGTCTGGAGGGCTCCAGCGGGAGAAGCCCAAAGAGCAGGGCCAAGAGGACATAGCTGGGGAGGGAGGGAGGGTGGGCGCAAAGGAAGGAGAAGCCAGCTGGGAAATCCTGGGGGAGGGGTTGAGAGCCCACAGCTGGTGGGACAGGACCCAGTAGGGACGGAGAACGCATGAGGTGGCCCAGAGGATCCAGCCTGGAGGTCAAGGGGGCTGGGATAGGGTGGAGTCAGAGAGACAGGTGGGGACCCCTCGGGAGGTTTTGGAGCTCAGGGTGGTATACGGGAATGGGGACAGGGAGAACACAACTGGGGAAAGCACCGGGAGACCGTAGGAAACCTAGGGGAATAGGAGGCATAACCGTGTGCTGGGCAGAGAGGGGAAAGAGGATGCCCGGAACTGGGCAGAACCAGCGATCAGCGAAGACAACTTGGACAAGGGGCATCAAGGCTGTAATGGGGGAAGTGGAGACGGCCCGGGGTGCACCCGGAGACGAGGCGATAAGTGGGGGAGGGAGACAAAGCTGGGGGGAACATCGGGGGTTCTGGATGGGTGGAGTCGGAGGGGACATCTCGGGGAGGAGGGTCTATTTGGGGATCAAGGCGGTAAAGGAGGGCGGAGGGAAAACAGTGGGGGGAGGTACAGGGGGTGACCATGGGGTTCGAGATGGGTGGAGTGACAGCACAGCACAGGAGAGGGGGTCTGTTTGAAGGTCAAGGCGGTAAAGAGGGGCAGAGGGAAAACAGCCGGAGAGTCCTGGGGGCGTCACGGTGGAAATGAGGCTCCTTTGGGGATCCGAAGGGTATAACGGGGTGGGTTAAGCAGGGACAGCTCCAAAAGGGGCGCGCATCCGGGGTCACGTAGCAAAGGGGACACAGCTGGCTGTGCATCTGGGGGTCTCGGCTGCAAAGTGTGTGGTGGGGGAAAGCGCAAAGGCAAAGGGTAGGGCGAAGTGTCTGGGGCTGGGGGCGCCGAGCCCGGGAAGTCCCTGCAGGGTGGGAGGGTCCAGGCTGGGTGGGCCAGGGCGGGGCGAGGAGGCGTCCGGGGTCCCCACAGTTCACTCCCCCCGCCCCTCCGGGCCCTCTCCCTCCCCTCCCTCCCCAAGCTCTCTTGTTTGTCTCTCGGTCCGGCCGGAACCGGCTCGTGCTCGCTGCCGGGCGGGCGGCTGCTGATTGGTCGCTGCCTGTTTCCAGCGCCGTCTGGACCAATCAGCGCGCGGCAGTGTTTTCCTCTCGGGGTCGGAATAAAAGGGCTGGAATAAAAGGGGGGCAGAAAAGGCGCCGGGCGGGCCCGACACACAGCGGGTGGCAGCAGGGTGAGCTCCGCTGAGGGGCTGGGGCGCTCAACCCCGGGGCTCCGGAGGGAGGGAGGCTTGTTTGTCTGCGGGTGGGAGCAGGGGACGATGACAGGCGGAGCCGAGAGATCGCAGGCTGGGCGGGAGCGAGGAAGAAACTGGGGAAGGGGCGGGAGCTCGTCACAGTGGTAACGGGACCCCTAGACTCGAGGCCCCGGGACCGGAGCCGGGGAGGGCGGGATGGGGGGGGTAGGGGCAGAGTGGGCTCGCGCCGCCGGTTCGAACCGGCTTCGCCCGTCCCATGCGGAGCTCGCGTGCCCGTAGCACCTAGCGACCCAGAGAGCCGCCAATAAGGCCGCGATTCCTCCGTGCCCCCGAGCCAATGGGGTGAACAGGGAGGCGGGCTGTGCCGCGGCTCTGGGCACTGATTCTGTGGTTAAAGGAGCAGCCCCTCCAGAGAAGGTTCTGTGTGCGGGCGGGCGGCTGAGCTTGCTGCTTCAGGGTTGGAACAGCTGCGAACGGGCGGGCGGCCGCAGGTGAGTAGGGGCTGAATGAGTCCGGCTGCCGCCACTTGCAAGCTCCCAGGCTCTGTCCATCCCTCGCAAGGGGGCTCAGACCCGGGGACTCGAGACTCTTGCCTCCTCTCTCTGTGCCTCAGTTTCCCCAGACATTATTAACTGGGGATGGAGAGCCGGGGAGGAGGGGGATGCTGCCCTTGGCGCAGGCTCCAGCCCTAGAGGAGCTCGGAGCTCCCGGCGGGGCTTCCTGACTTCTCTGGGGGTTGAGCCTGTCTCTTACTCAACCCTTTTTCCTCCCCCACCTGCAGCAGCCTCCATGGAGGGGTGACATAGTTTGCATTTTGCTGCAGAGGCTGGGGGGGGGGGGGGGGGGGGCGGCGGTGCGCCAGCCGTCCGCTGCTCCCTGCTGCCATCGGAGAGCTCAGGTGGTGACCGGCAATTCTCTTTGCAGGTTGTGGCCAGATCGGTCCTTGAGCCATGGCCCCCACTCTGGCCACTGCCCACCGGAGGCGATGGTGGATGGCCTGCACCGCCGTGCTGGAAAACCTGCTGTTCTCGGCGGTCCTCCTGGGCTGGGGGTCTCTGCTCATCATGCTGAAGTCGGAGGGCTTCTACTCCTATCTGTGCAAAGAGCCAGGTAAGGGAGGGGAGGGGGCTGGGCTCTACGGGTACTCTAAAATGGGGTGATATCATCGAGCCAGCCTAGGGCGGGATTATGCTGGGCTTCCCACCAGTCACAGCCTTCCAGGGAAGTCTGGATTTCTATAATCTCTGGGTCCACCCCCATAGCGCCGGTACCGGTATAGAATCGCTTGCAGTTGCTTCAGAGCTTTGTAAAACCTCCATCTACATCCTCTCAATTGATCTCTGTGAAGGGGGGGGGGGGGTGCAGGCGTTATTCTCCCCATTGTACAGATGAGAAAAGTGAGACCCCCAGAGGGAAAGCCACAAAGCAAAGCAATGGTAGAATTGGGAAGCTGACCAATATAGTCAGGAGACATTTGTGCACCATGAAGGCAGAGAATGTCCCCCCATTTTATAGAGGAGGAAACCAAGGTCAAGAGATTTCAGGGAGGTCCTGGGTTCAAATGTGATCTGAAACACTTTCTAGTTGAATGACCCTGGGCAAGTCTCTTAACCCCAACTGCTTAACCCTTGCTTGCCCTTCTGTCTTAGAATTGATTCTAAGTGGGGCAGCTAGATGGCCCAGGGGATGGAAAGCCCAGGGGAAATGGGAGATCCTGGATTCAAATGTGGCCTCAGACATTTACTAACTGTGTGACCCGGGGCAAGTCACTTAATCCCCATTGCCTGGATCTTACCATTCCTCTGTCTTGGATACACAGTTCTGATTCCAAGATGGAAGGGAAATGATTAAAAAGGAGAGAGGAATAGGGAGAAAAAAAGAGAGGGAGAGAGAGGGAAAGAGAAAGAGAGGGAGAGGCAGAGAGACAGAGGGAGACAGAGACAGAGAGAGACTAAGGGAGAGAGAGGGAGAGGGAGAGAGAGAGAGAGAAGGATAAAGGGAGAGAGAGGGAGAAAGAGAAAAAGAGGGAGAGAGAGGGGGAGGGAGAGAGAGAGAAGGAGAAAGGGAGAGAGAGGGAGAAAGAGAGAGGGGAGGGAAGAGAAAGAGAGGGAGAGGCAGAGAGACAGAGGGAGACAGAGACAGAGAGAGACTAAGGGAGAGAGAGGGAGAGGGAGAGAGAGAGAGAGAAGGATAAAGGGAGAGAGAGGGAGAAAGAGAAAAAGAGGGAGAGAGAGGGGGAGGGAGAGAGAGAGAAGGAGAAAGGGAGAGAGAGGGAGAAAGAGAGAGGGGAGGGAAGAGAAAGAGAGACAGAGGGAGACTAAGGGAGAAGAGAGAGAAGGAGAGAGAGGGGGGAGGGGAGAGACAGACAGACAAACTTTAGGTTTGGAATCTGGGGAGCTGAGTGCCAATGGTGACCTCTTGATACCTGGTGGTCTTGGGGAAGTCAGCTAGTTCCCTTTCTAGGAGTCTGTAAAATAAGGGGCTGGACTTAGGTGGCCTCCAAGGCGCCTCTAAATCTTGGGTCCTGCAGTCTCTGAAGTGCCCTCCAGCTCTAGGCCAAAGGGGTGTACTTGGCCAGGACCTCCCCACGCAGTCAGTGTTGGGTCTGCCTCCTCTCGAATCCTGCCCCTGGCTGTGATGCACCCATGGCTGCCCCTGACACATGGTAGGCGCTCAGTGAGTCTCTGTTGGTTGCTCAAATGAGTCTGAGTCTATTCGGTTCTGAGGCTCTTCTGGGAAGAGAAATCTTTTGACTGAGAGGCTTCTGTGGAGACGTCAGAGGAAGTTGTGGTTGATACGCTTTGTTTTTGTCAGGAAGCCTCATTATTCATTCGACATTTCTTCCACTTGGGCTCTCTTCGGAGCCCCGGGAAGGGACCCAGGGGGGCCCCAAGCTCGTTAGAGACGGACCCCTGCCCTCGGGAAGCCTACCGTCTAGGAGCTGGACTTCCGCCCGCCCCAGCGGGAAAGAGCTGGAAATGGAAGTTCCCCAAGGGCATGCTGGGTTTGGAAGCTGGCTGACACCATCTGGTTGCTTTGTGATGTTCCCAGGACTGTTTCCTTCTTCAGGAGCCGGCAGGGGCCCCTCCGTCCTGGCAGATTTGGTTGTGGTCGTGGTGGGGTCTCTGAGGGGGCCTCTAAAGGCCTCCAGTGTTGACATTCTGAGGCTCAGTCGTGTCAATACCGACTGGGCTGCTTGGTTCTAGAGTGGTTCCGTGGGCTCTCTAGTTACTGGTTTGATGGTAGATGATTCAGTTCCCTTTTCTGAGACTCAATTTCTTCCTTTGAAAAATGGTGAGAAGAATCCCAGCAAGGCTTCCAACCTGGGCTTGTTGTGAGGCTCGGATGGGAGAATGTCAAGTATTTGCTCCCCCGGGATCGGTATTTTGGGGAGGAAAAGCCTGTCGGAAGAGACCAACGAGCTGGGATTGGCCAGAACTGTTCAAATGTCAAGAAAGGGAGTTCGGTTCTATCGTCTCGGATCCATCATGACCCCGTTTGGGATCTTGGTTGACCATTTCTTTGTCTGGTTCATTTGACAGATGAGGAAACTGGGGCCAGCAGGGTTAAGTGACTTGCCCAGGGTCACACAGCCAAGACGTGTTGAATTTGGGAAGAGGAATCTTCCTGCCCCGGGCTGGGCCCCCTCTCCTCGGTGCCACCTGGCTGCCCCGCACGCCTTGCCCCAGGCGCATCCTGGCGCGCCCTCAGGTGCTCAGAGCACAAAGGTTTCTCTGAATGAGAGTGAGAGTGCCCTGGGTTACCTTGGGTGAAGGAAGTCGCAGGTCCGGTCCTTTTCCCTGAACTTGCAGGAGGGAGTGCCCTTTGACCCAGGCACCTGGCACCACGGGCAGCCCCAAAGTGGGCCGCTCGGGGGCCTTCAGAGCCCGGGAAAGGGAGCCACTTGTCCAAGCTCACAGGGCCGGCCCCGCGGGGAGGTCTGGGCCAGAACCCGGGGACGGCTCTGGGTCTTCCCTTCAGCCAAACAGTCTCAGATAACCCAGACAGGCACCGCAGGGGAGGGTCCTGGGGAAGCTGGAGGAAGTCTTCCTTCCCTCCCAGACTGCGGGACAGGAATCCAGATAAGAGGGTGGGCTCCATCCTTGGCCCCCAGAGGCCTTCCCTCCTCCCTGACCCTGGAGCCCTCCGCCTGGGTGGGGAGAAAAGGAGGCCGGGAGGGCCTCACGCCAAGGCGGAGCGCCGGGGCCGGCGACCCTTGGCCTTCAAGGGCCGGCCTGAGGGCTCTTGGCAGCCCTCTGGCCTCCTCAGCAGAAATCTTGGCCTGTGGGAGAGGCAGACCTTGTTCTCTGGGCAGGTGCTTTCCGCCAAGCCCGGGAGATGGGCGCAGATTAGGGACTTCTCTGAAAGGACCTGGGCCTTGGCCGAGGCCTCTCTGCCTTCTCTCTTTCCCCTTCCTGCTTCCTCCTTTCTCGCGTCCTCGAGGGCTCCGTGACTTGTCCGGGCTCCCCAGCCGGAGGTGTCCGAGGCCACACTGGAGCCCAGGATCCTGGCAGCCGAGCCCCGGCGCCCCAGACCCCCAGGTCGGGAGGCTCCTGCTTCGAGCCACCCCAGACGGAGGCTGCGCCTTTGGCCCAGCCTGGGAAGCCTCCGCCCGCCTTCCTAGAGTCATAGAGTCTCCCCTTCCCTCTGAGAGTCACGACTGGCCCGGAAGTGGCGAGGCCAGATTTAGAATCGACTACAAAGAACATACATGTGGTTGGAAAAGAGCTGTCAAGGGCCATCGAGGTGGCGCCAGGCCTGGCGTCCGGGAGGCGTGGGTTCAGATCTGGCCTCAGACACTTCTGGCACGATGACCCTGGACAAGTCACTTAACCCCGTTTGCCTCACCCTTGCCCTCTGGCTTAGGGTCGTTACTAAGACAAAGTCAGGGCTTAAAAAAGAAGTCCTCGGAGATCCTTCTCTTGGCGAAGACTTGGCCTCCGTGCTCCTTTGGAAGTCCCCCTCGGCTTCTGGGGGGCGCTCTTTCCCTGGGAATCTGTTTTTGCTCGTAAAGCCCTTCCTTCCCTCTAAGCTCGGTGCCAAGAGCGCTCAGGTTAGGCCATGGGGGACCTGCCCAGGGCCGCCCCGCCAGATTAGAACCCGGGACCTCCCGTGTGCAGCCGCCCTCCGTCCCTGTCCCTGATCCCGGCCCGGAGCAGACAGGAACGAGGTGGCCGGGGAAAGCGCTCGCTCCGCCCCGGGGATGGCGGCCCGCCTTGGAGCCAGCGCCAGGCCAGGCGTCGCAGGGCTCCGCCGGGTCGGCCTGGGCCTCGCAAAGCCCTTTGCCCGGCTTCCCGGCTTTTGCTGAGTCTCCCCCACACCTGTTGATGCAGCATCTCCGGCGGAATTCCTGCTGACGCGCTTTATCGCCGCCTCCCTTATCAGCACTTCTGAGCTGAGCTTGGCAGGCCCAGAAGTCAGGGCAGCCTCCAGGCAGGAGGAAAGCCTTCCAGGCCCCCCCAGGGAGGACTTCGGCCGCAGGGGCGGGTGGGGGGCCGAGCGCCAGCCCTCTGGAGACCAGGCTGGAGGCCGCCGCCGGGAAGGACGTTCTCCTTCTCTGTGTGGTCTTCCGAGCCGGGCCGGGCGGCCCCGGAGGCCAGAAGGAGGCTGAAGCTCGGTGTTGTTTTTTACGTTCAGAGGGGAAGACGTTGGCGCAGGGGGTGCCGCCCTGGCAGCAGAGCCTGAGAGGCCGGCCCTCCCCCAGGGGTACCCAGGCAGGCGGGTCAGGGAGGATTTGGGGTTTGGCGGAAAGAACACAGTCTAGAGGCAGCTGGGTCACTCAGTGGACCGAGAGCCAGGTCCAGAGATGGGAGGTCCTGGGTTCAAATCTGCCCTCAGACCCTTCCCAGCTGGGTGACCCTGGACAAGTCACTTGACCCCCATGGCCTAGCCCTGACCACCCTTCTGCCTTGGAAGCAATACACAGTATCAATTCTAAGACGGAAGGTGAGGTCTTTAAAGGAGAAAGAAAGAAAGAAAGAAGGAAGGAAGGAAGGAAGGAAGGAAGGAAGGAAGGAAGTGAAGGAAGGAAGGAAGGAAGGAGGAAAGAGAAGGGGGGAGAGAGAGAGAGAACTGTTTCCAGAGTCTGAGGTCCTGGGTTCAAATTCTGACTGCTATTTACTTCAGGAGTGACTTTGGGAACATCCCACAGCCTCTCTGGGCTCTGATTCCCCATCTATAAAAGGAGAGGCCCAGTGAGATGCCAAGTCACATGATAAAGGCTTTAAGATGTGCAAAATGCTTTACCATCCTATTATCTCCTTTGGAGCTCCCTTCCAGGGGGAGGTGCTGTGATTACCCCCATTTCACACATGGGGAAACTGAGGCTTCAGAGGTGAAGCTTTGGGTCCAGGCTGGGCCGCAGCCCTTCTGCCTCTGGGCCCCTGGAGATCCCAGGTCAAAGGTCAGGGGTCAGAGCCCAGGCACAGCTGCTTACTGCCAGGGTGCCCCCAGGGCTGCCTCTGAGCAGCTTCAGTCACCTCAAGTGTGAAATGGGCATTCGGTGAGAGAGACAGAGAGAGAGAAAGAGAAACAGAGAGAAAGAGAGAGAGACAGAGAGAGAGGGAGAGAGAGAGAGAGACAGACAGACAGAGAGGCAGAGAGAGAGAGGCAGAGAGAGACAGAGAGAGAGAGAAACAGAGAGAGAGAGAGAGAGAGAGAGAGAGAGAGAGAGAGAGAAGGAGAGAAAGAGAGGGGGAGAGAGACAGAGAGACAGACAGAGAGACAGAGACAGAGAGAGAGGAGAGAAAGAGAGGGGGAGAGAGACAGAGACAGAGGGAGAGACAGAGAGAGAGACAGAGAGAGAGAGAGGAGAGAGATAGAGAGAGAGAGGGAGGAAGAGAGAGAGAGAAAGAGACAGAGACAGAGAGAGTGGGAGAGAGAAAGGAGGGGGGGAGGGGGAGGAGAGATCATGTTGTCCTCATGGAAGGAGGGAGCGGAGGGCTAGCAGGGCTGCAGATGCCAGGGCTGCCTAGGACCCAGCAGGCAGGGACATGTTTATATGTTCCTGTAAATGCGTGTATTTTCTCATGCCAGAAGTCCCCGTGCCCTGCCCACCGAGGCATTTAGTTTGTGATAAGTGGAGTCACGTGCACGTTAGGGTGACTGCTCCTGCCCTCCCTCGGGGAACAGTGTGCCCCCACGTCAGGGGGCTCAGCCGAGGCATTGGGGGAGGTGGGGGAGGGGAGGGCCCCCATGACTCTGGCGCTGGGCCCCAGGGCAGATCATTGGGTGGCAGCTGCGAGTCCCCCCCGGACTTCGCAGTGTGACAATTTGGGGCGCTCCTATTCCTGGCCCCTGCCCCAAAGGCCAGAGGTCCGGGTCTCCCAAGGCCCAGCCTTTCCCTTTTGCTGTGGCTGACAGGACCTCGGGTGACCCGGGTTATCTTTGGGTTTTATGGGCTGGGAGGGGAGAAGGCGCTGCCCTGGGCTGCTGAGTTGGCCCATTTGGCGTTTCTGCCCATGATTGCATTAGTCGGGAACTCCCATGGAGGAACTCCCTCTGCCATGGCGGCGGCCCCTCCTGGGTAACGCTCTGGGCCCTTTCCCGTGGGGAGGACCTTTGGCTGTCCGGGGGGCCTCTGGGCTCCTCTCCTCCGGTCGGTCTATTGAGAAGCAAGCTCGGGACGGTGGGTTTCCTCGCCGGGTGGCCCTGGGCAAGTCACCTAACCCCCGACTGCCTGGCCCTTCCCACTCTTCTGCCTGGGAACCATCTACCGTACGCATTGTCCGAGCGAAGGTGCTCTTGGCCCAGGTGCCCGGCCCCCAGGGGTCACTCTGGAACTGGCCCTCCAGCCGCCGCCGTGCCTTGGCTCTCCAGAGGGAGGCTGCCCGGGTTCTGGCGGGGCCGGACGAGGGGGCATCTCCTTGTTACCCAGCATTCCCTGGGTCACTCCCCCTCCCCCGTCCGAGGGGCTCCCCTGGTGTTCCTGCCCCGGAGAGTGTCTGCCCGGCGTGGTTCTGAGGGACCTTGTGGGAGGGCCTCGCGACACCCTCCTCGCTGTCGAGGGATTATTATTGCCCACACAGCGGGGATGTTTAGAGCCGCGGGCCGGCTGTCCCTGGGGCTGGCCTGCGGGACACGGTCCGCGGCCCTGAGTGCGGGCCAGGCCTTGGCCTGCGTTTCTCCGCTCTGGCTCCCCCGCGCGCCTGTGGCGGGCCGAGCCGTGGTCGGGCTCTCGGGGAAGGGCAGGAGAGCCGGGTCCAGGCGGCCCCGGGCCGGCGGCACCGCGTCCGGAGCCCTCTTTGGCTCGGAGGGTTTCCCCGGCTCGGGGTGCTTGTTCGCCTTTAAGGCCTTCCTTGTCTCAGAATCCACCCTGAGAAGGGCTCCCCCGCGTGCCTCCGCCCTGGTGACGGCTTCTCGTGGGGGGATCCGGGGAGCAGCTCTTGGGCCTGTGGGCAATGGAGGGCTCGGAGGCCGCCGGGGCTCCACGCCTGCCTGTTGACAGCTGTTGCATCGGGCTGGCACGGCGGCGGCGCTCTCCTCTGGACGCGGGAACAGTGGATGGCTTTGTTCCGACCTCCCCTCCCGCTTCTGCCCTTCCCCCTCCTGTGCTACCAACCCGCCTCTTCCTGTTGCACCTTGCCTGGAATGGGGGCGGAGGGGCCTCTCTGGGGGGCTCACGTGCCGGGGTTTCTGGGGGCCCCAACAAGGAGACCCGGGCGGGATGGCGGCGTGGCCGGGCGCTCTTTGGGCCTCTGCTGTGGATTTCTAGCACGGCCAGAGGCGACGCCAGGG